>NW_024062797.1:0-600000 GCF_006381635.1 Hibiscus syriacus
TAAATTTTAGTGAAAAAGACCTCAATGCATTCACTTTTTCAAGCTAAACTCCTCGGGAATTATAGTTCTTGTCTTGAAATGTCAATAGAGTGAAGGAAACTAACCATCAAAGCTGAGCTGCGAGTCAACTGAACAGGCTTTATCGATAACACTAGCATTCTAAAGCATATGTTGGGACCTACAACAATTAAAATAATTAGGTTGATTTCAAAACTATGTGAAAGAAAACCCAATAAACTCTCGGTGATTATCGTTCTCAAGAAAATCGGATATAATCAGGGTGATTTCTATCGTTCTACAGCAAATAGGAGGACCGAATAATCCCACTAATGGAAATCAGTCATGTATCAGACGAATTCAAACTAAAAAGATATGAAAGAGCAAAACATTGGCTTGTCAAAGAGAGATCATAACGGGAATAAGTCGATGTATTAAATTTTAAATGAGCCTCATTGACACACACAAACATATATGAAATTTATCAGTAATCACGAGGAATTCGAGAAAAATAAACCTGCAAACTTGGGCCTCCTACCTCGAGCATATTTCATCAAGAAACCGATGTTATGTCTCAAACCATTTGAACTATCATACTGGAGAATCCTTAGCTTTCCTTCCTGCGTTGGGAAATGTAGAAATTTGGAATAATTAGTCGCCCCCGCCAACAAAAAAAAAAAGGATTAGCACCAAAAACACAAATATGAAATTCATTGAAATGTCAATTGCCGACCTTTGTTCCATATACAAGGCCACCGCCGATAGAGGGATGAAAGCAAGCCACGTTTACCTCATCCTCTACGCTTGGAAGAACTCTCACAAGCTCCATCAGAAACTCTGTACACCTGAGTAATGAAGTAAGCACGAACACAACCAAGACAACGTGATAGAATTAGATTTATATTATTAAAACAATACCACAATCAATGGATGAACATTTATAAAAAATACGGTTTAAACAGAGACAGTAGCTGTGATTGAGTGTTATGGGGACATGCATTAAACATTAAATGTCTTCCAACATCCAGGAGAAAACAATTCTCGATCAATTAATAAAGCCGAGGCAACTGACCACCAAAAACTATAGAAAATCACAAGCTTTTACCTCCAGAATGGTGTAAATGGGCACGTGGTCTGTCCATCTATTACCAAACTTTTGAGAAGTGAGCTGTGGCGACGACCAAGCAAGTAATATATGCTCGGATGTGGGTGAAAACTGCAAATTAGAAAACGTTCATATATTACAACTTTGCAACTGTTTCACATACAGCGGTATGCAGGTGTCTCCCTAAATATGCATGGACATCCCATAGCACAAAAAGCCACAATCCCAACAAAAACAAGATTTCATTTAATGAACTGAATAGAATAATCTACACAAAAAGGTGAACGGGGAGCGAGAGTTGGACCTGAATAGATGTTAAGCAGTGAGCAGCTCTTATTGCCCGTGAAGCAAGCGCCAATCCAAATCTGCACAAAAAGACCATCAAAATTACAAAGATTAATAATATAAACTGTAAGCAGAAGCGAGGGTAGGAATATGGAGAATAGATTAAAAAATCGGAATTTACGTGGCCTCCTCAAGCGAATATATACGAAGCTCATACACAACTCGATGTGCTAAAATTGGGTGGCGTGTGGGTGATGCTGCAACTCCTGCAACATCAGAATTAAGCTGGCTCTGGACTCCGGGATCGGCTTCCAAATGAGGAAGCATACAGGCAACGCAGGCTGCCAAAAATCTCCACAAGTGAAAAATGTGCACCCATTTCACTGCAATTATGTTTTTAGATAACAGTTTAAAGAATATCAGTGATTTTGCAGCATACATAAGATCATAGCAACAACAGGATACCAAAGGAGATCACTTCCAGAAGAAGCTGAAATACAGGCAATAGAATAATAATAGAAAATGCCTTCTCCAAACTACGTGGCAAAACACACACCTACAAAGCACAGCATGCGGAATGGTCAAGCGACATTTCTCTGGTTCAAGGAAAGCACAAGGATCTTTCATATCATGTGGCCATATTCTAAGTTTAACAGTGCAAGGAAGTTCTGCTGCTGCTGCAGACGCAAGAGATGTGGCAAGTTCAGATTGAATTCGCTGGCAGCAGGTTGAGGATCACTACCATCATGTATGATGTTGCTAAAACCAGATTCTGCAGTTCCGCCTAAGGAGACCATGCGAGAACGTGAAGAACGATGCCGTGAACTTGATCTTCCATGAACTCTTGAGTGGCCAACACTCGTGGCCATACCTGAGGAAGCTACTGAAGCAGAAGTTCCTGTATCACCAGCTGGAAGCGAGTTATCATGACCATCGCCAGTAGCCAAACGCATATTGCGCTGACCAGCTTGAGTCTGACCGATTAACCATCCTTGCAAGAAAGGTAGCTCCCATGAGGTTGGATCACCAAAAGGGAAAAATTGAATAGTTCTCTCCACTGATTGCACCTCCATTGTCTCCATGGGCCATTGCAGAATAGGAAACATCAGTTTCCATCTCAGTTGGTAAAGGATTGCCTCCTGTTTTCTTCGGGCAATGGAGAAGAGCTATTGGGTTCAACAGGAGACAACAAAAGCTCATACTGCCCTGTTGGAGTTGAATAGGTCAGAAGCCGTACTGAAGCTGATTGATCACCTCTCTGACGCACACCATTTGAACCAACGTTACCATCAGTATTCTGCAAAGATGTTCTTCCATTATCTCTAGAAAATGATGGCCATATCATGGAAGGTAAAGACATTAGAGGGTTCATTTGTCAAATTAGATCGATCATTTGCCAAATATACAGTTGGGGCTGGATAACACAGTAACCAGGAGAAGTTGCCACTGTCATTGATGAATCAGGTGCATCAAGATCATTGACCTGCAAATCAGCCAGAAATCTAATTAGTATGAGAGTAGACTAAAGTACATAATCAATTTGAAAGAACTGACATTTCTCAGCAGTCAAAGAAATGGAGCCGCGTATGGATGAAATGTACAGCTCGAAGAGAACGTCGTGTCTTCAGTAAATAGATGAGATGATGTCTCCCTCCTATTGTAATGCCATATGTATAACTGATGAACAGCTCAAAAGTCAGACAGTCATGTATCGATCCAAAAAAGTGGTTCATATATGGAACAATCAGCATCACCTTATGCCCTGAGGCTACTGCAAGAAACTTCCCCTTGAGCATGGAAAGCATAGATGCAATAGGGCGGTCTGCATTAAGGATAGAAATAAGAAATAACACAGAGCATAAACACATTATTGTGTTCTCAATGTAAAATTACAAAGGGAAATCCACAAGAGTAATTACAGAAATCACGTGTTCCTATACACTCAGCAGTATTTGCATTCCACAAGCGAACTTCATGATCCAACTTCCACTTGCAAGTATCTCCGGATACAATGGATGGAACCTAACCTGCAAATTTTCAGCATCGCAAATATTAAGCATGCTCTACCATGAGGATCCAAATTGCAAAATCATTTAGGCATTCAAGAAAAAGAAAGGATCAGTAAATTAACTAAAAAATCTAATATATTGTTGTCTTCAGCTGAATCAAAGATCTGAAAATGCATTTACAAAATACAAACTCAAAAGCATCAAAGTGATCTTATGGATGCATACAGATGAATTGAGCAGCATTGTTTTATACAGTTAGTATTTTTATCAATCCAGTTAGGTTCAAGTGGCAGATAGGCATTAATAAAATTTAAGAGGCAAAAGTTACAGCCTCACCACCCAAGGCGTCCTGATGACCACTCAACACCTTCAAACAGTTTCCAGTCTGGCAATCGATAATCTTAACTGTATGATCTCCACTGCAGGACCAAAATGCAAGTAAATATGTATCAAATCTTAGGGTGAAGCTAACTGGACACCTGCTTAGACTGATAAATACTGGAAAAAGTAACTCACTGCGTAGAAGCAAGCGTTTTCCCATCAGGACTAAAGGCTGCTGCAATAGTAGACCTCGGAGGAGGCAACAATGGGCAGTTTGCCGAAAAGTGCTGCAACGACTCTGCCTCTGCCCTGCAACCCCATTGAATTGCGATAAAATTTATTAGGATCCCTACTATAAGATAGGAACAAAGTTTTATGAGTCACACATGAACACATGACGATAAAAAGAATGGACCACAAAGTAGAATATAAAATCAGTAGCTTCCACTAACAAAATTGTGAAGGAAGTGGAAAAGATGGTATTACCAGGAAAGAAGATCAGATCTTGCATCTCTTGTTGCCTGACATTGTGGCCCAAAGGAATCAGGACGGCTCTTTGACCCTTCTCCCCATAACTTTCGTGATGACCGCTTGGTTCGTGGAGAAACTTCTCTCCGTGCCAATAACTGAAAACATTGCTAGTGCAAGAAAAAACATAAAAAGATCTATTCAGCATAAGCATGAAATATCAAAATTATGTACTCAAATCAATATAAATGCAACAGTGGACAATTCAAACCTAATATATACAGCTCAATGAGCGTAGAGCAATTTAAAATAGCTGAATCGGTAGATATCTCAGCTGACTTCATTAATGTAACAAATCTGGTAACTTTATGTATTAATTTTATCTGCTTAGGAGGGAATAATGTTCCATAGACACCTTTCTTGCAATTAAACCATAGATCTCTTAGGGGCCGTTTGGTTCACGGCATATAACATTACCGGGGGAATTAAATCCTCATTCTCCCGTTTGGTTGGCCGATAATCTTATTCCCGGTAATCTTTTATTACCAACAGAGGATTTTTTTGGGTATATTACCGGGAATGTGATTACCCGCCTTCCCTGAGGAATTGCTGGATTACTGGCGTTTTGGACTAAAATGCCCTTAATTCTTTTTTTCAAAATTATCATTTTTCTTTCGTTGAATAATAAAAATTCTACGAAGGTTAAATTACAAATTTATCCTTAAACTATTTTAGATTTACAAAAAAAAGTTCATAATTATAATTTTCTGGGTTAAAATAAAATTTTACATTTTTATTAAACCTATTTATCTTTTCAATTTTGTAAAAAAATTATATAAATTTTATGAATTTAAAATTTTTAAAGAAAATATATAAATTAATTATAGTAATATTATAGTAGAATTCAACTTGCATTCTTACTAAACCAACCAAACACAAAATACAACGTTACCAGTAATACTATTTACCGGTAATCTTTTATTCTCATTGCTAATCTTACATTCCGTGAATCAAACGCACGCCTATAGTAATTTGGCCAAAAAATGAATCTAGTTAAAAAAATATCACCAATTCTTTATGGCATTGTTTTACTGAATTGGTTGAAAATTCTCGACAGTTCATAAACATTCAAAGAACTATGCTTAGATCAAGAAAATAGCATCGAAGTTTCAAGCATTCAAATCTGTTCTATAACATGATTGGGGGGGATTCCAGCTTGATTCCAAAACTAATAAAAAATCCAGCATAAATCAACTCAAACTTCAAATTCAACATGAAAGCAAATAAATCCCAAACTAAACCGCATTTTCTAATCAATACGGAACGAGATCCAATATTTACATCAAAATTCCGCGAAAACTATCAATCCTCACCATCAGAATCCAAAAGAGTATTCCTAGAATTCAAATTCAAATCCAATTCCAATACCCCTAACAAAAAGAAAAACGAAATCAGGCTCGAAATTCATTGGCATAAAACGTTTTACCTGGTCCTCCGCGAGCTAGAACCGGCTGGTGCATTCAAATATTCGGTTCGTACCGAATAATCTCTCATGATTCGCCGAAGTTTTTCAAGCTTCAATATGTCTCGCCATTTTATTAAAAAGAAATAAAAAAAGGCTGAGAAATATTCTTTCCTTCGTTAAAAATAGAGGGCTAAGGAATTAGGTTTCGAATTTGTCAGTCGATCAGTGTTGACTATTATTATTAGTTGAATTTTTTTAAAAGAATAATTTATTTTTTCCTCGGTAAGATCACTCTGTTTGTTTCTGGGGAAAACCTAGAAATAAATAGAAGAAAATAATGCTTCGTGGCTTCACACCTTTGAGCTTTACTTATAAGATTTCTTCTTTATGGTTTGGTCGGTGTTGATTATTCAATTAGGAAAATTACAAAACGATGCGTTTTGGGCTTTGGATCGACTCCAATGATGCAAATGTCCGGTTAAAATGTGCCCACAATTTAGAATTATTCAATTATTATATAAAAAAAAACAATTCAATTTTTATTAAACTCGTTGAATTCATTCTAAATTTCATATATAAAATATGTATAAAACAAACAAATTATAATTATATGGGTAAATATGAGTTTAGTACCTAAACTATTGATTTTGATATACTTTTGTACCTAAACTTTCTATCTTTTCAAAACTATATTTAAAGTTTAGTTTTGTTTCATTAGTACCCCATTCAAAATTTAATGTTAAAGTTTTGGAAAAAAAAAGTGAAAGTTAAAGGAACTAAAGCGAACCAAAACTGATAGTTTAGGTACTAAATGCATTAAGGTTTTAACAGCGGTTACTAAAATGAAACAAAAACTAAACGTTAAATAGATTTTGAAAATTTGAAAGTTTAGGTACTAAGACGAACCAAAATTGATAGTTTAGATACTAAATGCATAATTTAGCCTTATTATTTAGAAGTTGGGAAAAAACAATATAAGAAATCACATATCACATAAATTTTACATAAAAATTTAAACAAAAAATTATGTAGATAAAAGGAATTCACTCGGAAATTGTATAAGAGGAGCTATTAAACTAATATCGTAATCTAGAAAACCGCCTTTTATATATATATATTAATCACTCAATTATTTTTTAATATTATATATTATGGTGACCCCTTAACATTGTCATTAATTATAAAACAACAAGTGACTAAAACGTAATGTTAAATAATTTAGAAAACAGTTACATAACAAAAACATAATTACGTGAATAGTTAAATGACTAAATATGTAATTAACAAAATTGATGTCAATCAACTAAAAGAATCGGTTATTAAAACTTTTGAGATAGGGCAACTTTAATATGTTCCAACTTTGCTTTCAACACATATTGATCATCAAATGAGGGTCAAATTTATCAAAGAATCATCGAAAGATCATACTCATGCACTCATTTCCAGACGTATGTCGAACATAAATACTTAGAGCAAAACAAAGAATCGTGGCGACACAGATCCGGAGATCCGACACGATCGATTCGATTACACGAGTCATTGTTATTAAAGAACAGAAGCCAACAGTTCTAAATCAATTAGACAAAAACACTGACTAAAACAAGATATTCAATCATACAGGGATCAATAAGATTTTCTCACCTTCATGCATGATCTCGTATGCAAGTCTATATTTCTACAGATAATACAAGCTGTTTCTCTCAAACTCCAGACCATAATGGCCTTCAGTTCTTGGGAGATTACCCCGGACTCGCACCGCATAGGATGCGGTACTCGGCGTTCCTCAACCACCGGTAAGATATATCGAGAAGGAAGTTCTCTTATGTTCAACAATTTGAATACCTTCAATACATGTCTGCATAGTACACCTTCGAATTCGAACATCTGACAGCTACAATTAAACTCAGGTTGACTGCACTAAAGGTGACGGCGTGTTTGTCGTTCTCGTTCCCGGACCGTCTTACCAGGTACCGGCAAATCGTCCCTTCTTTGTATGTCTTTATCCCAACATAACTATAGGATTGTAGAAGCTCCTCTTGGAATATTTTGTAGAGCCTCCTACACCGTTCTTCTATTGCTTCTTTTGTTTGTGAGAAGACCTGTATATTGAAAGAGTTTAAATCTTCTTTCCTTTCCTCCTCACGTCGTTGTTCGAGTCCTTGTTCGCATCGGAGAATACACCCTTAGTGGAGTTTGCCCATTTACCTGTGTGCCGAAGAATGATTCAACACTTTCACCTATAGGGATGCCGGCAAACAATTTGCCCCGTAAATACAACGGAACCCAGCTTTCACGCTTATTGTACATTTGCTGTAACCAAACATTTCCCTTCAAGCTGTATTTATTGATAAGTGAATTCCATGTGGTGTTGAACTCCACAGTCGTCTGACTTCCATAGATGCACTTTTCGTACTCGTATATGAATTCAATAGGCATTGACCGCAGATTCTCCTGCTCCTTGGCTCTAATCTGCCACGGTGAAAAGCGATGATGAGTACCAGGAGAGACTTAGGTGATTGCTTGCTGGATGGCCATGTCTTGATCGGCAATAATAAACTTAGGATGGCGAGACATTGCCTTAAACCACGTTTGAGACAACCAAGTAAAGCACTGCTTCGATTCATCAGCAATCAAAACAGGTCCAAGAAGTACAGGCTGCTTGTGGTGGTTTACTCTGACGAATGTGGCAAACGGCACCTCACAGTTACTTTTCCTGTATGAAGTATCGAAATAATGACATCACGAATTGACTGCATGAATATCAAGACCTGCCATCCGCCCAAAAGACACTCCGGCAACTACCGTTGTCAACCTCCACCGAATAAAAGAATCCGGTATCTTCTGCTTGTCTGGTTTGAAAGTACTCTAAAAGTACAGGGTACCAATCAGTTCCAATTTTTTTCTCGGCTTCTTTGTTAATCTTGCTCTTATTCGTTTCACCGAGATCCATAGAGACCATGCCATTGGTTTCTTCCTCTATGAATTTCTTCGAAGCTGTGGAAAATTTCTTCTGCCACACCATTTGCACTTCGAGATCATGATTATGATCTTTATCGAGACGATCTACCATCCAGCTTCCCCAGTCTTTCCTCTTAATCCTCAAAATGCCCCACAACCTACTCTCGAGGGATCCTGGAAACCTTCCTTCGAGCACACAAATCTTCGCGAAGTAATTGACCCGTCATTCTTTGAGCGAAACAACTGACCTCAAGCAACTTGAGGACCTAAATTTGCGTTTCCGTGAAAGCTTGACTGATGTAGGATTGGTCGAGTTGGCAAACCAGTGTGGGAAATCATTGAAATCCCTCGGTGTGGCTGCTTGTTCCATAATAACCGACAAGTCACTGGAAGCTGTGGGGTCCCATGGCAAATCTCTTGAGACATTGTCATTGGATTCCCGATTCCAAGCTTATCAGCAATAAGGGGATCACTGCTATTGCCCAAGGATGTCCTCTTTTGAAAGTCTTGAAGTTACAGTGTGTTAACGTTACAGACTGGGCTTTGATGGCTGTGGGGTTTCTTGTTTGTTATTGGAAATGTTGGCCTTGTACAGTTTCCAGCAGTTTACAGACGAGTTCGTCACTTTTCCCTATTTCTCATGCAATGCGATTGAATACCACCCTAATTGAATTGCATTGTTGAAGGCTATTTCGCCAATTAGTTTTTTCCCCTCTAATTCATTAGGAATGAAAGTGGGTCTTTCTCTAAATTTTTTGTCTAATTCAGTTGTCTTTGTTTTACCATGTTCATATAGATGGACTATTGAAGTATGAGTTTCATTCATGTCACAGGGGCAATTGCTTTGAGTGATCGCAATTTCCTGGGTGAGAGGGGTCTGGAGGCAATTGCTTCTGGCTGCACTGAATTTACGCATCTTGAAGTTAATGGCTGCCACAATATTGGAACCATTGGACTGGAGTCTGTGGGGAAATCCTGCCCGTATGTTTGTCTTCTATTGCTTTCCCTTGCTACCTATTCCCTTGCCCTTATGTTTCTTCTATTAGATGTAGCTAGGTCTCATATCCAATCCTTCTGATTGATTGTGAGGCTTACTGTACGCTTTTTTTTCTGAAAATTTTGAACTATCGATTCTGAAGTTCTTGACTTTGTGAAGGCGCCTGACTGAGTTGCCTTTATACTGCAAAAGGATTGGTAATTTTGCTCTTACTGAAGTTGGAAGGGGATTTAAACACTTGCAAGCTCTTCACTTGGTAGATTGCTCTAGCCTTGGCGATGAAGCCATTTGCAGTATAGCAAAAGGTTGCCGAAATCTAAAGAAACTTCAGATTGGGATGTTATGAGGTCTCTCTCTCTCTCTCTCTCGCTCTCACTCACTATCTGTCTGTCTGTCTGTCTACATATTTATGGGGGTATTCCTCAACCTGCAATATGCTTGAACCACTAGTACCGATTTAATCAGGAAAAGACTTTGGCAGTTGAATGGAATAGAGGAAATATATCATCTAGATTTTTCAGAGTGCTCTTCCTCCTCTTCCCGCTCTCCTCCCTGTATCTTGCTACAGTCTCATGCAGGAAGCTTTTCGATCTCTGTAAAATGGCAGTTGGGTGGTTTATTGTTTAAAGAATGTTGTATGATTCAAAAATTTGAAGTGAGAATTTCACATGTATCTAATTGCCTCATCTTTTGAGTCTTTGCAATTGTAGACTTGCTTCTTTTAGGTGCTGGCAATCGTTTATTTTTAAGTTTCCGCAATGTCCATACAGTGATATAAATCCTTAACTTGTATGCCTTTCATGCCAATAGGTTGGAAGCAAGGGAATCATAGCTGTTGGTGAGAATTGTCACTCTCTCACAGATCTTAGTCTCCGCTTTTGTGATAGGTGCGTCTGTTTGTACTTTCCTTCCAGCCTTGTGTGATAATGCTATTTGTCGACGCGTTTCATGTGGTCAGCTGTCTTTTGAGTTGTTTTGGTCTGAAATATGGTGTATGCATATGGTCTGTGTAGACCTCTAATTAAGACATCAAAGTTGTGCAGTAAACAAAGCTGATCTCATCTCAAACAACCTAACCTAACGTGAATTTTTAAGGTTTGCTATAAAAAAAAAGGGTTTTTTTTCAAGTTATTTCACGTATCAAGCCTTGTATTGTATGATTTTTTCCATAAATATCTCTTTTGTGAAGTTTTTTACCCTTCTTTTATGATTTTGTTATTAGAGGCCGTGAATTTGAGCTTATTATCTTTCAATTTAGGGTTTGTACACTAGCAATGTAGGCTTGCTGAATACTGAAAGTCGTAGATTAGAATATGCACGAGTAAACTAGGGCTACTCATGGACGATTAACTGTACCGTTTAACTTAAACAGTCGGTTAACCGTTATAACGGTTCTGAGATTTTTCTAACTGTGACTTAATTATTAAAAAATGATTAATTCGTTATTAAAGGTCCGATTATAGGTTAATCGAATGTTAACCTATTACAATTATTTGTCAATTTTTCATAATTCATACTACAAAAAGTGTAACACTTAACACATAATTACATCAGCGCAAGTATGAATATCTCCTAATATCTTAGTATTTAACAATAAACACATAAATATTGGTGTAAATACGTATATTTTCAGAGAAATAAAAAATATATTAAGTTATTTGTATACAATTTTATTAATATATGTATGAATTATAAGTAATAGAAAATATATCAAGTTTTTGTGTAAAAATATAATAAATTGGAAATATAATTATAAATTTAATTTATTAACGGTTAACCGTTGATTAGTTGTTTATCGAAATTCGCAATTGTAACTTTAAACGTATTATTTTTAGTGGTTCAATTAATTGAAATTTATTAAGTTAATTAATATGTTTATAACAATTAACAGTTACGGTTTTTTTTTAACATCTCTAAGGAAAACTCAACTTAATTTGACTAAAAAGTTTCAAATGTAGTTTTAGTTGGAAAGCAAGATTCGAATAATTCAAAATTTTTAATAACTAATAGATTAATATGAAAGTTCGAGTGTATTATATATATAATGAAACTCCAATGTTAGTGGAGGATCAATTTAGGGTTTGGAATTTTAGGGAAGTCTTAATTGTAGCCCAACCGGTGATTAGTCTTTCCGACTGAACCAAAAGGCTGAAAGTGAAGGACAGTTGACATTGAAATGACCCAGGAACTAGCACCTCCGGTTCAGCGGGCACTATTTGGTACTTGGACTATGAGCAAAGTCGATAAATTAGATAAATTAGCATATATTTACATTATTTATAATTATATCTATATATTAAGAGTAAACTAAGTCACTAAATTTTAGAATCTACCTTGAATGGTTTATTTGAAAAAAATAAATTTAAATATTAATTTGATAAAATAATTACATATCAAATCTTGATATTTAATTAATATTAAATAAGAAATGGTAAAATATATAAATGATCCCTCGATTATAGGGTGCTGTTTTATTAAGTCTCTCTACTATTAAAAGTTATAAAAGGGTCCTCCAATTATAGAGTGTCGTTTTGTTGAATGTCATGACTATTAAAAGTTACAGAATGATAAGTGGACTATTCATATGTTCTAAACTCACCATTTTTTTGTTAAAAAACTGATGGTAGTCTGAGTTAAACGTTAATTTGTTGACTATGATATCATAAAATATGATCTCAGCATCTCAAACAACTGTAATATCAAAGTCATCATGTTAATATCCAATTCAGACGAATGTTAATTTTTTTAATAAAAATAGCGAGTTTGAAACATAATGAATAGCTAGTAAAAAGACTTAATACATTAGTACACTATAGTTAGGACCATATGTATACTCTACCCTAAATTAAATTATAAAATCAAATTAATTTATCCAAATAAATAAAGGCATGACAATATTAGGATAAGATCGTGACACAATCGAATGATTATTGCGTGGTGTAGCAAATTATTTAATTGTTTCTTTTTCTTCAGCATAGAACTAAAAGATTGTTTCATCATAAATTATTATATTTTTCCTATTTTATTCGTTATTTTATAAATTTATCACCAGTATAGTGCTTTTTTATTATAATTATATATCGTTAAACAAATAACAATAATATTAATATAAAAAAATTTACTTTCTTACTTTATATTTTACTTAGGGTAAATTACGAGTTTACTTAGGGTAAAATCATAACATTGATAATAATTTTATAAAAAATTGATGATAAAAAAATAACAATAGTTCGGTGACCTAAGGTGAATTACCCAAGATTGCTTTCCATTTACACGATATCAAAGCAAAGGGCTAAGCAACTAAAGAGATTGGTTTAAGTGGTAAGTAATTTGATATCGTTTAAGTAAAGTTTCAGGGTTTAGTCTGTGTATATAGAAAATCTCTGTTGTAAGACTCATCTACTAAAGTTAGGGGTGTAATTAGGAATGGACATGGCATCTGAATCCAATGGGTTTTAACCCGATCAGGTTGGATTTTTTGAAAATATTTCGAGTTCGGGTATGTTTTTCTGGAGATTATGTTCGGGTCATGTCAGGTTTAGGGTGAAAAATACACGACCCGACTTGACCTAAAAAATTGTAATTTTTACCTTATATATCTTTGGATAATTACAATAATACATCTATGTATATATTTTTTCAATTAAATCCCTAATTTTATTGAATAAAAGTAATATTTTTAATAAATATATTATTTTGGATTGGTCGGGTCGGTTTCGGATTTTACCTCAAAAAAGCAGGTTGGATGGAATGTGTATATTTCGAGTCAGGTTGAAGATATATAAATTTAAAGTCGGATCGGGTGGACCGAAAATCTGACTCGACTCGATCTATATCCATCCCTACGTGGGATATTGATCAGTCCATATTAATAAGGGTAAAACCCTAAAATCTGGAAGGGGAAAAAGGCAAAGGACTAAGCAACAGGAATAGCACCAGGAATTATGTGGCGTGTAAGGGGATTGGGAATATTGAAATGAATGCCCCTTGTTGAGATGTTTAGGGTTCAAGGCATGGATTCTTTCACTCATACTTTCGAAGGACCAACTTTTCACGAATATTATCATCATTTTGTTATGCTCTGTTGCCCACAAAACCCAAAACAAAAGCTTCTATCATGTCTTGTTTGCCTCAAAAATGTTTAGCACCTACAAGGTATCATGCCTTTTGGGACCCTTTTCCCAACAAGATTTGGACATCCAATTTGCATCCCTATCTATATGGCCATGACACTAATGCTTTATTTCCAACTGATCACTTTTGAGATAAAATGTAATGAAAATGATAACTACAGCATTAAAGTGGAACAAAAAAGTTGAAATACCAAACTGAAAAAGCGATTATAGTTCAGGGGCTAAAACGAACATTGAAGCCTATATCACCCCCCAACCCCAACACACAAAACATTGCTTGAAGTTGTGGTATATACCCAATGAAAATGAAATCTCCATAAGCTATAATAAAAGCACTTTTGCGGCACTAACTTATCAATAGTGACAAGTGGTGGGCCTTTTTGTACAATTTTGTGCACATGGTACAGTACCACTCAGCAAGAAAAGTCCCATTCGGCCATTCACTAGTGCTTTAGGTTTCCATACTTGCCTTGCCACACTACTTGGTATATGTGAGGCAAATGGTGTGCGCAGGCACATTGGTGGCTAAAGTTTGATGTGACAATTCAATAGGTACGAACGGATCGATATTCGATCTGTTATTATTTTCTTTCACTAGTGCTCAATAAAATAAAATGTATGATTATCTGTTGAATTTTAGGTTTTGTATCTCTATGCACATCAATTGTCATGAATGCGACAATTTATATGCACGAAGATCATATATGGTGACAATCAGATAAATTTGAGCATATTAATTAGTTCATTGAAAGAGGAAAGAATAACTACCATTATTTTGCATTATGCGCTAAGTGGTACGTACGAAGATCATACACGATAATTAAAGATGGATGTGATAGCAAATGGTGTTGATGAGATCATATATAATAGTCTAACATAATCAAACATATACATTTTATGGAATTTCTTATTCGTATTGTTTATATTTGAATCCTTTTTTGATTTTCAAAAACTACCCACTGATTGTTGGGTTGCATACTTGCATTTGGTGCACATTACGCTTCATGTGTGTGGCTAATGGTGCGCTTGCAAAGCATGTGTGGCGGCTAAAGGCAACTCCTAAAAAATTAGTCTTAAAAAGAACCTTGTGTTGGACTATTTGTCTAAGAGAAAAAACACATCAAAGTAGGTCCCTTGGTTTGCCAAGATGTTAGGGTACATATTAGATGATGGGTAATTTACGATGGGACCAGGCCACGGTGGTTGTCGGGGGACCATATTCATCTTCACCAAAGATCCTTTGCTTTGTCCATTAAAATTAGCTATGTTCTTTTCACATGAGAAATTAAAGTATGAAGATTTTGGGCCATTGCTTGCATCTTTTGATGTTAAAAAAGTTGGGATTTAGTTGAAAGAGTTTCGTTGACACTTTTAAGATTTGATTTCTATATGGGTTTTATGGTCGAAAGTGTTTGACTATTTTTTGATAGAGACATACACATAACCCCTAAAAATATTTACATTTTTGAATTTCTTATCATATTTTCATGTATTAGAAATATTTATATAGTCGAGTCGGATTAAGACCGACCTATTAACTCGATGTATCATTTTCTAGACATCCTCTTAAAAAAATTAAATAAATAAAATTTCAGTAAGAATTCGATTTTTAAAACGAATTTATTCGGATAATTTCGAATTAGGGTTAGAGATAGTGTATTGAGTTTGGTGGGTGCGCATGCAATTGAAGATGTGGGAATGTGGTCACAATGGGACCTATCCAATTTATTTGATTCTAAACTCACCATTTTCCATCATTGCCTCTCCACACTTTCTTCTTCCCTTGTTCTCTCTTTCTTGTCTTATACCCCTTTTTTATTTTATTACGTATCATATTCGTCGACCTAATTAAAAATTGATAATTTAAATAATTTAATCAGTGATACTTAATTGAATTTAAAAGAATCGATGATCTGGTTGATTTGAGTATTCTAACATTTTATTCAAAAACATAAATAAAATTTTATATCGGAAGATGAATTTTATAATCGGTCGATACATCCTCGATTTTATTTATATATCCCCATTTACATGTTCATGTAACTCCAATGTATACTTGTATTGGGAAGGTTCATTGGAGGCTTATCATGTGGGATTATTATTGCAATCTTTTGGTGTAAAGTGTTCAAGTCAATTACGAAACTACTTCCAAAAGCTAAGCCAAGACTAATTAATTACATCAATCTTCCATTAACTATACATAAACAAACACCATGATCATCTCCATTAAAGTGACATTAAATTTTCACTCCTTTTCTTGCCCAAAAATTGATCCGATTCAATTCGAACAGAATATTATTGTGATTAATACATGTTGAATCACAATAGTATTCTTACAGTTATGACAATAGATGAGGTCCAAATACACCCAAGCTAAAATTACTTTTACCTGCCCTAGAAAATGTACTAACTCGATGTTATTTAAGATGTGTATTAACATGATGATTGGGATATGATGGTAGTTTGAATTCTGGTATTAGATTTTATTGTATCACAGTTAGAATGTTAACGTTCAGCTCAGAATATCGTTCAATTTTTTAACGGAAAATAACAAGTTTGGAATATAATAAATAGTCAAGTGACTATTTTATAACTTTTAATGGTCAAATGACTCAACAAATCAACACTCTATAATCAAAGAATTATTTTATAACATTTATTTAATAAAATGGTATTATAGCCTGAGAACTATTTTGTACGTCAAAACTTGTGTACAAATGTTTTTCCTCCCTAAAAATGATGTGGCATTGTATGTGATTTTCAAGTATTTTTTTTGGGGGGGGGGGGGTGGGGGGTTTCCCCTAATTTAAAGGATATTCTCATCATCTAGTAGCCACGCCTGATTCCTTTATGTATTTTTCTTTTGTGCGTAATTATTATTTCACCTTATAAATATTGATGATATTTTTAGCACGTCGGTCTACCTTTTCATTAATCACCTTATATCCCTACTGTCTTCTTTCATATAGATAAACCTGTCCATTTAACCCTACGCTCTCATAACCTAACCCTACCCATAATTTGATTAGTCCCGTCCAATGATAAATGTAAGAGAAAATAACCTCAGTGACCAAAAATCCCATATAATATACCATTTTAACCAATTTTTTTCGGATTTGCCAAAACGACCAACAAAATCGCAATGCGATCGCTAATTCGCAACGCGATCTCCATTATCGCAAATTCGCGTTGCGATAGTTGGAAATCGCGTTGCGATAGTTGGAAATCGCGTTGCGATGGTATACAATGTCGTTGCGATTTTCCCAATTCGCAATGCGAATAAGTAAATCGCAACGTGAATTGGGAAAATCGCAATGCGATAATACAAAATTGCAACGAGATACTGACTTTCGCAACGCGATTCTGACTTTCGCAACGCGATTTACATAGCGCCATTCGTATTAACGCGTATTTTTTTTTTCAAATTCCAAACACGATTTTTTTCTTAATAAATCGGAAACTGAACCGTCCACAGTAATCGCAACTCATAACCTCAAACCCAAAAACAACACTCAGTCCCATCTCCATCTCTTACTCTCTACGGCGAAATCCGTCCCCATCTCCGAAGATTTCCGTCCCCATCGCCGGCGAAATCCCTCACAACCATTCACAGTCAAAATCACTCACAATCATTCAGAAATGGAAAATCAACCTCCGATTGTTAGTTTTTTTTAATTTTATTTTGAAATTTTTGCATTATTTTAGGTTTTTCATATTGAGATTGATGATAAGTTTACTGGTAATTTCAATAATAGATTAACCATTTCACTTAGATTTCTTATTAAATTCATTCTATTGCTGCCAATACTGCTAAACTGTTTAGCTTGTGAAGTTAGTATTTGTCTTTGCTTTGTCTTTTGGTTGAAGTAATGCAGAAGAAGAATAGTTTCTAGAATGAAAATCGCAACGCGGAAATAACTATCGCAACGCGAAATAAAAAACGTTGCGATTTTCATTTCGCGTTGCGATTTTTATTTCGCGGTTGCGATTTTCATTTCGCGTTGCGATTGTCTGGTCGCGATAGTCATTTCGCGTTGCGATTCTCTCGTTGCGATAGTTATTTCCGCGTTGCGATTCTCATTATCTCGTTGCGATTTTCATTTCAACCAAAAGATAAAAACAGTGTTGCAAATTTTAGTTTCAAGAATAAACTACTATTTATGTTTATTGTTTTGTTTTTGGTATATCTTGACAGTGTAATTTTTGGTATATCTAACTTGGTATGTTTATTATTTTTTTGTAGAAATTTTTTTCGGCTTCATTGACATTAAGAAATAAAGTTAGCCTAGCCACTACAATTGCTTCGAAGCTTTCACCTGCACAAAGAAAATTGTTTGAAGAAACCTGCTTCGGGCCATGGCTGAGAGTACAGCATCCGGGTGGAGATGCTAGTTTGACCCATTTGTGGCTTCAGACCATGACTAGCGATCTACCCGACAGTATACAACGTGGTGAGGAAGAGATATGGTTTCATTTTCCACCGGCGTATACTTGTTTTGGGCGGAAGGAGTTCTGCTTAATCACTGGTCTACGATTCGGACACGATGATGTAGGTCGGTACACTCGTCATATCACCCGCCCATCATGGTTATCCAGGGTTTTTCCTGATGAGTCAATAGAGAAGCCGAACTTACACGTCGACGACGTGAAGAAATTGTTTAATAAGAAAGATGGTTTTACTCGGATGAATGACGTCGATGTTGTCCGAGTATGCCTTCTACTACTTTTGTATGCCGGCTTTTTAGGCAGAGAGGCCAGACAACCTATTCCTCAGGAGCTAATATTATTGGTAGAGGACCTAAATGCATGGAATCTGTTTCCGTGGGGTTCGTATATATGGAAAGCTACCTGGACTAAGTTGTCGTCTGCCTTTGATGACCGCAAAAGTTTGCGGGCGATGGGTCGAAATACACTTTGTCAGGCTTTGTTGGGCCTTTAAGGTAAGAATTTCTATATAATGTTTTCAAAATTATAATTAATTATTTAACAATTACTAATGTTTGTTATTATATTGTTTGTAGATTTGGATATTCGAGGCATTTCCCGCCATGAAGACATATGCAATAAAAACTTCAAATGATATTCCCAGGGCTATTTCCTGGAAGAGGAAACGTCTGTTGGATTGGGAAGACTTAATACCATATGCGACAATAAATAATAAGTTAACACAAATACTATCACATATAAACAAGTTATTAATATTAGACGTTTAACTTTGTTTGAGTTTTTATATTTTTAGGAGGCCAACATTCCATTAATGAGACTGACACCCACGGAGGCTGAGCTTGCCACTGATTGGTGGCAAGCTAGTCAGCGTTTTCTTGATGGCACGAATGATGAGCAACCTCCACTTTCTCCACTTCGAGAGCCATCACCTCACCTAGAGCCATCACCTGATCGACCCGACTATACACCTCTACAACGAGAGCCATCACCTATCCCGTCACATCATCGAGCCTCTTCTCCACCATCACCTCATGATAGGCGACCGACAAAGATGCCACGACTTCTATCTCCCTATTCTCCACCTCCACGGGATGAGTCAAGGGAGTTACGTGATGAGGTCAATGCCTTGCGTGAGGAGATCGGTACTCTACTTGATAACGATGGTGCATGGCGTGTGGAGGTGTCTACTTTACGTGGTGAGGTTGCCGCTCTACGTGAGATGGTAGTATCGTTGCAGAATGAGGTTCATACTCTACGCAACGAGGTAAGTTTAAGATTTTTCATATTTAACTTGATGATAAATTTACTCGTAATTTCACTTAAATTAACCATTTCACTTAGATTGCTTAGTAAATTTATTCGGTTGCTGCCAAAACTGCTAAACTTTTTACTTTAACACTGTGAAGTTAGTATTTGTCTTTGTTTTGTCTTTTGGTTGAAAGTTTGAAATATATTTATCTTTGTTTTCACTGTTTAAATATCATGTCTGTTTATTTACTGATATTTGTATTTTTATTTAGCGGACCGATAAGGTGGATGCTTTACGTCGGTTTTTTCTTGCACGACAGAGTTCACGCATCAGACGGCGTGCACGTGCTATTAAGTCTCCGTATACCCCAATAGTGCGAAGACACCGCAAGAAGAAGCCCGACTCACCTATCATCCCTCAAGAGTCCACTCCTATCATTGAAGAGGCCCCTATCATTCCTCGAGAGTCCCCTCCCACCGTTCAAGAGGCCACTGTCATCGTTGAAGAGGTCCCTCCCACCATTCAAGAGCTCGATTCACATGGCGTCATATGTAGGATTCTTGAGAAACCCTCTGACGTGCCGGACATGATGGATTCAAGTTGGCTCTCGTATGAGTTACCGGCCAGTACCATACCGATATCTGAAGAGGAGAGGAAACAACTACCGGACACAATTCTGGATAACACCCTTTGGGCTAAGACCGCAGTTGATTTTTATCTACATGAGCGAAGCCAGGGGTGTTTCACTGACATATGCAAGCTCAATGATGATATCTATTTGTTGCTTGATCGTCTTGGTGGGGCGTATTATTAGGGGTCGAAGACAATGGCTATTTCGATGGAGGGTAAGTCTTATATTTTTCTTATATTTTCATTTGATTATTTTTTTTGTAAATTTATGTAAGTTACTAATATATGTCTTTTTTTTGTAAACAGCATATCGATGCGTGGGTGTCACGTCTTCTAATAATTAGGAAACTTAAGGAAAATAAAAGAATACACGGTATACAATTATGCCGACGTCTTTTAACGCCGTTCACTTGAAGAATCAACGAGATGAATCATTTGCGTTGGGCAATGGACAAGCTAAACTTTATCCTGCATGGTGGGAGGTCGATAAGGTTAGTGTTTATTTTAGATTGAGTTTAAAGGTATTCATAAATAAGTGCGCAAATGAATGAATTATTACTTATGATTGCAGGTGTTTATCCCTGTTTTGGAACGTAACCATTGGCTTCTCGTCGAGCTTCAGATCCCATCCCTTAAGGCAATAGTATATGACAGCATGATAAATTACATATCATTGGCTGATTTAAGAGATATTATTAAGGGATGGAGCTCTTATTTGGCTAAATACTTGGATGCGATAAATTATTAGACTCGTTCTGGAAACAAGAAGCCAAAGAAGCTCAATATTACAGTTAGCAGAGACGAGACCGCACCACAACAAACGAAAGGACCCAGAGGGGATTGTGGTCCTCTCGTATGCTTGGCGTTGGACCGTTTGATCACAGGAAGTATAAAGTATCTACCTCCCACCGATATAGATAGAGCTGCAGTAGGCTTGTGGTTTCGACATTATATGGCTAGATCGATATATACGAGACGCTGCCTACCTGCATCCGCGTTATAAAAATGTCCATAAACAATTGGTATGTTTATAGGCTTGTGGTTTGAAAATGTTTGGTTAAGTACCTAGAATTCAATAATTTGCTGTTTGTAGGTTTTAGATGTGTAGAAAGTGTTGTTTGAGCAAATGTTTGGTTTATGCAGGTTAATCTCAGAAGTGAGCTGCGTGAAAATGATGTATGGCTGCAAAAGTTGATTCAATAGTAGAAGTGTTATTTTCTCTAATAATTATTGCTTATTTTTTGATTGTTTAATTGATTTGTAAAATGTGATTTGTAAAAGTTGATTTGTTTAATTGATGTTAACATAATTCTTATTTGTGCTTGTTTAATTGATTGAAATGTAATGGTTGATTTTGTTGATTTCAATCTGCATTATGTTGAAGGCAAAAAGTACTATCGCAATGCGAAATGAAAATCGCAACGCGAAAATGAAAATCGCAACGCGAAATTAAATTCGCGTTGCGATTTTCATTTCGCATTGCGAAATTAGCGTTGCGATTTTCATTTCGCATTGCGATTCTCTCGTTGCGATTTTCATTTCGCATTGCGTTAGTAATTTCCGCGTTGCGATAGACATTAAGATGATTGCCTATTAAGTGATAACAACTGGAACAGATCATAGCAATTTTCAAACTCAAGTTACTAATACATGCCTAATTGAAAATGTTAAAAGTTCACACATAAAATCTACATAATACAACGTTTGCATTTAAAAATCACCTAAGTTAACAGTCCCAAAAGGTGAAGCCAGTTGTGATTGGGATTTTAAAGATGATTGCGATTTTGATTACCTTTTTCTTGACACCATATGAGCTTTGGATTTTGATGATGATCCATATTTTGGTAGAGGAAAAGATGATTGTGATGGCACTGGTGATCCACATGTCAACCTTGTATGACCACTTTCCTTGCACCGACTACATGTCGATCTCTTCTTCTCTTCACCCTTAGACGGTATACGATCGTGACTTTTTGGTCGGCCATGTAGCCTTCTGTCCATGGCTGGTGGCAAAACTGTTTGTAAGTCATCTGGTATGTCCCACTCAGAAGGATGTGAAATAGGGTAGACAATCTCGGCATAAGTCTGTCGATATACTTCTGTAGTGTAGCAATCCATAGCGTATGTGATTGAATCATCTTGGTTTAGATGAAGAGCAACTTTTATAACATGGCCACACGGATAACCAGATGTTTGCCATTTCATACAACTACACGTCCTTGCATTTAGATCGACAAGCCCATTTAAGTTATTACCCAGTGCTTCAAACAAAGTGTTTGAACATGGTTCAACTCTCCATGACGTTGACTTCACAACACGTTTCGTTATCTTTTTTTCAGTCTATGGTGTAACACGATGTTCCAATGTTCCTATAAATTTAAATAAATAATACTTAGTAAAATATATGATAAGTTACGAATTCAAAGAAATAATACCTGTATGGTTTCTTTTCTTGTAGTACCACTGTTGAATAGAGGCTCGAAAAAACTCCATTAACATAGTAATGGGTAATTTCTGGGAATGACGACTTAGAGCGTTAATTGATTCTGCACTATTAGACGTCATGAAACCATATCTTGCTCCAAGTTGATGTACTCTTGACCATCTTTCAAACCCGACATCTTCTAGTGTTTGAGCACACTAAGGCAAAACACGTCTTAAACAGTTTATATGCTTATTGAAATCCACTTCCCGATAAGCCTTTACAGCCTTCCAGTATGTCCATTTGTGCTTTTTTATACCAGCAGACCTTGATTTTAGATTTCTATACAAATGAACACCACAAAGTCCATGAAAAGCATCTGGGAAACACCTTCTAACAGCGTTGTCAATTGAGTTTGCCCTATCGTATATGATTGTCAGATTGCTAATAGGACCTATGCAATCCCTAAGATGCCCCATAAACCATGTCCATGAATCAGAGGTTTCAGATTTGCCAACCCCGTAAGCTATTGGCAATATCCCATTGTTAGCATCCATGGCTACTACTAATAAGTTTACTCCAAGGTATCGACCTTTCAAATGTGCTCCGTCAACTATAATAACTGGGCGCATGCAAGTAATAAACGAACGAATCTACAAAATAATACACAAGAAATATATCATTTAAATGTGAAATGCATGTAACTAACAGAAATGAGTCAACAGAATTATATTGATTTACTAACCGCAGCACCAATGGCGAAAAACAGTAACTCAAAGCGTCCATCTCTATCTGTTTTGATATGAGTTCTCGACCCAGGATTTTTCAGCTTTAAATTGTGACAATAAGCCGGCAGTTGGGCAAACGATGCTTCCGGCGACCCCCTCAACAATTACAAGGCATAACATTTGGCTCTCCAAGCTTGAGAATATGATATACTAATCTTGAACCGAGCATTCATGTCAGTCATAATTTCATGTCCCCGATATACCCTTCCATTCAAAAACATTAACTCAGCCAGAAAACCACCCAACACCTTTTGTTTGTCTGTCTATGGTGAGGAAAAACTTGGGTTCTTTAACATGTATGTTTATCAATAAAAGTTCTAACTTGAAACATTGCGCAATCTTTTATCCTCTTTGCAATCATACGCCACGTACAGTTTTTGTCAATCGTACACCTTGTTTCGAAACGATATTTGCTTGATTTGTTAACTTTTAGTTGATAGCCATCTTCCACACATTTCGTATACAAAGCTATCTTCAAGTCTTCCTTTGTATCAAAACAATCATCTTTCTTGATACGAATAACTTTTGTGTAACAATCAACTGCTTTCTTTGCCAACTCTTCTTCCGGTAACTGAAGTAATTCTGGCATATTCCAGTTATACTCCTGTGGCATTTTCTTTTCTTCGGGGACTTTTTGTTCTTCATGATTATATGAATTACAGAATGGATGTTCAACATGTTCATTCACAGTCGTAACCTCCTCCTCATTATCATCAACAACATCTTCCTCGGCAACGGGTGTTTCATCATCAAAATTCGGGTATTGACCAATATCAAAATCATTACACGCAGGGTCTGTTTCTTCTTCTGAAACATCATCAAAATTCGTGTATTGACCAATATCAAAGTCCGGGTATTGACCAAGATCAAATTTCGAATACTGACTAGTACTCACAATTTTTTCTCTTGGCTCATCATCGTCTAATTGGTCAATACGAAAACCGGAATTTGGTGCTGAAAGTTGATTTGGATTTGGATTAGAGAAAGGCTGTGGGTTTTGAGACCCACTTAGTTGATTACTACCCGCTACTGACCCAACAATACTACTTCTAGGTTCAACAACATACAATGTAACATCATCACTTGAAACATTAATGTAAGCAATGAATCGTTCAATATCTTTATTGTCGGTTAACAAATAAACTTTACCATTTCTCTGATAAGATAGCCTAAATCCACTTAGGGGCTCTAAATTCAATTTCTTTGAAACACGTAACATTAGGGTTTCATAAGTTAACTTCTTTAATGACAGTTTTAGTTGAAGATTCATGGGTAAAGGCATATATTGTAAAACACCATGAACATTCTCCCATGACCCTCCAAAACACAAATCTATCCAAACATGATCAACATTAGATGATTTCATGGTTGTAACTAAACAAACGAGATGCGAAACTAAGACCTGTTGCCGGATGGGGAAGGATGTCGTTGGATATAGGAACGGATGTCGCCGGAGAGAGTGATAGATGGAGATGGAATGAGTTGCGATTTAGGGATTTAGGTTATGAGTTGTTGCTGTTGCGTATATATATACACAAAAAATTTGGCTTGCGAAACTAAAACCTGTTGCGAACTTTGAAACTCGCATTGCGATTCTGTATTATCTCGTTGCGAAAGTCAGAATCGCGTTGCGAAAGGCAATCATTGACCATCGCAATGCGAAATGCAAATCGCAACGATAGAATCGCAATGCGAAATGAAAAAGGCAACGAGGATTAACATGCATAAACTTTTAACAATTATTGAATTCTAGGTACTTAACCAAACATTTTCAAACCAAAAGGAGTATATATGTTAACAAAACTTGCATTATGTGTATTTTATGTGTGCACTTTTAACATTTTCAGTTAGGCATGTATTAGTAACTTGAGTTTGAACATTGCTATGATCTGTTCAGTTGTTATCACTTATTAGACATTCATTTGACTATCGCAACGCGAAAATGGCTATCGCAACGCGAAAATGGCTATCGCAACGCGAAAATGGCTATCGCAACGCGAAAATGGCTATCGCAACGAGAAAATCACAATGCGAAATGAAAATCGCATTGCGATTTTCTCGTTGCGATAGCCATTTCGCGTTGCGATAGTCTGTTTTGCCTTCAACATAAAGCAGATTGAAAATCAACAAATCAACTATTACATTTCAACACAAATTATGTACACATCAATTAAACAAATCAACATTTACAAATCATCTTTTACAAATCAATTAAACAATCAAAAATAATAATAATTCTTATTTCTTCATCAATTATGAATCAATGAATCAACAACTTTGTGACCCCGTACATCCATTTCACGCAGCTCACTTAAGGATTAACCTGCAGAAACCAAACATTTGCTCAAACAAGACTTCCTACACATCTAAAACCTACAAACAGCAAATTATTGAATTCTAGGTACTTAACCAAACATTTTCAAACCAAAAGGAGTATATATGTTAACAAAACTTGCATTTGACTTACCAATTAACAATGGGCACTTTCATAACGCGGATGCAGGTAGGCAGCGTCTCTAATATATTGCTCTAGCCATATAATGCCGAAACCACAAGCCTACTGCAGCTCTATCTCTATCGGTGGGAGGTAAAAACTCTGTGCTTCCCGTCGTCAAACGCGCCAAGCAAAGGCATACGAGAGGACCACAATCCCCTCTGGCTCCCGGCGATTGCTGTGGCGCGTCTCGTCTCTGACAACTGTGACATTGAACTTCTTTGGCTTCTTGTGTCCAGAATGACTCCAATACTTAATCCCATCCAAGAATTTAGCCAAATGAGAGCTCAATCCCTTGAAAATATCCCTCAAATCAGACAGTGATATGTAATTGATCATGCTGTCATACACTATTATCTTCAGGGATGGGAGCTGAAGTTGGACGAGAAGCCAGTGACGACGTTCCAAAATAGGGATAAACACCTGCGATCATAAGTAATAATTCATTTATTTGCGCACTTATTTATGAACACCTTTAAAAAATTTAAAAAATAAACACTAACCTTATCGACCTCCCACCATGCAGGATAAAGTTTAGCTTGTCCATTGCCCAACAAAAATGATTCATCTCGTTGATTCTTCAAGTGAACTGCGTGAAAAGCCGTCGGCATTATTGTATATAGCGAATTTTTTTATTTTTCCTAAGCTTCCTTATTATTAGTAGACGTGACACCCACACATCGATATGTTGTTTTACAAAAAAATACATATATTAGTGAATTACATTAATTTTTAAACAAATTAATCAAAATCATATATAAGACAAATATAAGACTTACCTCCCCGTCCAAATAGCCACTGTCTTCAACCCCTAATAGCACACCCCACCAAGACCGATCAAGCAACAAAAACATTTCATCGTTGAGTTTGCTGATGTCAGTGTAACACCCTTGGCTCCGCTCATGTAGATAAAAATCAACTGCGGTCTTAGCCCAAAGGGTATTATCCACAATTGTTTCCGGTAGTTGTCTCCTCTCCACTTCAGATACCGGAAGGGTACTAGCCGGTAACTCATACGAGAGCCAACTCTCATCCATTATGTTCGGAACCGGTGGGGGTTTCTCAATACTTCGATATATTACCCCATGTGAATCGGGCTCTGGAATGGTGGGAGGGACCTCTTCAACGATGACAGTGGCCTCTTGAACGGTGGGGGAGGGGAATCTTGAGGGAGAATAGGGGCCTCTTGAACGATTGGAGGGGACTCTTGAGGGATGACCGGTGAGTCGGGCTTCTTCTTGCGGAGTCTTCGTACCATTGGGGTGAACGGAGACGTAATAGCACGTCCACACCGTCTGATGCGTGAACTCCGTCGTGCAAGGAAAACCCGACGTAAAGCATCCACCTTATCGGGCCGCTAAAAAAATTAATACATAAATCAGTAAATAAACAGAAATGATATTAAACAAAGACAAATATGTTTCAAACTAGCATTGTATTCACCCAAATCATTATTCTATCATAGTTCACAAAATGCTCAGATAACATTCCAGAAGTAAGCACTTATATAAACATTTAAAAGGACAACATATATAACATTCCAGAAGAAGAATAGTTTACTTTCGCAACACGAAACTTAAAATCGCAACGCGAAATGACTATCGCAACGTGGAAATGGCTATCGCAATGCGAAATGAAAATCGCAACGACAAAATCGAATTGCGATTTTCATTTCGCGTTGCGATTTTGTCGTTGCGATTTCATTTCGCATTGCGATTTTGTCGTTGCGATTTTCATTTCGCATTGCGATAGCCATTTCCGCGTTGCGATAGTCATTTTCGTGTTGCGAAAGTAAACTATTCTTCTTCTGCAAATTGAAACTTGAATGGATTGCATTACTTCAACCAAAAGACAAAAACAAAACCAAAAACAAATACTAACAAAAACAGTTTAGCAGTATTGGCAGCAACCGAATGAATTACGAGTATGAAAAATCTTAAACTTACCTTGTTGCGTAGAGTATGAACCTCATTCTGCAACGATGCTACCATCTCACGTAGAGCGGCTACCTCACCGCGTAATGTAGACACCTCAACACGCCATGCACCATCGTCTTTGCGTAAAGTACCGACCTCCTCACGCAAGGCATTGACCTCATCACGTAACTCCCCTAACTCATCCCGTTGAGGTGGAGGTGGAGAACAGGGAGATAAACGTCGTGGCATCTTTGTCGATCGCCTATCTTGCTATGATGGTGGAGAAGAGGCTCGATGATGTGACAGAATAGGTGATGGCTGTCGTTGTGGAGGTGTATAGCCGGGTCGATCAGATGATGGCTCTGGGTGAGGTGATAGCTCTGGGCGAGGTGATGGCTCCCGAAGTGGAGGCTGCTCATCAACCGTTCCATCAAAAAAACGCTTACTAGCTTGCCACCAATCAGTGGCAAGCTCAGCTTCCGTGGGTGTCAGCTTCTGTAGAGGAGTGTTGGCCTCCTAACAATATAAAAGCTCAAACAAAGTTAAACGTGTACTAGTAATAACTTGTTTATAAACATATGGTAGTATTTATGTTAACTTACATTATTTATTGTCGTATACCGTAGTAAATCTTCCCATTGCAAGGTCAGTTTCCTCTTCCAGGAAATAGCCCTGGGAATATCATTTGAAGTTTTTATTGCATATGTCTTCATGGCGGGAAAGGCCTCAAATATCCAAATCTACAAACAATATAATAACAACATTAGTAATTGTTAAATAATTACTTATAATTTTGGAAACATCATATAAAAATTCTTACCTTAAAGGCCCAAATAAAGCCTGTCAAAGTGTATTTGGAACCATCGCCATGCAAACTTTTTCGATCATCCAAGGCAGACGATAACTTATTCCATGTAGCTTTCCATAAATACGAGCCCCACGGAAACAGGTTCCACGCATTTAGGTCTTCTACCAATTTGATTAGATCATTTGGAATAGGTTGTCTGGCCTCTCTGCCTAAAAAGCCGGCATGCAAAAGAATTAGAAGGCATACTCGGACAACGTCGACGTCATCCATCCGAGTAAAACCATCTTATTATTCAAAAATCTTGTCAGGTCTTCTACGTGTAGACTCGGCCTCTCCAGCTCAGGAAAAACCCGGGATAGCCATGATGGGCGGGTAATGTGTCTAGTGTACCGACCTACATCATCGTGTCCGAAGCGTAGACCGGTGATTAAGCAAAACTCCTCCCGCCCAAAACACGTATACGCCGGTGGAAAATCAAACCATATCTCTTCATCACGACGTTGTATAGTCTCTGGTAGATCGCTAGTCATGGTTTGAAGAAACAGGTGTGTCAACATCGCATCTCCACCGGGATGTTGTACTTTCAGCCATGGCCCGAAGCATGTATCCTCAAACATTTTTCTTTGTGCAGGTGAAAGCTTCGACGCAATTGTTTTGGCCAGGCTGACTTTATTTCTCAAGGTCAATTGAGCCGAATAAAAGTTCTACAAAAACAATAAACATACTAAATTAGATATACCAAAAACTACACTGTGAAGATATACAAAAAACAATAATATAAACATAAATAGTAGTAGTTTATTCTTCAAACTTAAATATGCAACACTGTGAATTTCGTATTTGTCTTTGTTTTTTTATTGAAGTAATGCAATTCATTCAAGTTTCAATTTGCAGAAGAAGAATAGTTTCTGAAAATGAAAATCGCAACACGAAAATGAAAATCGCAACGCGAATTCGACTATCGCAACGAGAGAATCGCAACGCGAAACTAAAATCGCGTTACGATTTGCATTTCGCGTTGCGAT
Source organism: Hibiscus syriacus (assembly GCF_006381635.1). Classification (NCBI taxonomy): domain Eukaryota; kingdom Viridiplantae; phylum Streptophyta; class Magnoliopsida; order Malvales; family Malvaceae; genus Hibiscus; species Hibiscus syriacus. The sequence goes on from NW_024062797.1 coordinate 29,517, forward strand.
TCTCGGTTGATTTAATAAGCAATCTAAGTGAAATGGTTAATCTATTATTGAAATTACCAGTAAACTTATCATCAATTTCAATATGAAAAACCTAATAATAATGCAAAATTTTCAAAAAGAAAAATAATTAAAAAAACTAACCCTCGTTGGTTGATTTGGTTGATTTTCCATTTCTGATTGTGAGGGTGGCTCTGAGAGATGGAGATAGACGGATTTCGTCGGAGATGGGGACGGATTTCGTCGGAGATGGGTGAGAGAGTGAGAGATGGAGATGAGACTGAGTTGTGATTTTAGGTTTTAGGTTATGAGTTGCGATTACGGGATATACTGTGGACAGTTCAGTGTTCCAATATATTAATATTCGTGTTTGGAATTTAAAAATAAAATACTTGGCCAGGATACTAATGGCGCTTTGAAAATCGCATTGCGATTATGTATTATCGCGTTGCGAAAGTCAGAATCGCGTTGCGAAAGTCAGTATCGCGTTGCGAAAGTAAGTATCTCGTTGCGATTTTTTATTATCGCATTGCGATTTTCCCAATTCGCGTTGCGATTTACTTATTCGCATTGTGATTTTCCCAATTCGCGTTGCGATTTACTTATTCACATTGCGAATTGGGAAAATCGCAACGATACTGTAGACCATCGCAACGCAATTTTCAACTATCGCATTGCGAAAATGCAACGCGAATTTGCGATAATGGAGATCGCGTTACGAATTAGCGATCGCATTGCGATTTTGTTGGTCATTTTGGCAAATCCGGAAAAAGTTGGTTAAAATCGTATATTATATGGGATTTTTGGTCACTGAGGTTATTTTCTCTTAAATGTAATAAGTGATTCGTCACAGAATTTTAGAAGATTTAAGGGTTTCACTTATAAATGTCATTTAGTTTCGTCTATGTATAACATTTATGCCTTAATAATATTTTTGTTTGAAAAATTAAACTTTTTGTTTAGTTCTTAAGGAAATGATAGAAAAAATTATAAACGAATATTTTGACAATATCTTTAATCGTTTTTTATTATAAAATTTAATAAAAAAACCTCGTAGATCCCCATTTTTAATAAAAAAAATCATTTATGATATTCTTCTTACATATTATGGGCCTCATTTTTAAAAGCAATACATGACCTCCATATTGTTTGGGATGTGCCTGAATCCAATAAATATTGAATTAAGATATAAATTCGATATGAATATATTTGCTTAAAAATTTCATATATTCAAATATATAGTAAATAAAAAACCCAAATAAGATAAATCTATTATAAAAACTTTATCATTTTAAATTTCTAATATAAATTTATACCTTAATATGAAATTATATTTTTAATTATAGTCCACGCCATCAAACGTTTTTGCCCTTCAAACGTTATATAAATATTTTATATGTTGTCGAGTTGATTCATGAGTTTTAGGGTGAGACAATCTAATATAAGACTAAAAAAATACACGACTTAAAATATTATAAACAACATAATATTTTAATTTACGCGTAATCTAAGATATTATGTTTTTCTTATTTTTTCCAGGTATAATATTTTTTCATAATATTTTAGGTTATAACCGAAATAAAATCCTATTACCGTACTTATTAAGAGGGAAGAAATTGGAGGAGAAAATTGTATGAAATATGAAAAATAGAGGTGGAAGACAAAAACCTTAGATGCATGCGCGTGGGCATAATTCCCGTTCGTTTGTAATCCTCCTAGTTGTACAAAAACAAAGATTTGTTGCACAAAATCAAAATCGAAAATCGAAACCCAAAAAACAGAACCATGAAATTGTACAAAAACAAACAGCATATCATCATCTTCTTCACCTTCATTATGCCTGCAATTATGATTCTCGGTTGCCTCAACCCTCATGCCCCTTTCACTCCCACACACACAAAATCTCACCTATAAAACCCCATATTTCCCCTGGCCTCTCTCTCTCACCCTGTAGTCCTCCAATCACTCGAATCCCACCATCCCAGTCCCTGTTTTCACCTCCCTGTTCCTGGGTTCTTGTTTTTCTTTCTTCTGGGCATCTGTTTCGAGGTTTCAACAATGGCGGTTTCAAGGTTCGAAGGGTTTGAGAAGCGTTTGGAGCTTCGTTTCTTCGGTGATGATCCGTTGGAAAACATGGGTCTTAGGCTGATTGATTTCGAATCACTTGAACAAGTCCTCCATGCCGTCCACTGCACGGTCGTCTCCGCCGTCGGCAACCATTTCTTCGACGCTTATGTGCTATCGGAATCGAGCTTGTTCGTTTATCCGAATAAGATCATCATCAAAACCTGTGGGACGACTCAGCTTCTCAAATCCGTTGGTCCATTGGTTCACTTTTCCGGCAAGATTAATCTCACGTTATGCGAGTGTCGTTACACCAGAGGGAGCTTCATTTTCCCCAAATCACAACCTTTTCCCCATACCAATTTCAAAGAAGAAGTGATTTACATCGAAGAGAATCTGCCGAACCATCTTGTTTACAGGAAAGCCACCGTTATGCCGTCGAAGAACCCTTCGTATTCGTGGCATGTATTCACCGCCGCCGATCAGAATCATCACCTCCGACGGAACCTGAATTCCGACGTCACGTTCGAAGTTTGCATGACGGAGCTCGACCACCATCTGGCGCGCAAATTCTTCAAAAAGATCGGTGATTGCAAAACAGGGGATTTGGCGGGAAGGGAGATGACGGAGTTGACGGGTATCGACGACATAAACCCTAGCGCTTTCATTTGTGATTTCGCGTTCGATCCATGCGGTTACTCCATGAACGGAGTCGACGGCAATCGACACTCGACGATTCATGTTACGCCTGAAGACGGTTACAGCTACGCTAGCTTCGAGTGTGTCGGCTCCGTTTACGACGAAGACGTCGACATTGTCGAGACCTTGAAGAAAGCCGTCCAGGTTTTCAAGCCGGCGGCGGTTTCGATTTCCACGACGAGTAACAGCCGTGAAGTCTGGACGAAGGTGGCGCGTGCTATGGAACCGTTGGGACTCAAATGCCGGACTTTCGCAATTGATGAGTTCCTCGCCGCTGGTACCGTCGTTTTCCAAACATTCACGGCCGCTAATCGCCGGAAAAAACAACAAGAAGAAGAAAGGTAGATAAAAAGAAAAAGGTGGCGAGGGGGTTTAGTTTAGAGAGTAAAAATTTTTAATTGGCGGGGAAAACTAATATGATGACGTGGATGATTTGATTGGTTGAAAAAGATGATGGAATGTGAGTGGAATTTAGTAGAAAAAGATAAAAGAAATTAGTGGTGACGATTTTTAAAGGGACACGTGGCAACATCAGAATGGTGGGTGTAGACGATATTCGGAATTGGAAGCACCATTATAATGCAGCCCACTTAGATTTGACACGCCTAAAATATTTTTGAAGTTTATATGTAGTGGAACGATATGGAAAAAAAAATCTCATGTTTTTTTTAAGGTTTATATGGAAAATTTCACATTTTGTTTATTCCTTTTTTTAAAGAAATTATCAAATCAATCAATAAGTGATTTAAATGGTAAATAGTTTGATATCGTTTAAAAAAAATATTCATTCGAAAACTCACATACCCAAACTAGGTGTACAATCTGAGTTAGTCCATATTAGTCAAGATAAAACATTTGAACTAGAAAGCAAAAAAAAATCAAATCAACCTATTATGATTTTAGTGGTTAAAGGATATGTCATTTTTTTAGAGGTATTGATTTTAATAATTATGTCTTCTTTGTGTATATGATATCAATTAGTAACAAATATAAATAAATACGATTTTTTAATTACCCTAGACGAACCATTTATCTCTAGAGTGATAGACGTTTCATTTTACTATTAAGGTTTTAGTGTTTTATTAAGTTACTATTGAGAGTTAACCTATTAAGGTTTTGTCATCAAAATATGTTAAAATATTCTCTTTAGCTAATGGATTTTAAATATTATGAAATAGTCATTAAATTTCTCAAATGATTATAAATTGGTCATTATAATTTATCAAACCGTTATAAAATACTCACTGTACTTGTCAAACTATTACAAATGGTAATTAAATTTATCAAAATTGTTATTTATAATATTGCAATGATCATTTTATAATAGTTTGATAAGTTTAATGATCATTATATAACATTTAAAATTGTATCGACTAAAAGATCATTTTAACATAGTTCAATAACTTATAATGTACTTTATCCAACCGAAAAAATCAAAATTTATTAAAAACAAATTTTTTTTTATGATAGTATATGTCTTTCAATAATAGTATATATTTTCAAAACTTAAATGACCTGAAGCCTTAAACTATAACCTTAAATATTTGTCAAATAAAATCGATCAATTTAATTTATCTGGTTGATTATTAAGGCAATATCACCGATCTTACCTCAAATTTGAATTCTTAAACACTTTTTATGCATATTTACATAAGATGATGCGAAAAATAGATTACTTTTACTCGAAATTAATATAATTAAATTTAAGGGTAATTTTTCACCAATCATCATTGAACTTTACTCACTCTCCTATTTCACTCAGTGTACTTTAAATCTGTTCAATTTTCTCACTGAACTTAATACAATTAGCATTTTATTTGTCACTCAATTGTTTTCTCACTGAACGATGTTATAAATGAACTAATATATATATGCAAAACGACGTCATTTTGGTGAAAATTTTGTTTTTCATAAAATGACGTTGTTTGTCATTAAATATTTAACGGACGAGTGACTAAAATATTAATTATATTAAATTCAGTAAGAAAATTAAACTAATTTAAAGTACTGTGAGTAAAATAAGAGACGGAATAAAATTCAACGATGATTAACGTAAATTACCATAAATTTAGAATTTAAACTACAATCAATTTTAAAACAATAATAATCATAAAAAGGGGTTTACAATGATTATGTAGCTCGCATGAAAAATAGCCTCAGATCTTATGATAATGAGGATTTTGGCATATATCATGTGTGTATACACATATATATGATTACATAGCTTGCACGTGATTATAAACAATTTCACTGTATAAATTAAAGGTAAAAAAAACATAAGAGGTCCATGAAATTAAAAAAAAACAATGTAGCCCTCATATTATTATTTTTCTATCAATGTGGCCTTTTAATTAAAAAAAACCTAACATGACTCTTTAATCAATGTTTTTCGTCTTTGATCGTTACGGTACTAATGTGAGAGTTTACAGTGTTGATGTGACAGTCCACGGTATTGACGTGGTAGTCCACATTGATTGATAATGTAACAGATAACATGACAGATGTGTTAAATTGGTAACTCGAACATAACAGATGGACTGTCACGCCAGTATCGTAGACCACCACGTTGGCATCGTGAATTGCACGTTAGTATTATGGACCACCACGTCATATCCTGAACTGTCATCTCAGCATCATACCGTTCAAATGAAAAAATGATCAAAATGCCACATTAAATTTGTTTTTTTTTTGAGATAAAGAGTTAGATTAAGAGAAAAATATAATACGAATGTAATATTAATCTTGAATTCAATCATTAAACAGCCTATATTCTCTTTTTATACGTATAAATTGAATTTGAGAATAAATTTAGCTATTTAAAATCACTAAGAATTGTTATCTAGAAGTAACTAATATACATTTATTTGTTTAAGTTTTGGATAACTACCGAGGAACGTAAATCACATTAAAAATATCAACATAATATTCAGTTTATCTACTTCGTGTTTTGATGCTCGAAGTCGTTGATGTGTTCAGTTTATGTACGTCGTTATTTTATTTGTTAACGGTTTTGTTTACTAAGTTATCAATAAGACATCATTAATATTTTATTTTCGATAATCTTGACTATATTTGTTCCGTCTGTAATTGACAAAATGTTTATTGATACGATTTTTTTAAATAAAATATCTTGGTTATTTTTAAAAAAATATTTATTTATAAATAAAAGTAAACTATGATATATATATATATATAAAGTAATTTCTCCATTGTTTTCGTTTCTTTGTTCTTACTTTTCCCGGGGTAAAGACAAAATGAACCCATGCACAGTTTCGATTTTCCTCCATTTTCTTTCTCTCTCTCGACAAAGTTGAAAACCTGAAGCAATCAACCCCACGTTTCCCCTCAATTTTAGGGTTTCCTTTTTTTGTTCTTTTGGGATTCTGGCACTGATTCCTTTCTTTTCCCCTTTCCGGGTAACTGATCACATTCTGATCCCTGTTTTCTCTCAAGAAAGAGATCCTTTTTTCTTTTTGCCTTGAATCAAAAGAAAGCGTCGCCTCATTGTGTTTGCTTCTTTTCCCCATCCTTGATTTAGAATTTCACTGTTTCTCTTTTGCTTGTTCTGGGGTTTATTCTCACCTTTCCTTTTTTTTCTCAGAAGCCCCACGGTCTTGCTTTTGCATTGTCATTATAAAAATTATTTCTTTTGCTGTTTATTTTCCTTTTTTTTTGGTTCTGTTTCTCTTTGTTCATTGTTTTCAATTTCTCGTCTCTTTAAAGCATGTTTCTAACCATACTTCCCCTTAAAATACCCAGAATGTTAGCTTTAACAAAAACCCATTTTTCCACTTGCCCTTTCGTTTGAATCTTTCTACTGCCTCCATTGATTTTAAATTCAGTTTCTTTTAGGCCTTTTATCAAACATTTAAGCTGCACCTTTTTGTGTGTGTGTAATTTTGATTTGAAATCATGGGATGTGTTCTTGGAAAGTGTTGTTCTAGATATCCATCATCATCAGATGGTGATTCAGGTCACCATAAAGAAAAGAAACCTTACAAATGCAAACACATTCTTACAGAGAGGTCATTGGAGTTGATTCCTGTTCCATCTCACAACTTTACTTTGCAGTGCTCAGCCTTAACACAGCATGGTTACTACCCAGACACAGTGGAGAGGGAAAACCAAGATAGTTTCTGCATCAAAACACAAATTCAAGGTGACCCAAATGTTCATTTCTTTGGTGTCTTTGATGGACATGGTCAATACGGTGCTCACTGTTCCAACTTTGTTAAGGATAGGCTTATAGAAATGCTATCTAGTGACCCCTCTCTGTTGAACGATCCTTTGAAAGCTTATAATTCAGCATTTTTAGCTACCAATTCTGAGTTACATGATAGTGAGATTGATGATACTATGAGTGGTACCACAGCAATAACTGTGCTTGTTGTTGGGGATACACTTTATGTTGCTAATGTTGGGGATTCGAGAGCTGTGATGGCTGTTAAGTATGGGGATCGAGTTTTGGCTGAGGATTTATCCGAGGATCAAACACCATTTAGGAAAGATGAATATGAAAGGGTGAAGCGTTGCGGTGCCAGGGTCTTGAGTGTTGATCAAGTGGAAGGCCTTAAAGACCCGAATGTTCAAAATTGGGGCGATGAAGAAAGCCAAGGCGGTGATCCTCCAAGGTTGTGGGTTCCTAATGGGATGTATCCTGGGACTGCATTTAGTAGGAGTGTAGGTGATAGTACAGCGGAGACGATTGGTGTGATTGCTGTACCCGAGATTAAAGTTGTTCAGCTCACACCTAATCATCTATTCTTTGTCGTTGCAAGTGATGGAGTTTTCGAGTTTCTCCCAAGCCAAACTGTTGTCAACATGGTATGATTCATACAATTATCAATTATGTTTCAGTCCTTTTTATGATACTTTGTGTTTCCATCATATATTGACATTAAAAGGGTTGCTCATATTTGCATTTTGATTGCAAGCAACTGATGAAGTGTCTTTACGTTAGATTTAAATGTATGTTCCTTGCCAAATGATGTTTGTAAACTTGTTTATACCGGCAAGTGTAAACGGTAAAATGGTAGCGCAAAAGAGTTTTACGATGTCTTTTGCTTTTTGTACCATTTGTGAACTTTTAAACTATTGATGTCTTGAACATTTTCACTAATTATCTTATTACAATTCTTCGAAGATATTTGAGTCATTTGAGATGTCCTTAACAATTTTTTTTTGTTTTCTTCACATAGGCAGCGGCATACACGGATCCCAGGGATGCATGTGCTGCGATTGCTGGAGAATCCTACAAACTTTGGTTGGATAATGAAAATCGGACTGATGATATTACAATAATCATTGTACAGATTAAAGGCTTGTCAAATGTATGCACTATTTAAAGTTTCCTCTTGCTGTTCAAATTCTCCAAATATTAAAAATGCGAGCTTTTTTCTGGTGCTGGTGTATTCTTTCATTGAAGTAATTGAAATATGGACTTTTAGGTCACTAAGTTCCGTTTTGCATTTAATTTAACTTGATTCAGAAAAAAAGGAAAAAAAAGTGAATTCAATCACTAAGTTCCTATTTCACTTGTCAATAACTGCATTGTGATTAACCAACTTTTTTGATTTCTTGCAGTCGGGTGCTGGTGCCACAGATAGCAGAGTGGATTGCAGGCCAATGGTTATGAGGTCGGTAAAGGGAAGTCTCAATATGTGCAGTGTCTCGGAGTCGGAAACATATGATTCAGTAAGAAGTGATTTTTCAGATACTCAGCAGTCTTTCCAACAGAGTGTGTCGATGAATCGAAGTGCTGCGATTGTTGTTCCATCGCCAATGCGGAAAAGGCCTTTACAATTAAATGTGGGGTAGCCAAAAGGAAACAGAGAAGTTACTTTCATGGTGCAAGATTCTCATGGTGAATGATGTCAAGGCCCCATGACATCTTGCTGTTTGCTGATAACACTGTATTTGTCAAGCAAATGGTGTGCTCTTGGCGGCGATCTTGCACCTAGTAATCCGAACGTATGTAGAAAAGAAATTGTTTTCTCAAGATCGAAGGTAAGTTATGTTTAGCAAGGTAAGAGCTGATATTCACAAGATGATAAGGATCCGGAAATACGCTATTTCAATGTTAACATGCTTCCGAGGAAGAGAAGAACTATTCTATTTTGTTGCCTTTAAATCTCAGTTGTTTCCAGCACTGCTGGGATGATGTGAGGCAGATATAACCTTGATTGTTAACTGCCCTACATGGATTGTGTAAATTTAACGTGAGATATGTTAACTGTAGTACTTTTATGGTACATAAGCTGCATAATGACAAATTAACTGCCTTTATGATCTTTTTTCTGTTGTAATTATTGAATTTGAACCGAAACAATCGGTCAATATTGAATATCAATATGGTATGGTATCTGACCAACCATTTGGTAACTCACAGACGAGGATCTTATCAATTACAAGTGTGATCAAGAAGAGAGAGCATGCAGGCTTAATTTCTCATCATACAAAAGAAACAAATATAACATTACAAAACCAGCTCAAATTTAATGAGATGTAAGTTACAAAAAGGAACCGTATATCATAAGTATATTGATAGCTTCTCACTTATACTATTCTGTACCATGTTACATTTCTCCAGCAACCGCCTTAATCTATCCGTTTTGGTTATGGCCTCTGTCGTTTCACCGAGACTATCATTTGGTTTGCCGGTTGTACAAGCAACATCATCTACAATTGCCAATCCATGCTCCTGTGAAGAATTATCATCTTTATCCAATGAATTCTGGGAGTTATTGGTTGTAGCAGCCTCTTTAACTACTTTGTGGAATGCGGTCTCCACTCGAGAAGGTTCAGGATTGAACCTAATCCTCTGAGACTTAAGGGGACTAAAACCGACTTCAAGTATTTCATCTAAAGATGGATGACTCAAACAATGAGGTGAAGTTTCGACTTCAAGCCGCAACTTAATTGAGTTTCCTGACATTGGGGGGACACGATGAGTCTGCAATACATTAGAAAAGGAGCATGCCCCGGTTGATAAACTCGAAAGCTGCCAGTTGAAAATCCGTCGGAAGATTGTGATCCAGTTTCGGACAAGATAGTAGCTCAAGTTGCGCAGCTCAAGCCGTGTGTTTCTTTGCAACATCACGGATGTCTCTTCTGTAGCTAGTTGAACCCCCATCATCTTTGTTGACTGTGTTAGGTATTCTGCCAAGCAGTTTTCAAGTAGTAATTTGTGGTTATCAATATCTTTTCCCATCTTGGAACCACTTTGCAACAATGAGATATCATCAGGAAAACGAGGAAGCTGACAATTTTTCAACGCACATTCAAGTGGCGCAGTTTTTTCTGTCAAGCTCCACCCCACACTAGGCAAGAATAACTTCACAGCTAAAAATTCGTCGCTAAAATCTTTTAGTGACATAATCTCCGGACAAGGCCAATTGGTAGGATTTGCTTTAATAGCAGCAGCAAGTTCTTGCGATGACCAATCCAATGCTTCATTGAAGACTGCGATGCAGTGATTCGGACCTACTTCATAATCACTCAGCTTGTCCAGTTCCTCCAAAACTGGACTCACGTGGGACATTACAAGGTCGTGTGTCTTTACACCGTTAAGAACAGGTTGGAGAGGTGATTCATTGGCTAGCCACTTCAGCCCTTCCCTTAACTTCTCATCACTGAGAAACCCATTTGAGCTTTCTGAATATTGCTTACCAACAAGGAAAACAACCAAAAAGCGACATACTCGTAATTTGTCAATGTTATGCAGCCCCAATTCATTAACTATAACTGACCAAGGATCGGAATCTTCAACATTATAAGAACCACTTAAGACTAGAAGCGGTAAGCATGAACCAGGAGGAACTAAATTCAGAAGATTATGAAGTTTGGCCTTTTGGAGCTCCCATGGAATATTATAAGATACGATGAACAATATTCCACTTGCCCCAGATGTGGCCTCGTCTAGATTACCACAGCTTGCATCCTTCACAACACTAAGGCAACATGTATATATATACACAAAATTTAAACTACAAGCATATATATATATATATATGCACACAAAATTTAGAATTTAGAAGATTCATGTGTTTATGCTTTGAAATTTGATATTTTTAAGTCTCTTTTACACACACGAGCATATATATGCATCTATGTACACACAAAATAATGGCATTTGAATATGTTCTTCACAATCTCAGTGCTTAAGCATGCAGCTGTGTACTTGTTGAGAATAATTGATAATGTGTGTGTGTGTTACTAGTTGTTCACACCATCTGCTTGTTTGATTTCCCCATTTGTAGTGGTGAAACATCGGCTGGTATTAAAAACTGTCAAGAAAGGAGCCACTGAAAAGAGGAAATGGGAGCCTTTTCGCCAATTACGGAAACTAAATCATCGACACGCTTTCTCCGATAAGACTATGGCTGGCATATTTTGATCATTCATTTCTTTGATCCCCAGAATCTAAATGTCACAAGTAACTCCAACAACCTTTGCTAATGGAATGTTAGGATTCTGTTATCATTTTCAGAAGTTGTGTCATTAGGCACCGAACTCGAGGACTGCTCGACAACCACCACGGAATGCATAGAACCAAATGAAGAATCTACAGGAAGTGCAGAGTCTATAGAATCCGAGCCAACTTCTGCTAATAAGGCCAGAGTTTCATCATACCCTGAATCTCAAAATGGAATATCTCAGATTGTTCAATGGCGTGGATTCTCTCGGATACTGAAAAGAGGACTCGCTTCTCAATCCTTACCTCCGGTCAAGCCTACACTCGCTAGAAAAGCAGGAAAAGATTTAGAGATGACATACTTCCTAATCTATGTTCAGCTCTTGATGCTGAACTAGGCGGTTTTAAATCTTCCTGGACGAACTTCTCGCTTTCGGATCTTCAAGAAGCAACCGATAACTTCAGCCCTGGTATTTTTTTTATTTCATCATACGACTTGATCGTTTTATGTTTGGTTTTAATAAACATTTATTTGATAATGTTTGTGTTTTCTTGAGAAGAAAATTTGATAGGAGGAGGGTATGCAGAGGTTTACAAAGGCCATCGATTTCTTATCTGAGCTCGGAATTATAGTGCATGTTGATCATCCTAACATTGCTAAATTGATTGGTTATGGAGTTGAAGGAGGGATGCACCTTGTTCTTCAGTTGTCTCCCCATGGAAGCTTGGCATCAATACTATATGGTTCGTTTTTGCCCCTAAGCCTATCTTAAGTTCGATTTTCCTTAAAAGTGCTTAATTCAACTTGTTCATATGCATATATACAGGGTCAAAGGAGAAACTGAACTGGCAACTCAGATTCAAGATCGCTTTAGGGGCTGCCGAAGGCCTTTGCTATCTTCATGAGGGTTGCCAGAGGAGAATTATCCATAAGGATATCAAGGCTTCAAACATTTGCTTTCAGAAGACTTTGATGCTCAATTACGTACATATATACATAGATGCATACATACATATATATATATGTATAGCTTGAGGCTGAATTTCCATAGTGATTCCAGATATGTGATTTTGGACTGGCAAAATAGTTACCTGATCAATGGACTCATCATACAGTCTCTAAAGTCGAAGGAACATTTGGGTTTGTTATTTTTTTTAAATCCCAAATGGTGTTTCGAACCTTTGAAAATGCTTTTATTACATAAAAATTTCCAACAGAATCTTGTCATGACATTTATCTTCCACCCGAGTTCTTCATGCACGGCGTGGTCGATGAAAAAACAGATGTTTATGCTTTTGGTGTATTGCTCTTGGAGCTCATCACCGGGAGGCAAGCCATAGATAGCTCACAACAAAGCCTTGTTATGTGGGTAGGTTTGCTTTGCTCCATCATTATGTTAACTCGGAATCGAGTTTTCGTTTCAGATATAAGTATATGACCAAGACCATTATGCAACAAACACTGATGTATCCAAATTCTTGCAGGCAAAACAATGAAAGGCCTATAACTCATCTGTGTGTTGTGCTCCTGATTCGAACGTAAAGACACACCTGATGGTGGCAAAACAATGAAAGGCCTATGACTCTGCCTAAATAGGAGAATTCCAGTGTGTCTCGCATTCCATCGGAACGAGTCGGGTTGTAGACATCTGTGTTCGACGCTAAGAACCCCGAGCCAAACTAACATAGTAGATTATTGATTGATTCAAACATGGCATTTGGATGCAGGTTGTAGAGATTCTGAAGGGTAATGACAGAGGCCTGGAGGTGCTGAAACAATGGGAATCGGAGGCGACGCTTCAAAGGACATACTCGGAGGAGATCTTCGATGCAGAAGAAAACAATTCAACGAAGATCTTGAATGATATCAATCATCAAATGTGGATTCTTTTAGAACAGTCTAATGATGCTTAAAGAACTTTTTTTCTTAATGTAGGTGGCTTTGGTTTCTCCTTCTTCTCCAATGAAGTTTGTAAATTATGTGAACTTACAAAATTTGTTTTATTCAATTGTTTTTCTATTTTGAAGAAAAAAAAATTATATTAAATCAGGTTGAGTTTAAGGTGGTAAAAATCGGTCCCATCCGGTTGTCATTTTCATATGTAAAACTCTAAGGTGTCGTTTGGTTAGCATGAATCTCTTAGAATTGAGGGTTATTGAAATTCAATTCCACCACTTTCCCATGTTTGGTTCAAGTTTTCCAAGGGAATTGGAATCTCTCATGGCTTCAACTTTCCATCAAATGAGGAAAGTGAATTCTATCCAAGAATGGATGAAATTTAATTCCCTTGTTGGAGGGAATTGAAATTTGATCATACTACCCTCATCAATCTTTTGATAACTTATTCATATATTGAATAAAAATATTTTTTTATTATTTCGGGTCGGGTTTCTAATTCATATATTCGGGTCGGGTCAGGTCGGTGAAACTTTATTTTGGTTGGGTCAGGTCGGTTTTTTTAAGTGTGATATTCGGGTCGGGTCGGGTCGGGTTCAGTTTAGGGTGAAAAAACCGGACCCGAAAATATATATAATTTTACCTTATATATTTAGGAATAATTACAATAATACCCCTATATATATATTTTTTCAATTAAGTCATTGTTTTTATTGAATAAAAATAATTTTTTTATTATTTCGGGTCGGATTTCTAATTCATATATTCGGGTCGGGTCGGGTGAAACTTTATTTTGTTCGGGTCGGGTTCGGGTTTAGGGTGAAAAAAACCGGACCGACCCGAAAAAATATATAATTTTACCTTATATATTTAGGAATAATTACAATAATACACCTTTATATATATATTTTTTCAATTAAGTCAATGTTTTTATTGAATAAAAATAATTTTTTTATTATTTTGTGTCGTGTTGGTCGTTTCTAATTCATATATTGAATAAAAATAGTTTTGGAATATTTTTTGTAACTAATTAACATACTCCGATTGGAATGTATCGAAATATTGCTCTATCTTTTGGTAACTTATTAACATTTTTTTATTGCGATGATTTTAACTTATGATGTTTATTAGCATGATTTTTATAATTTATTGAAATGAATAATCAATAAATAAAATGAAAATTTAATATTTTTTATTTTTTATAATATATTACTACAAAACAAACTAAGGGTGTGTTTGTTTGCCGTAAAACCAATTACGGAATTGATTTTCCCCGAAATTCCGTGTTTGTTTCATGTAATTCGTTTTCCGGAAAATGTTTTCCCGTGTGTGTTTCACGTAATTCGTTTTCCGGAAAATGTTTTCTCGTGTTTGTTTCACGTAATTCGTTTTCCGGAACGTAATTCATTTTCCTAATAACAGAATTTCCTTTGTGTTTTCTGTAAAATGACTTACGGATTCATTTTCCGTAAGTCATTTTTCGAACTTTTCAATTCAAAGCAAAAATACTCAAAATAATTTTATTTTATGAATTTAATATTAATAAAATATTTTAATATCATTTTCATCAAAATATTAATCATTAAAATATTTAAAATATATTTATTAATATTTATAATAATATATATTTTTAGTTCAATAATATCAATTATATTATAATAATATAAGATATTATATTTTTATTTTAATAATATATAATTTTTTATATATTTAATAATAATATATTATATATTTTAGTAAAGATATTTAAAATATACTAATTAATATTTTTAAAATATAATATAATACTATTACTTTAATAAATAATTTATAATATTTATAATATTTTATTTCACTAAAATATACCAATATTAATATTTTTATTAATAAAATTATAAAAAAATATTTAATAATAAATAAATTATTTTAATATTTTAAAATAATAATATTAAGTTTTATGAGAAATAATATTATTTATTATATTTAATATTTGTAATAAATAATTTTTAAAAAGCTCTTCAATGGAAAAAGGGTTTAAATAACATCTTCCAAACATTATAAAACGTTTTCCAGATGTTTTCCAGAAATGTAATTCATTTTCCAGAATTCAAATTCCAGTAATTCATTTTTCAGTAATTCAAATTCCAGTAATTCATTTTCCGGAAAACCAATTACATGCAAACAAACAGACCCTAAAATAAAACAATAATGACAATTTTGTCATTTTACATTACTGAAATCAAATTCATTTGACATTACTGAAATCAAATTCATTTGACATGTCTGCGAACCAAACAGAATATGAAATCGGATTTCAATTCCATTTCTTGTCAACCAAACAGAATATGAAATTGGATTTAATTCTTGACAGATTCTAATTTCTTCACAGATTCAATTCCTCAGAAACATTCCAACGAACCAAATGTCACCTAAGATTTAGGGGTGTAACTAGAAATTTATTATAGCAAGGTAAAAATATTTTTTATTTTTCGTAAATATAATTTTTTTAATTGAAGGGGTCTGATAAATTTTATCTATTTGTTTTATAAAAGTATATATTTTTTATTATTAATTAATACTTAAAAAGTAATTGGTGGAGATTAAGGTTCCCCTTTACCCATGAAGTTCCGCCCATACTAAGATCCTATCATCTCATTATTTAAAATATACATATTTTAAAATTTCAGATGATGTGTGAAACAATTAGCATATGATCAAAAGAATTAAAAATTTAAATTCAGGGATTAAATTATAGATAAAATTGTCATGTTGCGGAACTAATATGGATCAAATAGAAAAATTGTCAAGTTTAGGGACCAAATGTTTTTTTACCCTTTTAAATCCATTTTTTTCACATGCAAAACGCAGCGTTTACTTTGACAAATATAAAATAAAATAGGTTAAACTACACGTTTAGTATCTAAACTATTAGTTTTGGTCTGTTTTAGTATCTAAAATTTTAATTTTTTCATAACTATACCTAAAGTTTAGTTTTTGTTTCATTTTAGTACCCACTATTAAAAACTTGGGTAAAATACATGTTTAGTACCTAAAGTATCACTTTTGATCCATTTTAGTACCTAGTCTTTCAATTTTTTCCAAAATCATACGTAATGTTTACTTTTTGTTTCATTTAGTACTCAGCGTTTACTTTTTGCTTCATTTTAGTACCCTATTGTTAACTTTTTGTTTCATTTTAGTACAAAAATTTTTAACGACTGGTACTAAAATGAAACAAAAAGTAAACTATATGTATGGTTTTAAAAAATTGAAAGTTTATGTACTAAAATAGAATAAAAGTGATAGTTTAGGTACTAAACATGTAGTTTACCCTAAAAACTTAGGTTTTTGTTTCATTTTAGTATCCCGTTCCAAATTAACATTAAGTTTTGAAAAGAATTAAAAGTTTAGATACTAAAATAGACCAAAATTGATAGTTTAGGTACTAAATGTGTTAAGTTTTTAACTGTAGGTACTAAAATGAAATGAAATCAAAACATTAAGTATGATTTTGAAAAAAATAAAAAGATTAGACACTAAAACGGACTACAATTAATAGTTTAGGCACTAAATGCGTAGTTTATCCAAATAATTAGCTGAAGTATTACCGATTATCGTGGATCGCTGCTTGTATATTTTTCAACGGGTTAACTTGTTCATAGCTCACAGCTCAGAAATCAGATCACGAAAGTATCATTTTCCCGAGAAAAATTGACTTTTCATTTTCGTAGAAAATCTCACTTTTCTATCCAAATCCTTACGCATTTGCAATGGCAGTTTCGAGGAGTTATACTCTGCAATTCATGATATTGTTCTCATTCCTGTACCTATCTTGTGATTCCTTCTTGACTTCTCCAAGCTCCATTATCAATCCTTCAAAAGTCAAACAAGTTTCTTGGAAACCTAGGTCCCCAATTTCTCTTCAATTCGCAGCTAATTTCAGTAAGAAATTTCATTTTCTTTCATTTTTGTCTCAAGTTTATTTTCTTTTGCAGGGCTTTTGTCTATGAAGGCTTCTTAACGGACCTCGAATGCGATCATTTGATATCTATCGTAAGTTTCATTTCCACTTTCGTTGATTTTTTATAGCTTGAATTGGTTTAATTTTAGTATTTTTATAAGAATCTGATTTTTTTTTAATTCTGTAAAGGCGAAATTGGAGCTAAAGAGATCTGCAGTTGCTGATAATGTTAGTGGAAAGAGCAAGCTTAGCGAAGTCCGTACTAGCTCGGGGATGTTTATTGCTAAAGCAAAGGTTCAATATTTATATATTATTTATAGATTATATTTGTACATTACTTGTGAATCTTATTTTTATCCAATTATGGAAGCTTTTAGTTATTGGCATTTCAAGATAAGCTTCACTTAAAACACTTCTGCTTTCTAAATTTGGACTTTTGATGTAAAAGGTACTTGTTTTTGTATGATTTGGTGAAAATCTTAGTCAATTCTCTTACATGTAACAGTGCCGATCCCATAGATAATTTCATGCTTTTGCATTGTTTATATAGGTTGAGTTGTATTATGTATGGTAATGATGAAAGAAATGTGTGTTAATCATGGTCGGAAGCATTCGCTCCGACAAGCTTTTAGCGCGATAAGTCGCACTCGGAATGTTGAACCCTTGTGTATTTGATTATCATTTCTTTTCTTCTTTTTGTAGGATCCTATTGTTGATGGTATTGAGGAAAAGATTTCAACATGGACATTCCTTCCCAAAGGTATGAATAATAAATGCTCAAGAAAACTGATGGTCATGCATGTTTCTCTCTTGATCCTAACTTTTTACCATGATTAATTTGAGTGGTAACACCATTGGCCTCCGTCAACACCCCTAGATGGCCCTTGGTGCTCGGCTACCATCGACACCAGCTGGAATTGGTGACCACTACGATCACTTCCTTTATTCCTAGTCATAACTTAATGTTTTCATGACAATTTAACAGGATGTGAAGATTTCTTGCACACAATAACGATAAGTTGAGGAGTTTTGAAACATCTCTTCAATTCGTCAAGTTTTTAGGTTGCAATTTAATTTTTAATTTAGATTCTGCTATTGTGATTGCATCGACAAGTTTGAAAGTATTAAACCTTGTCTAAAAAAAAGTCTCAACTCTCACCCTCCAGGATTGACCGGTGACTATGATATGGGTAGGAAGGTGTTTTGCATAGGATAAAGGCTCTTAGTTCTGCAGATTCCTGTTCATCTTTGAACCATGTAGTTGGATAGATGATTTATGCATCTGGAATAATTTTTTCAATGGTCTTTGAATTTTCAATATCTAAATCATCTTAATGTGTTCATCTTCTAATCGTCATTGTAAAGCTTCGTGCCAATCCTTAGCTGAGAAACTAATCTTGTATATGATATGTTTAAATGTAAAACTAGATACATACATATTGATGGTTTTTGTTTTGCCACATCCAGAAAATGGGGAAGGCATACAAGTTTTGAGATATGAGCATGGGCAGAAATACGAACCACACTACGATTACTTTGTTGACAAGGTGAACATTGCCAGGGGCGGACACCGCATCGCCACCGTGCTGATGTATCTTACAAATGTGACCAAAGGTGGAGAAACAGTGTTCCCCGAAGCAGAGGTTTGTTGAAGTGTCCATAATTGTATTAGAGCTCTTCCGCTGTTATTTCACATGCTTTCGGTCGCATGTTCTTTTCGACTGGTGTTTTAAGCCGGTAATTCGGTGCCGGGCGGGAATGACTCTAGTTACCTTATCATTATCTTGCAAGTATTATTATATGCATTGTACGATTTTTCTAATATAACTTCATCATCAGGAGTCTCCCCTTCATACAACTCCTGCAAAAGATGATCTCTCAGACTGTGCAAAGAAGGGAATTGCAGGTTAGTCACATAGAAACTGGAATGTTATATATTTAAGCAATTAATTGATCTTTTGTTGTTTTCTTACCTTTGCATTTTAACTTTGAAATAATTAGTGAAACCAAAAAGAGGGGATGCCCTTCTCTTCTTCAGTCTCTACCCTAATGCTATCCCCGACCCGAGCAGTCTGCATGCCGGATGCCCGGTAATTGAAGGCGAGAAATGGTCGGCAACAAAGTGGATCCACGTCGATTCGTTCGACAAGGATTTGTCAGCGGGCGGTAACTGCACAGATTTGAATGAAAGCTGTGAGAGATGGGCTGCTCTCGGTGAGTGTTCAAAGAACCCGGAATACATGATCGGATCTCCCGAGCTTCCTGGTTATTGCAGAAGAAGTTGCAAAGTATGTTAACCTTATACTACATGCTTCGATCTTATTTCGATTCGTATCGGATACTGAATTTTCCTCGTGTGGACTATTTTGTTGATTGTTTTTTTTTTGATGGATTATTAACAAATGTTATTCAGTAGTTTCTCATAAACATAGTTGAAACTCATGCATTTTGTCTTTTGCCTGTCCGTTAACCGGATTCGATCTTATTAGTTTGGTTAACGTGTTCTTTGTTGAAGATTCTCATTTAGTGTTATCAGATAGCAAGTTTTTCTCAATATTCTACTCGTGCTCAAAACATTTGTTAGCTTTCAATGGATGGAATTTGCAGCTAAAAGCAATGTCCCCATGTTCTTTTAGCGGCCTACCTTTTTTAGATGCATATAGACTTTTCAAGGATCAAGCTAGTAGACACGAACCGAACGACCTCAATGGTAAAAAAATTATTGTTATTCCCTGAGATCCCTAGTTCGAGCACCAAAAATATCACAAGTGTGAGTGTTCAATGTTAAATGGTTTTGAGTTATATGAACACATTACCAAAAGGATCAAGCTAGTAGTCTCAGTCCATAATCTGTTACGACTGAGTCTTGTACTAAAGTTTATGAATTTGGACCGTTCCAGTTTGAATTCGGGTTACCCAACTTGCTAGAGTCAGTCAGAAAAAATGGGATCATGGCCTGACCCGAATTAGGCTTACGTGGGAATATGGTGTCAATACTTTGTATAATCACTTAATAAAAAAATATTTTTAAATCATTGGATAACTGAAATTAACTATAAAAGATAAAGGGATTTTCACTGGAAAAAAGAGAGTAAATTATCCTTTCTAAAATTTTAATCTCAGTTAATACGACAATTCAAATAACGTCAAAAAAGAAGCTAAGGCCAAGTATTCATCATTGGCATATTGAATATAAGCTTCCATGATATGCATCAATAATGAAAAGAAACTAGCAAGTGGCGACAGTAGGCCTTAGACAAGACAAAAGGCTTTGGAATTTTGTTTCCCGACAAATTAAATTCATCAAACATCAAAAAGATTTGTAAAACTGCAAAAGGTGTTTATATTCGATGAATTAATTTAACGAGAAAAAGTAGGAAGTTATTTAGAGTCTTTTTTTTTTTGGTTTTTTAGAAAATAAATTCTGGAGAGTGAATTATAATTTTTTAAAAATAAATTTTGAAAAGTATTTTTCGGTGTTTGGATAATGTTGTGTAATTTATTTTTCATTATTTAGTAATATTTACTGAAAATATTTTATGGAATTGTTTTTAATGATATAAATCCATATTTTAATTTTTCTCATCTTTTATTTTTGATTGAGTTAATTTTATTGACTATCTATAAACTGATCATAAAATGGATTCAATTCAAAGTGATAGGAAGAAATAATCCAGTACTCAAAAGTAATGAAATATGTTAAGGAACATAGTAGAGGTGAACTTTAACCTTGCACAACATGACATAATATTCAATCCGACTTCTTAAGAGGAGGTCAGTTGTTTGCATAGTAGAAATGAATGAATGTTAGAATACTTTCTAAAAATTTATAGAATAACATGAGTTTTCGGTCTTTGAATATGGCTAATTTTTTCAACATAACATAAAACACTGAAAAATAACATCAAAAGCTAAAGAAATGAAGAAAAAAAATCTAGATTGAGGAAGATCAACAACTTATTTCTTAAAGAAAAAGAAAAAAAAAGAGAACGTTTTGGCTTTCTGTTGTTGTTGGTGGTGAGAGCAGGGTTTCTTGGATGGTCAGTTCTTACAGCTGCAACAGCTTCAAGATGAGAGCAACCCAGATTTTGTTGCTGAAGTTGTCTCCATTTTCTTCAATGATTTCAATAAAATTCTCAATGAACTCACCATTGCTTTGTAAGAAAAAAAAACTTGCTCTCTGTGTCAACTTAGCTCCTTCCAAGGCTGCTTTTCTTTTCTTACAGCTCTTTTGAGTTTGATGTCTCTTATTGTGTTTTCTTACAGAGATCAGACAAATGTGGACTTTAAAAAAATTGATGGACATGTTCATCAATTGAAAGGTAGCAGTTCCAGGTACTTCTATTAACTCAACTGCATACTCGAATCGATCCAGATTATGTAGGAACAAGGTTCCAGTCTACCGGTCTAATTTAGTATTTGCCTCGACTGCATATTCGGATTGATCCGGATTATGTAGAAACAAGGTTCGAGTCTACCGGTCTATTTTAATATTTGCCTCAACTACATAGTCGAATTGATCTGGATTATGTAGGAACAAGGTTTGAGTCTACAGGTATATTTAGTATTTGCCTCAGCTGCTGCACCTTCGCTCGTAACATTCTAGGATTAACGGATTGTCTCGCCATAATCTTCCCTCAATTCGCTAAACTTCCATCACTCGATCTCTTTCCGCAGGGACCGAGAACCGCTTACCATCTTGGGTTTTTTAATAGAAGGGGCATTGCTTATCACATGGACAAGAGCTTTTGCTCCACTGCAGAACTTATTTCAAGAATGGAAATCTCAGACAATGCTTTGTTTGCCGAGAATCACTCCAAAGGGCAAGCTTTCTCCAACGCCTTTTAAAATCCACAAAACCCAGCAAAAAGAAGATCAACAATCACAGCATATAAATTGAAAATTAGCAAAATTTGAAGAATCAAAGTGCTTACAGTCCAAGGGCACAGCCAGTAGCTTGACGGCCCTTATCCAGACATTTCTCAGGGTTAGGATCTTTCTTCTTACATTTGAGGAACTCCACGTTTTCGGGCATACAAATAATCTCAACGTGCGACGATGTCGGGATCGGTTCACCCGCCGCATCAACCACGCTCGCCATTTCCGACCACCAACGAAGAAAGACGACTTCTCTCTGCACCAATAAAAAAAGCCAAACTGTATTAAATAAAAATCATTAATTCTCTATAATTAAAGGGTTGAAATGGAAGAGAATTGAACTGGGGATTAATCTTTTACTTTAATTAATCAATTGGTTTTGGTTGAAACTGAAAGAGAAGATTGAGGAATAGATAAATTTTGGGATTTTTTTAGGGTAGTGAAACTAGGGCTGTAAACGAGCTGAGTGAGCTCGATTTTTTATTCGAAAATTTTAAAATAGAGTTTGATTCGGCTCGAAAACTTATAAGTCTAAATTTGTTAAGCTCGACTTGAACTCGAAAATCATAAATTGAAGTTTATAAAAGCTCGAAATAAAAAAAAAGTCTTAAATTTAACTTGATTAAAGTTCAAACTCAAATTCAAACCTAAACCTTAAATAAATTAAAACCTTATATTATATATATATTAAAAGAATCAACACATAAATATTAATATTATTAGTAATTTAACAATTTTTTTAAAAATGAACTCTTAATATATTATATTTTCGAGTTGGTCGTGGACTTTTCGAGTGGGGTATTAAATAACTCGTTTCGGCTCGTTAAAAACTCGAATCGAGTGTATTCTAATCGATATTTATTATTTTTCATTTATTGCCCAAACTGAAACTGAAAGAGTACTACTATGAGGAAATGAATGACAGATACTGGTTGTAATTCTTTTCTGCATTCAAGGGTATTTAACTTTTTTAATCCTTTAAATTTATGTAATTTATAATTTAGTATTGATTTAAAGTAGTTCAATAAATTTAATCATTCGTATTTAAAAATAACATTAACCCATACGATATTATTAAACTAAATGAGTCCATTAGATCAAAATAATAGTATGTAATTACATTCTATCATAAAACAATAACAAGTTACAACCGATAAAAGTCTTATATCAATGAATATTAATCAATTGTATGGTTCAGCAAATTTGGCTTATAGTCTTATGAAATACTTGTGTAATAAAATCTCTGACATGAAGATGAGATTTGTCAACGGTCAATACCATCTACCCTCGGACTAAGTTATTTCGAGTTCGCATTCGGGTCAGATTATTTGTTCGGATGGTTTTAAATTCGTGTTATTTTTTATTCGGGTTATTTTCGAGTTTGGATTGAATGAATGTATAAAATTTTGATTTTTTTTTATCATAGAACAAATGCCTCGGGACAACATGGAAATGGACATTTGAGTTCTTACATAAACTCTAACCACAATGATGATTAACCAAACTAACAATACGACAACATTGGAGAAGCTGAACAGGGGACAATGCCGTGGACTCGTTACCGACCGATCTGTGGATTTCCGACGACGACATTTTAAGCGGATTTCTTCTCCACGAGCTTCTCGATCAGATCCGCTGCATCTTGAACGGTGGCAATATGTTGGGCACTCTTCTTCCACACTGATTCCAAATTCCTCTTCAAGTCCCATCACAATCTCGACCTGAATCACGAGAACACGAGTGTATAGGATAATAACAGTCCATAGGGTAAATGTTTGGTTACTTACCGTGTCAAGAGAATCAGCTCCAAGTGCAGTAAATTTCGATTCTCCGGTGACGGAAGAATCTTCTGGCAGTGCCAGTTGCTTCCTCACTATGCCACAAACTTTTTCCAAGGTCTCAGGTTTAGCCTGGAAGTATCAAAATACCCATAACAGGCTAAGCACATCAATTTTAAAGGAGAAATGCATGTAAAGGTTCCATCATCGTAAAGTGATCGATAAAATATCGACGGTATGGATATGAACTATGTAACCTATACTCGAAAGTGGACGGCATGGAGATGAACTATGTAACCTAGACTCAAAAGCGGTTAATGGTCCTTTCATTAGTAAAATTACACAGTAATGATCATATTTTTATAACCAATGGTTCTGATGATCGGCTAGTCGACTATCTTATTCAGCATTGTACAGATTAGAACAGTTACCTAGACTCGAAAGCGGATGTCAGACAAGAGTAAGCTCAATTTGTTCGGAGTTTTTACTTATGTTTAGAGGATCAGACTCCCACACAAGAACACGTGTTAGAGACGGATACGGATTAATAAATTGTCCCAGAAACAGCTCCGGCTTGGGCCGAACGTTAATGGTCCTTTCATTAGTAAAATTACATGGTAATGATCATATTTTTATATTCGATGGTTCCTATGATCAGCTATGCGACTATCTTATCCGGCATTGTATTGGAATAGGATGGCTAAATGACTATATTTACAGATGCAAATCGTCGAATCGAGGCCACAAAAGAAAAGAGTATCATATCCGGACTGCATTCCAAGAGATGGGAACCTAACTGAGTTGACATTACAGATCCCACGAACCTGCAGAGAAAAATAGAATTGATTAAACTCGATGGAAACCTCTATTCAAATCGCAGGGTATTAGGATGCCATGTCGAAACAGATTGGAGCCCGAAACTCGATTTTGAAATGTCGATTGAATTGCTTGAGCTCACTCGGTTCAGCTCGTTTGCCAAGTAAACAATGAATTTGGTTTTTAATTATTGATTTCAAGCTCCATTATTTGTGAATCCGAATCTAAAATTTTCATAACCGATTCAAAACTGATCGAGTATCATTGGAAAGTTGATGAAAAACAAAAGATCAAAAGCTTCAATCTTTAAACTATTTTTTAAAAGTCATTGCTTCCTTGAAATATTCAAATCCCACCGTCAAATCCAAAAACCCATAAAAACTAAAAAAAAATCTAAAGCAAACTCAACAAAGGAATCAACATTTCAGCCAAGCCCCAACTTAAAAAACACCCAAAAATTCAAAAAGAGATGAAGATTGAGAAATGACCTGATTTTGCTTGAAAGAAGTTGAAAGAGGGGATAATTTCAATGAAAATCCAGTTAAAGAAGCCATTGAAATCGGGCCTTTCTCTTCGATAGAATCAAAGAAAGAGAGAAGAAAGAGGAGGAAGGCGTAGGTCTCTAAGAAAACGATGAAACGTTTGCTTTATAGTTGTGGAGTCGTTGAGATTTGTTTGGCAATTCTCCACTTTTCCCCCTTTCAATTTCTTAGCTTGTATCAATAATATATATTTTTAAAATTTTAATTCTAACCAAATCATACAGGAATAATATGATTTAATTACATGGACATAAAGTGATTAAATTGGATAACAATAATATATGTATTAATTGAGGGAGGAGCAAGTTCCAAAGTAACAAGTGTTCATGTTACTGAACGACTTGAATAACGAAACAACCGTTAATTTATTTTTATAATTAAATTTCAAAAATATCATTATTAATGTTATTTATACAAAGACTAAATGGATTGTCTAGTACAAAGAAAGAGTATAGAAATAGAAATAATAAATAATAAATAAAGGAGGATCATACTTTAGGAAAAATATGCAACCAATAAAATTAAACCTTCATCTCTCTCTCTCTCTCTCAAAATAAATAAATATCAAACACACTGTCAAAAATACAAGCTCACGAGACGACAATCAGTATATGATACAATCAAATTCCAAGCATCTAATGCTGGAAAAAGAAATTGATGTTATAATCAAATCATCCTGCAAAAACTCTCAATCATGTTATTTTGTTCTGTAATTTTCATTCTTTTTAAAATAGTCCTATTCGATGTATTTCCAAACATCGAGAAACTGAAGGAAAAAAATTGAATATATTCGCGTTAGATACGTACCGGCATGGCAGCATCAAACACT
The DNA here is from genome assembly GCF_006381635.1 of Hibiscus syriacus. NCBI lineage: Eukaryota > Viridiplantae > Streptophyta > Magnoliopsida > Malvales > Malvaceae > Hibiscus > Hibiscus syriacus. The sequence goes on from NW_024062797.1 coordinate 55,370, forward strand.
CACACTCGAATATGAATAATAATATATGTATTAGCAAACTTCACACTGAAAGCCGGCTTCCATTGCACTATCCTAAAATTTTATAGAAATTAGACTGGTAATATTAGTACCTGGTATGTGTATGATCTTTCTGTTCTTCACTGCTGCCACTTCATTTTCAATGCCATTGTTGATCGTTTTGTTCGATGGGCGATCCCGGTACGAAGGGTACGAAACCCCTTCCTCCGAACATGGGTCGCATGAATGCGTTGTCGAATTTTCTCCAGTAGTAGTGCACGGTGTGGGAAGGAGTGCTCAAGAACATCCTTAAACTCGTCGGTCGGGTTAGATTCCGCTCGCTTTCGTACGACTCTAAGTCATGGACGTTGCCTAGGAGTGGCACGGACAATGACTTTGGTGTAGACGGTTCGGTTGAAAGCATTCGATTGAGATGTTTCGGTGAAGGAAATAAGATTCGTATCAGTGGTTTAGTCATCAATCCAAAAACCTGGCATATGAATCGAATGGTCACATTGAAGATCATGAACTTATAATTATATTTCGGATTTCTTCTATGTTTTTTATGTGATTAAATGGTGTCACGGTTTAAATTGAGTTTCGATTGTTGAATCATAACTCCGGAGATAAAAAGAAAAAAGGAAAAAAAGGGATGGATCGAGCTTTTACCACCGTGCTGAAGAGTACAACTGTGATTGTGCTCGTTATCATCATTGCATTCCCTCGCAACTGAGTATGGCCATAGCTGGTAAACTGCAAAGACGCTTGTTGTTACATTTTTCCCCCCTTTTGATTGGTAGACTAATTCGGATCGGATCGTACTATTCATATCCGAAAATCATATAATGTTGTATTGTGATTGTCTATGGAAGAAGAAACCCAGTTAAATTTTTATACCTGATTATACGCAAGTGCCATTGAGACCGCACCACGCATAAGACCGGCCCACCAAATGGTAACCTGCAAAGTAAGTGTCCAAATAGAAGTAAGCACTCATTGATCCATATCAGGACCAATATAGAATCAGAGATAAAAGAAAGTTTAAAATTAAATTATTCGATTCGATTCAAATAGAATTAAATCTTGTTCTTTAACAAGAAGGACGTGAAGCTCAAACCTGCTGTTTGAAGTCAATTTTGTCACGTGGAGCCTTCTTAGTCAAGTTGGATATGGAGGATAAGGGGAAGACAAAGGCTGCCCTCCCAACAAGGATCAAGCCTAATAGGATTGCGCTCACCCCTACCGATATACCGGGGCTGAGAAAAAATGAATAAGATAAAATTAACCCCATAATTCCACCAAATTGGCTTTCAAGTTAATCGGTAAGTAGTCTAAAATGACCTCACCTATCACTAACAACTCTCCATTTCTCAATGTCCAAGGCATCCATACCAACATAGAGGAAGATAAAGATCTCAGCAACAAATGACAATGTTGCAAAAGCATGCCTGCAATAATTAACATACTCGGTTCGACTTATTGTATTCGGTCCAAATCAAATATTGTAGAGGTCTATTACGAGAACGATGCTTATAATCCAATTTGATGTTTTTATTTATGATTAAAAAAATAATAGAGATTTCGGATAGTCAACGTACTTGGTTGTCACTCTTGAGCTTTCGGTAACGTTATGCCATGTGTAATGAGACATAACAATCCCACAAAAGAACACCGTGAGAATCGCGCTTAAATAGAAAAACTGCAAGACAGTAGGGGCCATATTGCAATTAGACCATTTTTGCAATGTTAAGAGAAAAAAATCATCAATGAGACACATTAGAAGGGGAAAGAAAACCTTACTTCAGCCAGCATATACGAGAGATAAGCCATGAGTATCATAAGAGCAACCTCACGGTCAGTTGAGTGCCTGTTTGTAAGAAGAGGAGATATATAAGGACATTAACTTAATAACTAAACAATATTAGAAGCTCCTAGGCAAAGATATAAGAAGATCACGAGGCAATTTTTTTTGGGTTTAATTATGGATTTCATCCATTTACTTTAAGAAAATTGAAAAGCTACTACGATAGTGTAATAATTCAGCTTGTATAACAGTTTATTAGTCAAAGATGTAATAAGAACGAGACCATTTTATGAGGCCTAATTATACAATGAGTCCCTTTCTTTATAAAAATTGAAAATGTGGTACTTGTACTTTAATCAATTAGAAATCCGTCCTAGTATTTAAAAAAATGACAATATTGCTAACCCCTGTTGTTAAATCACTTACCTAAAATATCAACAATGCAACAATATATGAGCAACAAAATAGTAAAAATCAGCAATTCGAACTAACTCTTAAGTTTTCATAAAGTATAAGGACCGAATTTCTTAATTAACAATTACACCTACATTGGAGAGTATACAAACCTTCCAAAATAGAGCTTTTTGATAATGTAAGCACTTAACAGTCCAGCCTGCAGGAGATAAACAAAAATGATCAGAATTAGCTAGACAACAACAATCAATTCAATCAAGGATTAATTCAAACCGAGAAGAGAGAAATAAAGCCTCACCAAAACTCCCAGCAAAGTACTCGAAATAAACAAGTACAAAAAGTTGCCAACAAACTGCAAAGCAATGGTGGAGTTGACGTTAGGAAGATCAAAGCCCTGAATTGCTTTGAAAAGAACAACTGCTGTGGCATCGTTGACAACTCCCTCCCCGAAAACCAGGCTGTACAGTAAAGGCGTATCGTCCTGATTAAGCACCTGAGCCAACGAGAAGAGATGAAGAGGTAAGCTAAAGTGACCTTCTGAAGGTTGTCATGAAGAGAGAATTTAGTTGTCAAACATGCATACTTGCAAAGTGCAGACGGAATCTGTAGCGGAAAATATTGCCCCAATGGCTGCATGGTTAAGAAGAACCAGTAGAATCAATAAAGGACTAAAATATAAAATACAATTAATGTTAAATGAGAAAAGATTGTAGTGGGATGGATAATTTACCAAGATAATCCCCTATCTTCAGTTGACCGATATTCATTTTCTTGAAAAAATGTATGGCACCTGGGTTAACAAAGACAATAAACAAGAAAAAAAATCAGCAATGAGAGTTACAAATACAAATAGCTATATATCTCAAATTCTTCCATTAGTCTATGCACTACACATAAGTTATGAATATAGTGTATCTACTTTAATTTGATTATTATATTTTTGTTCTTTTCACTTTAAATATTTTAAATTTTAACTATGCTCAAACAATAGTTGTTAAATTTTTTAAGTCAAATCCAACTATTAGTCTATGACTCTATGTATTATGGTTAAGTGTTAAATTTAACTCATGTTCTCTAATTTAATTCTTAATTTAGTCATATTATTTATGTATCATTTGAGTCGAGTCTATAATTTTAAAATAAAAGAAGTACAAGGAATAATATTGACCATATTAGATTATAGGGACTAATTTTCAACTTATGTATAGTACAATGACTAATGAAAGATTTCACCATTACACTTTGCACAAATAATTTTTAATGGAAAAAAAGTAAAGGAAATTAAAAAGAAGTTAAGAAATGAAAGGATAAAATACTAACTCACATTTCAAAACAAGGTAAAGTGCTTTGGATGTCACTAGATTATACTCAAGTAATCATTTTGGTCAATGAACTTCCAAAAGTTACAAAGAGATCACTAAATTTATCAAAATGTTACAGAATAATCGTAAAGTTTTATCGAATTGTTTCAAAATAATCATCAAGTTTTATTTAACTATAGCAAAATTTTATAATATTGTCAGTGGCGGAAGCATATAGAACCTAAGGAATCCAAATTTCTTTTTATTCGTTCGAAATTTTTTTTTGCTCACCCATACGGATATATTTTTTATTGTTAGTAATACATGCGTGTAGATTATATCACCTGGCTCATTAAAACATACCTACAGATATGATGGCGAAGGATATTAAAGTGCCAACTGCACCAAACAATATGATGGTCATAAAGTTGCGGAAAAATTGCTTCTTCTTCACCTGGAACCTGAAACCAAGAAAACATAGTTAACGTCTGGGTTGCTCGTTTTTGGTATTTAATACACATGATTTTTACTGATTTCAGGAAAATATTTCTTTAATTGCATCTTCTTTCATTAAAAACCTACGCTTAAAATGAAAACTTCAAGAAACGTTTAATGCATTATATAAGTCAGAACAACCCAAACTTAATCATGTTTTATGGTAAAGATTTAAATACAAGGATCAAGAACTAACCCAGCATTGAAAATAATAGGTGGAAGCAAATAATTAAAGAACAAATCTTCACTGAAAACTAAAAGATGAGAGCTTTTTCCTCCTGTTGTAAGCAAAATAATAACTCCTGTGCATAGCCCCTATAATTAAAAATGTCAAAATTACAAAACTCTTTGACAACTTTATTTTTTGAAAAAAAAATGAACTATATATATATAAACTTACAATGGCAAGGGCGGTAATGGATTCATTCATCCATCGGCTTTCCTCTAGCAAATGACCCACCACGATACACCCGCAAAGAAGCGCCACAAATAAGTTCATTGAAACAACTGAGCTGTGATCAGAGCTTAAAATCGTCTCTGGGTTTGCTAAAAGGGAATTCAATATCCCGATCGCCATTGTGTTAACAAACTGGAGTTAAATTATTTTAAAGTGTATATGTATTATAAATCAGAGCTTGGTTTTATGATTCAAGTTTTCATTAAATATTTGGATCTGAAAACTCTCAATCTCATTCACTTCCAGCTTCTAGCTCCGCTAAAATTCTGTTGGAAAAGAAAGAGAGGTCGATCAGTTAATTAATGATAGATCAGTTCAGTAAAGTGACAGAAAATGAGATTCCAAATCCAAAAATGGAAGGAAATAAATAGAAGGAAGAAGAATTCTAACTCGAAAGGAATGTACTCGAAGTATAGCTTTTGGAAAGTAGAAAGAAAATTTTAAAACACAAATCCAGTTATCTTCCTACATATTTTCTTGCAAGCCAAACACAGCAGCCTCGACAGCTGAATTTGGAAACTTCTAATATTATAGAAACAGAGAAAAAATAGTTTATAAAAGAATAATAATGCATCACCGCAAGTAAATCCGAGTTAATGTCCAACTCACCTCAACTCGATTTCTACAGTTCAAAACTACAAACCGAGAATAAAACGGATTCGTTTTGGATCGTAAAATCCTCAACTGGAGCCCGTTTCGAAAACTCAATCAAAGAAGTGCTGATTTGATTTTAGAAAAAAGAAAATCAGCAAACAAAAAAAATTCTATAAATTATTTAAAGGCAGAATAATTCAAACTCAAAGTAGGTAAAACTTTTGAAAAATAAAAAGAACAAAATATTTTAAAACTCAAAATTCAAGTTATCTACTTTCCTTTTTCTTTCCTTTCCTTCCCTTTCCTACACATTTTCTTTCTAGCCAAACAGAGCCACCTCAACGGCTCAACTTCGACACTTCAAATATATTATAGACACAGAGAGAAAGAAGAATCTATTTACAAATACACACACACACACACATATATATATATATATATGTGAGCGAACTATAAACTGAGTCAGAATCCAGCTCACCTCAACTCGTGTCCTGTAGTTCAAAACTGAAAACAGAGAACAAAACGGATTCGATTTCGGATCATACCATTTCCAGGCTGGAACCAGATTCAGAAACTCAATCAAAGCAATGCTGATTTGATTTGCAAATCAAAATCACCATAGATCATAAATTTAAAAAAATCGAAATTACTTCTAAAAAATATAAATAAACGAGAGAAACGCAAGCCGAAGAGGGTTCACAGTTGATAGTACTACTGATCCAGTGAAAGAAGAAGCTAAAGCGAATAGATGGGAGAGATAAGAGTCCGCCAAATAAGTGTACTTATAGCATCTTCCGGGAAGTTCAAAAAAATTATAACGGAAAACGATATTGACCGTTGATGTTAAGTGGGTTTAGAGAAAGTATGTTATCAACGGCTTTCGTGGAGTTGTAGTGTAGTATCGGTTTTCAGGAGATGATTCCTTGTATTTTCATTTCTTTGGGTGAAGAGAGGAAAAAAAAGGGCAAAACGGAATGAATTAGTGATGGCCCACACGGTATCATTTTGTCGTCTTAACGGAATCTATATGTATCAATGGAATTGGAAGCTGACCTCTCCGAGGATTATATAATTTAAATATTCAGCGAGTTTCTTTTCGGGATAACTTTACGTATGTCTTGTGAAACGAAAATAAAAATTACTAATTAAACGGCGGTCTAAAATGAATTATTTAATACTCTTAATATTATTTATGTAAGTTTTGAGTTCGAATTTTTATGTGTTTGAAAAATCATGTTATTCTAAGAATAATATAAAACAAAAAATGATAATAAAAAATTTAATTATGTTCGATAGATATTGATCTAATAATATTTTGATTTATTTAAAAATTTGTATCCAGATTAAAAAATACAATAAATTATTAAATATTTAATTAAACAGGGGTCGAACTAAAGAATGATAATCTAATGTTATTACTTTTTTATCTAATAACAATTTAGGTCATTGTAAGTTTAAATATTAGACATTGTATTCTGAATTAGTTTAAATACATAATAAGTCATTTATATTTTTCTAAAAAAATTTAATATTTCGGTCACTGCCAATATCTAATCCTGGGTCTATTCCTGAAAATAACAATCTAAGACGATATTATTTTATTTTTCAAATTTAAATAGATAATAATATATTTTAATTTGAAATATTCAAAAGATGATAGACACATTTTACTATTCAAACTTAAATGGATATTATTTTAATTTTAAATTTTTTTAAATAATATAATTACCTTTAATATTCAAAGTTAAATAGATAATAAATACTTTTTAATTTGACATATCAAAAGAGTAATTATCCTACTAATATTCAAATTAAAATCATCTTTTCATTTGTGATAGTCAAAAGAATATAAAGTTAATATAAATATTAAATCTATCAATTAAATCAATTTTTTCTCAATATTATATATGTAAAAAAGTTCCCATCAACTAAAAATCTATTAGTACTAAGTGTGTGTGACATGAATCGATTCATATTAATTAGAACGAAACTCTAGAACCGGAATGGTTAGAAATAAATTCTTTTTTGAATAGATGAGTAACTTCCTCAAATAATATTGTTTTGCTACTTGAAAAAGTGAACAGATGAGTAACTTCCTCAAAGAATATATTATTTAATATATTATCGGTGAAAATTATAAATTAAGATTTTAAAAATAAATACATAGTTGGGTGGATACAATGAGATATTGCTTCATTTCATTCTCCTTTTGTTCTGTCTGTCGTTATCTTGTCGGAAACACAGGCTTGTCTGAATAACAAAATAACTTGGCCGACCAAAGTGGAATCTGTTTGCGTGGGTCCAACCGTACGTAACCAAATTCTTCAAAATTCTTCATTTTACTATCGGAGATTATTTAGGTTAATTCCTCTACTAAATTCTAATCTATTTACTATACGCAAATTATGAGTTTATTTTATATATTTTAATTTATAATTATTATATTTTTATTTTTAAAATTTTGATACCGACTTAAATAATAATAATAATAAATTAAATCTGTTTAACAAAATATTGTTAGTAATCCTTGTATATATTAAGTTGTAGATTTATTATATATTCTTCAATTTGATTAACTAAAATATTTTAACCATATTATCTTCGTACCTTTGAATCAAATTAAAAGATACAAATATACCTTTTGTAAAGAATAAAAGCTTGTGCTTGTGTCACGCCACTGTGACACAATTTACATATGTGGTGGTGAACTGTACGCGATAACAATGACCTACTATTTTAACTGTGACACAATTTACATATGTGGTGGTGAAGGAAAATTAAATATTTAGATTCACATTTTTTTTTCTAATGAATATCTTTTTATTTTTTACTGTTAATTTTGATATTTTTTTTTTTCATCTAACGATATTAAAAAGATGTAAAACTTTTTAATTTCAAATTATGTAATTGGATCATAGCTCCTGTTAAAAAATTATAAAATAAAAAATATTAAAATACATTATAATCTTATAACTGGTGTAGAGGTAGATCTTGCAATTTAACAATTTTCTTTTAAGAAACACCAAAAAGGGACCCACCTCCGCTGCCCTTTATCTAATTAAGATTTGAACGGCTGTGATCATGATGCCCACAAGGACAAACAATATAAGTGAAATAGGCATTAAACAAAAATAAACGGTACGGATGTAGGGTGACTCACTGAGTCGTGCGCATATTTGAGGCAGCAGTCATGATTACAGCCGAGTCAAATGACGACAACACGGTTCCCCAACTTTCTTCTTGTAAGTGCATCAGTGGAAGGAGAATATATCACAGGATGAATATCACGGTCCACATGATTGCCACGTGGTCAAACTTGTGGAACCTATATTTGGGGGAAAATACGCATTTAGTACCTAAAGTATAAGCTTTAGTCTGTTTTAGTACTAAAAATTTCATTTTTTCAAAATAATACCTAAAGTTTAATTTTTATTTCATTTTAGTACATCCGTTCAAAATTTAACATTAAGTTTTCATAAAAAATTAAAAGTTTAGGTATTAAAATGGACAAAAACTGATAGTTTATATATTAAACGCATTAAGTTTTTAACGACAAATACTAAAATGAAACAGAAACTAAATGTAAGGTTTGAGTTTGGAAAAAAAATTGAAAGTTTAGGTATTAAAACGGACAAAAATTGATAATTAAGGTGCTAAATGCATACTTTACCCCTTGTTTTAAAAAAAAATAAAGTTTCATATTAGTCATTGTCCTGTGTAGGTCACGAAATTGGTGCATTAGTTTTTTTTTTTTTTTTTGAAACTCTGATCTTAATTTAAACTATAGTCGTTAAATATATTAATTCAAATTCTGTCATTAGTCATTGTGTTATATTAAATTATAGATTTTGTCCATGTTCTTAAATTTAATCATTTTCAATTCTTATAATTTAGTCATATTGATAATGTATTATTTGAGTAAAGACTAATCTTTTACGATAATGTCCAAGTTGTATAGTTGTTGGGAGATCCAAAGACCAGCAATACCTCAATTTCACTAGTTTAAATAGTATTCATGCTACGATAAAGACGTTAGATGATGAAAATATAATAGATTCATCATAAAGGCGATATAATAACTCATGTAATGATCAAATTGACACATTCTTAACAATTTTTAATAATTATGTTTCATGCCGCTTTGGAATAGATTTCTTTTTGAAAATGGTAAGATTTTCATTTAAATACCCAGTAGTATAACATGATCGATACAATCAAATTCATCATAATAAAACTGAAAAGGATTAGTTCTTGCAAGTCCCAATGGGCTAAGGAGTGAGCAACCCTATTCACATCTCGATTGATGTAGAAGACCTTGAAGTTCTGGTGGTGCAAAAGAGTATCGTGAACCTTGTTGAGCAACAATCCGATAATGGAGATGTCTTCTTTACGGTTTGCAAGTCGGTTGACAATAAAGATTGCATCTCCCTTGATGGTAACATTGTTCCGCTCGTTCTCAATTAATTGCCATTCTAATTCAATGAACGAACGCCATTGCTTCCGTTGATTCGGGGGTATGGGAGTTCTCAAGTTTATGTCCAACCGCTCGTAAAATCATGCCATGATGATCTCCAGTAACCACATCTATAGTCGCCTCGCCTGTACTTTGGATAAAAGCTCCATCGACATTTATCTTAATGCACCCAGTCATAGGACATTGCCACGAGGGACGTGGACCATTGCGGTGTGTCGGGTAGTTTTGATCAATCTCGTGTTCGCCTTGGCAAAATCTGATGCAAGAGCCAATGCATCGTTGATTACTTTCCTATCGTTTTGCTACTCCTTATCATGCACACATTTATTTCGCCTATTCCAGATGTTCTAGGTCAGGATCAGCAGCTTGATGAAACTCGCTTGATCCATGGATGAAGCTACGTTTTTTAGCCATGCTTTACACATTGATGCAGGCCAATTCATGATCGAGTAGTATAAATTTTTTATCCTTCTTATAGTAGAACTTTTATTTATTAGTTTCATGTTCTAGGTCTCCTTACAATCAGAGATGAATCTGTTGGAAAAACTTGATAATTTTGGAGCTTTGAATAAGAAATTGATCCAAATGTTATTGAGAAAAATGTGAAACCAATTGTTGGTTCGTACATGTTCGGATGTGCCCAACGTGGGTGATGTGAATGTCCGAACTGGTCAGACTCTTTGTGGGCTTGTGGATATTTTAACCTAAGGGTGAGATATTTTTTCCTCAAATATAACATATCTTTTCAAAATTTGTTTTGGAATTAAAAGGATAAATATTAAAATATTGCTTTAATCAAAACAATACTTTTGGAAATTACTTGATTGCTTGATTCTCATTAATGCTTCATTAGATAAAAAAAATTTCAATTTTTCACCATGTGAAATCCCTATAAATTTTGTGTAAACCTACTAGGTTAAACACAATTCAAACAACTCAAAAACTATTCAAAAAGTTTTTCTCTCATCTATTTTTTTGGTGATAGACGAAGGCAAGTGGTCTCGACAATTGTGCTACTGTACACTGATCATTTCGTTGTTGTATCTTGAGAGACAGACAATCAAAGATCTCGAACACCAAGGAGTGGCCGAAAATCTATCATAATGAAATTGCTTAGTTGGAGGCCTCAACCCGTTTCCAATCGATTCTTTCATAAAAATTGTGTATTTATTTCTATATTATTTTTTCGATTATTTAATAAATATTTTTATTGTCTCGAATTGTTATACTTCTAACAAAATTAAGAGGAGATGGATAGAAGCAGTCACCCCCTAAAAATTTCAAATGAACATATAATTTAATTTTTTTTATGTATTTTCTATTAAAATTTTATTTTTCGCTTCCTAAAATTTTATAAATTTTTTCTTTTTAAAATTTTAAAAATTTACCTTCATAATATAAAATATCGTATTTCTACAATTAAAAAAAACTATAATTTTAAAAATTGAAAAGTAATACGAGTAAAATTAAAGTACATAGATTAAAATTATAATTGATGTATAATATAAAGATTAATATTGGAACTCTAGTTTCATTTTTATATTTACAGCTTCCCCAGCCGTGGGGTTTTTTTGTCTGCTCCGCCACTCGCGAGGGCGTGGATTGAGCACCATGATTCTGTCATTTTGTTGACCTTTTTCTTTATGTTTTTTTTAATGATTTTGATTAATGTCGTTTGGTTTTATGTCATAATTAAATGAAATAAAAGGGAGAAACTCTAATTAGGTTCAAAAAACTGCGTCTGCAGGATGTATGTACATTGTCAATGATTAAAAAAGATTATGAACATATACTACTTTATAAAAAATGAAAAATAACTTTCATTCATGAGAGCACATATATATAAATATCCAGTATGGGAAGATATATCTTAAAATATTCGTTTTAATTATTTAATCAATACATAAATTATTTAACAATACACCAATACAAGCTTTTATGAAAGGAAGCTTTCAATAGTAATTTTCCCATTATTCTTCTTGTCATTCAGTGGCGGCATCTGTTGTGTCTCGAGCATCCCCGGTTGTAGGGATTCGCTTGTCGGGGAGGAGCATTTGGGTTTGGATGACATCCCGGGTGCGGACCGCCGGGCCACTTACAACGATCAAGGACTGCCTGGTCGATGAACCTACCACCGTTGGGTGCATCCGCATCGCCTCCGATCACCACCGTGCTGATTAGGGCCAGGCAAATCAACCATGTCTTCGTGTTGGGCAACCCCATGATTGAACTTGGCATAATAGAGATATTGGAATTCACATTTGTTTATAAAGACTGTATGATGCCCAAATTTAGAACTGAAAATCTTAATTTAGTTATACCTTAGAGAAATTGCTGGAATGCCATGCACTATTAAAAGAATTGGCCACAAGATAATTCTTAGAGGTGTTTATGGTTAGATTTGGTAAAAATTTTTAGGATAAAGTTAGTAATGGTCACCGAACTTTTTCGACGTTTGCATTTAGGTCTCCAAATTTTTAAAACTTACAATACAATCCTCCAACATTTAGTTCGTTTGCAATATGATCCCCGGCGTCGGCGTAATCGGCCGTTTGACGCCGTTACACTGCCGTTAGAAGATGATGATGTGGCAGTCCTCCAATATTTAGTCTGTTTGCAATATGGTCACTGAACTTTTCAGGCGCTTGCATTTAAGTCCTCCAACTTTTAAAACTTGCAACACAATCCTCAATTTCATTCTAAACCCCTAATTCCAAATTCCAAAAACTTCTATAGTTGATAGATGCACGTTTTTTCCCCGATATATATATTTTAATTATATATTTGTATTTATTTAAGATTGATGTATTTTGATTATATATAATAAATTTATATTTATTGACTATTTTTATATTATATTTGGACTATAATATTATATTTATTGTCTATTTAAATTTGATGCACGACAACAGCCGGTGGTGACATCCGGTCACCTTATGTTTTTATTTTATAGTTAGGTTAGTAAAATAAGAGAAAAAGTAAAATTTATTGAGAAACGGTGACCCTACATTTAAATTGTCAATTAATACTATTTTTAATTGAAATCCATTTTTAGTTTAGGAATTGCAAGTTGATGGACTAAAGGCATAATTAGACCCAGGAAAACACATAAACAAACGACGTCGTTTTGCTTTTACGCTGCATTCTTTGCTTGCAGAAGAAAAACAATGAATTCATAGATTTTTTTTTATTTCATTTCATTTTCAACAATGAGTGATTCAATCAATAATTTCGATAACCAGAACAAAGAAAAGAAAACAAAATTACCCAGAAAAATCAACGGCCAAAATCTTCAGCAAACCATCAAAAGTAACACCATTCTCACCTTCGCCGCTGTCCCCGCCGCCGGCCAATTTAATCATCCCTGTGATATCTTCATCGGAAGCCGGAAAACCAGCCCAATCCATGTAGCTCTTCAAATCCTCGTGGCTCAATCTCCCATCTCCGTCTTTATCCATCACTTTAAAAACATCCTCCATCACGCCATAACCCGACGAAACCTTCTTCTTGTGCCCTCCCAAAACGCGCTCGAATTCCTCGTACTCTACGAAACCGTCCTTGTTCAAATCCGCCAACGAAATCATCGCCCCGATCATCTCGTCGTCGTCGTTGAAACCGTTGGAGAATCCGGCGGAAAATCTCTTCAAATCTTCCCTGCTGATCTTGCCATCGCGGTCGGCGTCGAGGATCTCGAATGCCGATCTGAAATCCGTCGCTGGAACTCCATTTTCCGGCCGATTCCAGTTTCTCTCCGACGGGCACATTCTGTTTTGGTAATTTTTGTTTTCCTCTGGGATGGGTGTGGGGGTTGGGGGAGGGGGGGGAATTCAATTTGTGCTAAACAGTTTTGGCTCCTCTGAATACCTATTTATAGAGGGAGACGAGAGTGGGACCCACTAAAGATTCGTTAGTGCCACGTTGGAATTTCTTTTCGGTCATTACGTATGGAGTGACGTTATGCCGTTTTCTGGTTAAATAATGAAGTCATTTGAATAAAAAAGGCTTAATATAATATTTGGTACTCAAAGTTGTCACTTTTATCCAATACGGCACTTGTTTTTTTTAAATCTAATTTGGTACCCGACTTTGACAATTTTAACAAGTATCTACATGAAATTTTTGTCACATGTCACAATATCATTGCTAGCTGAGATGTCATATAATTACCCCACATTAGAAATGATGAATCTATGTATCGAATCAGATAAAAATGAAAAGTTCAAGTACCATATTGAATTAAAAAATAAGTGTACCACATTATAAAAATGTGGAAATTGTAGGTTCAAAATCTTATACTAAACACAAAAATAGTAAAGAATAAAAATAAATATAACATAGTTGTGGCGTGATTTAAGTGCTTTGCAATTGGTGCAAGTGTACACGTCGCAAGTTATAGTATAGAAAATATATTGTCTCCACAGGAATTGTTAAAACTCTGTATTCTAACTTCTTGCACTGTAAAAAGAAATAAATTAGTAATAGTAGGTCTGTGAATAAACAAATAAAATAAATGAGCAAGTCAATAAAAGTAAAGTGATATCAAGTGAGAGAGCAGGTCGGGTTATCGGTAAGTGCAGTATAACAACTGTTTGGATAGTCTGGGTAATTTATTGCCGAGGCAACTCGATTTCCTTGACAACTAAAAATTATTCAATTTCCATAGCAACTGGGTTTCCTCCTTTAAAGCTCGGCAAAGCATTCTTCAATGCCTTCTTGTTATTCTTAACCCGAAGTATTGGTCAATTGTGCATGTCGTGGTGATACATCCCTACGTTAACCATGGGTCAACAACAACCGATCTTACTCTCCTTTTACCCATTGAAATCCGAATCTTATCCCTAAGATGGATTAACTTTCACCAACATTCATTCAAATGAAGATCATGCTCATTCGTTTCTTGAATCTAACTCTCCCGATATTAGATAAATGGATAATTCTCGAGATCCTCTCCCAATTCACTCGAAATCAATTAAAGAACAAAGAATGAACAAACTTTGAATTCAAACCGTAATCAAGAACTTAAACAAATCTAAGAGTTTTCACAACCACAAAAGGACCCAATAACTGAAGCTAATTAAAATTAGTTCATGGCTGGGTGCGAAAAGATTACAAGATAAAGATTTCCCAACAACATGAAAAGAAAAATAAAGAAGAAAAGAATAAGATGATATGCATTAGTTTCTTTCTCTGTCTTGTGCGCCTCCTCCTCTTTTGTTGCGTCTTGGTCTTCTTTTATAGGAGAGGATTAGGTTTCTTTTATTCTTGTTGAATAAGAGTTTTAATTGGACTAAAAGAGCTAATAAATATCTTCTAATAAAATAGGAAATAATCTCCTTTAATAAAAGAGGAATTAAATCTCTTATCTTTATCTTCAAATGCCACATAATTTTCTGATTCCTAGGGAAATTCCTAATATGTACAAATTAACACGTACCAACAGTATCTAATAATGCAATATCAAACTTAACTGTGAAGGAAACTATGAAATCATGCATGAATAACTAATAATGCAACTAGACCGAACTTGAATCTAACAATAATTATGGGTAAAAGGTAGACAATTTAGTACTTTTTTATGCTTAACAGTAGTTTTGAAATATATTAAGACTAGAGAAGGTTATTGTATACTCAAATTAAATGGTTTAGCTTCTAGATTGATCCTTAAATTTTAAAATGTTTTATTTGAGTCACCACTACGTCGATACCAAGCCAATTAGGTCATTCCTTAAAGTTGAGCCTTGAATGTTAGGTCGGATCCAACATTAAGTATATTTAAAACACATGGATTTACTTCTAAACACGTGTATCTATTCATGGATAATTTAGATTAACAGATTTAAAAAAGATATTTTCCATTAAAAATTGGGAGAGTTATTTCATTTTTTAATAGATCGTATCTTAATTTTTTGTGTAATATGTACTTAAAATTTGAATATTTTATTTTATTTTTTATATATTGTATCCATTATATATGTTTCATGCAATATTCATGTTAGCCTTTTAACATGCAAGTTGATGGATAGGCTAGAAGGCTAGAATGGTCTCGACATTCTAAGGACTTGATTAAAATGTTTTAAAATTTAAGGTTAATTTAAAATGTGACCCAAATTTCGAGGACGTTTAATGCAATTAACCCTTGTATTTTTTTTAAGGTGTTAAATGATCTTTGTTTACGTAGTTTGAATGGTAGGTTGTATGTAGACTTGTAGTTATAGCTCACGTGGGGATTATTGTGACTTTCCTTTTATTATAGTCGGTCAAACAAGGATTACTTGGTAGCCAAGTCATCAAATTTGCTGCAATTCCCTACTGAAAATGACTTTGACCGACTATATGATTCCTAATTTATTGGTACATATTTATATATTTGTATACAATAATTATGTTTTCTACATCTATCAAAAAAGAATTATGTTTCATAATTTTTAGACTAAATTACGCATTTAGTGCCTAAACTATCAAATTTGATACATTTTAGTATCTAAACTTTCAATTTTGAAAAAAAACATACCTAAAGTTTAATATTTTTATTTTAGCACCCCGTAAAAATTTTAGTTTTTGTTTCATTTTAGTACCCCGTTCAAAATTTAACGTTAAGTTTTTAAAAAAAATGAAAGTTTAAGTACTAAAATGAAATATGATTTTGAATTTTTTTTAAAAAAAGTTTAGGTGCTAAAACGAATCAAAACGGATAGTTTATGTATTAAATACGTAGTTTATCTAATTTTTTATAGGGTAAATTATACTATTCCTCATTGAACTATACTTCTCTCCTATTTTGCTCATTGTACTTTCAATTTTTCTAATTTACTCACTAAACTTTCGAATTGCTCATATTTTCATCATTCCAAATTATTTTATTATTATTTTTGTATAACGTAAATTTTTTATTATTATCTAATATAAAATAATTTAAAATATAAAATAAAACAGAAGGTGACCGGACACTACTGCTGGCCGCCGTTGACTGCTGTAGATGGTGATCATTAGATCCCAAATTTCATGGCTCGCTTCGCCTCGGCACAATGAGGCCGAATCTGACCTCCATTTTGTCAAAACTTGCTTTAAAGTCCATGACTTAGAGATTAACAGTGTAGAATTCGAAAAATTTCAGTCGAGATTCATAGGTTTTGAAACAGTTTTCGATGAAACAACTACCAGATTCATACTATGGGGGTCAAGACAAACCGAGCCATAAAATCTAGGACCGAACGACCACCATCTACGACGGTCGACGGTGGCATCCTACCATCTATTTTTATTTTATATTAAATAATAATAAAAAAATGCCATGTCATATCAAAATAATAATAAAATAATTCAAAATGATCAAAACAAGAACAAGTAGATTAGAAAAATTAAAAGTACGATGAACAAAAGAGGAGAGAGAATACAATTTAATGAGTAATGGTGTAATTTACCCTTTTTTTACAATACTTGCGTTTTGATAATTATTTTTAAGATCAAATCTCGACAATCCTTAAAACGAGTTTGAACCTTCGAATCAATCTTCAAACAATCGAACGGCTTTTAAACTTGAATTTAATTCCAATGTGCTCTGCAACAGAGTAATCAAACCAAAGGCTTAGCATGATTAATGAATGTAACCAGTCTTAAAAAGAAGATCCGGCAGCCGGAAAATCTCGATTCGAATTCTGACACTGGTGATCCTTGATACCGGATTCCATGGTACTGGAAAGTTATCACACCATGCTAACATCAATATTAGTACAAGAGAATGCGATCAAAGGAAGCAACTACAAGCATTCGATTAGATTATACACCGAGTTACAAAGTATTTGCTGTAAATGTTGGTCCAACTCTTTAACATTTTACAGATTAGAATCTCCTCCCTATACCGGAATAGGACCGGTGCATCCAATATCTCGGTGTACCTGGAAACGTCATCCATTGGTAGCGGAGTTTCATTTGTTTGAATTGCAAGAACCGGACGAAGCAGTTATCTATTTGGCCATATGAACTTATCTGTGTTCTAGTGCACTTCGAATCGATACCGGAGGGTCTTGGACAGCACCTCTGGATAAAAGATCATGATTAAAGAATAACACAATAACAGTTATATCATCGTGGAAATGGCGTCGGACCTTCTTGTCAATCTTCCAAAGATCTGAATATCTCATTTCTCGTTTTCTCGCTGCTTCTCGTAGGGCAGCCTTGATCAGCCTTTTAGCACTCCCCTGCATTTTGTAAAGGTACATGAGCAAGGTATTATGAACAGTTGTGGTGCGTAGTTCAACCGACTCGATAAAAGCATGGATTTTGAAAAAAAGACGAAATCGTAAATGAAGAGGAGCTAACAGGTTGTGCACCAAAGATCAAGAGAATGCAGTTTAGTATTAAAAAGAAAAGACTCGGAAAAGCGGATTGGTTAAAGAATGATCAGAAAGCCGACGTTCTATATCGGCACCAACCATGGTGCTCAAGTGCCTAATAGCAAACAGAAAGAGAACACAATGCTTTTATGCCAATCTTACGCGTGGATGACCATGGACGATGGCCACAGCTTTTTCATTGCTCAAGTGTTCCCATAGACCATCGGATGCAAATATAAGGAATGAATCATTCGGGTGGATATCGTAGGAAGCAATAGTTGGAGTGGCACTTAATATCGGCATGTTCATTGGTTCAGGAAGTCTGAATTTTGCATTAATTGGTTCCCTGTTATACCGCGCATGTTTCATATAAACATCGCCTATCGATCTAGAAACCTGCATCGCATACATTCACAAAATTGAAGGCAAGTCCAATGATTAACGAACACTGGACTTAAATTATAATAAACCACGACAGTTGACAGTCCGAGCATGCCTAAACCTGAATAATGCCCTTCACTCTCCAAACTCCGTGCTTGAGAACAACGATTTGCGGATCATTCGGGTGTAAATCCTTAAGTTCATGTCTAATAGCCTCGATATTTGCATTGTGTTCTGTTGACAATTGTATAGCAGCAATTTCTCCGGTGTTGCCAACTTTCTTGCCCAACACAACACGAGAATCACCCAGATTCGCAATAAAAAGTGTTCGCTGATAGATTACTCCTACCAGAGAGCATGTCCCAACTGTTGCCATATTTGGTCGAGTACTCCATAGCTCCGACACCAGGGCCGTAAACCCTTCTTCCGTTTGTTGAAAAGCTCGTTGAATAGTCTCAGCAGTCACAACTCCCCCCGATTCAGCCGCTATTGCTGCATAAACACAAAGCTTAAGAATAACTCAAAGATATGAAAAGAAGAAACACCAAACAGAAAACCCGACGAAGAAACAGATAACAAAGGGATCATGTTTGGCATTTCAGGCAACTTGCAGTGGACAACAACACAATGCCGCTCTAAAATCCATCTATCTCGGAAACTCGAAACCACGACACTAAACCGATAGCTAGTTGTTTTCAACATCATTCATACTTGGCTCTAAAAGCATCCAAAAACCCTTAGAATATAAGGCAACTTGCAGTGGACAGCGACACAATGCCACACTAAAATCCATCTATCTCGAAAACTCGAACCTAGGATGCTCAACGGGTAGCTAGTTATCTTCAAGGTCACACACACACATATATACATATCATTCATACTTGGATCTAAAAGCATCCGAAGACCCTTGGAATACAATGAAAAACTTCGAAAATTAAACAAAAGCTTGGATACATACCCGTATAAAATAATCGTACTCGAGAAAGTATTATACAGTTCAAATTTACTAAATCTAAGTATCAACACGTTTGAAAAGCACAAACCCTGAAATTAACAAATCGAAATTTGAACACTGTTTCTGTCAATGGAGTTGGGGGCAAAGCTTTAGATCTATTGTTTAAGTGACGAACCTCGAAAATTTTTGAACAAGTGCTCGTAAACGTAACGTGCCGCCTCGGGTCCTCCGTGTCCGTCATAGATTCCGACGAAGGTGCCGAATTGGCCCGACTCGATCTGGCTCTGGTCCTCAAGCACCTGGTTCGCTTGGATCACGGCCATGGAAAATTCCCCGGACCCATATTTCCCTATATCACGAAACCAAAGAAACCCGTCTTTACCTTCCCTTGAGCCACCGCTACTTCCGCCACCGCCGCCGAGAACGCCGTTTGTTTCGTGGTTTTCTACTTCATTCCCAAACGGGCTCCAGCAAACCGAGAACAGATTCATTAATCCCCGGAGCATCAGACATCGCTCATCAAAAACAAAAACCAAACCCCCCCCTAAAATCCTACATCCACCGTATATTCCCCATTTTTTTCACAGTATAATTTTGATCTGAGCTTAAAAAAAACAAATCCAAAATTCCCAAGTCCCCAAAACCGATGAATCAAAGAATGGTATGATGATTGATTCTGAATAAAATTTTAAAAAAATGTGTAAAAGAAGGGGAAAGAAACCCAAAGATCTCGTAAGTTACAAGAAGGTGAAAGGTGGTGGTGGTGGGTGTTTGACGGCTGAGGTGTCGGTGGACTTGGGTGGTTTTTTATTCCTCTTTGAAGATATGGGGTGTTATCTTTTTCAAGCTTTCGTTATCTCTGTTTCTTCTTTAAAAGAACCCAACATTTCTGCCATGGCGAGTTCTTAAAGTAATCCCATTTCTATGTTTTTATATAATCAAATGATTTCAGCTTTAATCTGGTCTTTGATTAATTAGTAATTAAAGATTATAAGTGAAATTTTTGGATCTTGGACTTGTGTTATGAAGAAAAAAAACAAACAATCAAAGGTCGACAATTAAGTTCAAAACTTTCTTTTACTGATAAAGCTTTCACTTTGAGCTCATAATTTTAACAATGCCTGTGCTCCAATTAAAGATGCAATTTAATCCGAATCCAACTGGTTTTGGCTCGACCCGATTTGATACATTCGGATTTTTTAATAAAAAATATCAGGTTCAGACGTGTCAGGTTGACTTTTTAAGGGGTTGGGTGGTGGATGAAAAAATTTCAACATAAAGGATAATAATATAATTGTTTTATTTTTTTAATTTTTTAATTAAACTCTTATTTTATATCAGAGTCTGATCAAATTTATATTCTAAAAATTCAAATCGAGTCAAAATCGAATAGAATATATATATTTTTAAATCGAATCAGATTAAATGAAGGATATAAAATTTTCGAATCATGTCTAATTTGAGTAGATAGTGCATAATTTCAGGTCAGATCGATTAACCAAAAATCCTACCTTAACCTGACCCATTGGCATCTTTAGCTCTAATTAGTAAATCTCAGTTTTCAATAAGTTTAATGATATTTTAGTGTTTAATTTTTTTCAAAAAAATGTTTATTTATTCCTTTATTTCTCTCAATTTAAAATCATTTAATTTTGGTATTTACAAAATTATTTGTCTAAATAAATCCTTTTCATACAATGATTGTTATTTAAAATTCTCATTATTAGATACTCATATTTTTTGTCATTAACAAAAGCTTAAACTTAGAAGGATCATCAATCTTTATCAACACACTTTCACATGAGTAAGCAACAATAAATTATTCCTTTTAAGCTTTTTCCAAGCATGAATAGTTAGAAATATCAAATTCCTAACAAGTAACCCCTTATATGTAACACCTAAAAGCTGCAATTTATCCCCGAAATCAGCAACGTGCGGTGTACACAACATCAAAGAGTATAATCCCATATATTTGGCAGTATGGAAATTGAATTCAAAGCAAAGGTTTTCGCACTTACTGCCATTGACAGGATTCAGAATGCCAATTACATGCAGATTCCCAATTTTCTTCGATGGTTGTTGCTCTTTGAATTTTAATATTCTGATTTTGAACATCATTTTCTGTTGTCTCGACGGGTTTAGATGAACCTATGATTCTCCTGATATCACTTGAAAAATTAAGTCCATCGCTGCTTTGATTTGTTTGGTCTTCAACATCATTTTCCTTTGGTGTTGAATAATCGTCGAACACGTGGGGGATCTTTGTGCTTGAACTGTCTTGCTTAGTAACAAGTTTACCCGACAGTCCCAAATGCAATGATATGACTTCCAATTGATGTTCCACATATTCAAGTGTTTGTTGGATATCATCGTTCACCTGTTTCTGCTGCTCAACATGAGCTTGAAGATATCCCAATAGTTGTTCGTGACGAGCGACAGTCTTTTGCAGAGTTTTAATGGCCTTTGTTTCCTTCACCATAGTTCAACCTCTCAATGAAAACACCAAATGTTATGAACTCAGTTTCTTAATGATATGAACTCAAGTAATTAAGTTGTATTCCATTGAAGAACAAGAAATTACAGCTAATAGAGAAGATAGAATGAGAAATAGGAGGGAAGAATAGAGAGAAAACTAGAAAGGGAGAGAGTAACAGATTATAACAATATTTCATGCCCTTCCTTCATTGACTCCACTACATTTTATAGCTAGTTACCGTAACCAACAAAGCCTTGGAATGTTGACTTGTCAATAATTGATAGGTTTGATGAGTTGGCATAGCTGCTTGGTCATAACAGGTCTCACCATTGTCGATCTCGGCCACCGTTAAACGGTGAACTTCACCACCCTCACCTGTGGAAGCGCCTCCCTCGTCCGGTCATAACCCATCGACCCACTCGCCGAGCCTCACCGTCGTTTACCGTAGAGAAGGATTAGAAGATTGGTCGTCTGAAAAATAGTGACGGAGATAAGTTTTCCGACGACGAACCTTCTAATCATTCTCTACGACAAACGACGGCGAGGCTCAGCGAGTGGGTCGACGGGTTATGATAGGACGAGGGAGGCGCTTCCACGAGTGAGGGCGATGACGTTTACCATTCAACGGTGGCCAAGATCGACGATGGTGAGACTCGTACGATTCTTCACAATTTCCAGATGAACGACGATCGAATGGGGGTAACTGATGGTCGGGTAAAGGTCGTGGGACGATGGCAAAGCTCCCAGGGTGGTGGTGAACGCCACGATCGGCCAGAAGAAGGACGAGCGACGACGAGGGGTGGGGCAACAGTTGAAGAGAAAACCAAGTATTTGTTTTTAAATTTTTGTGTTTAAAATAAGAGTGAGAAGATAGTTGAGTGATTAATGGTGTAATTTACCTAAGAAAACATGTTTTTTTAAGTGTAATGTGTCTTTTTAATAGTGGTCATAGGGTTCCGCGTTACTTTTCATGACGAAAGTGAGTGAATCCGTTAACGGTAGAAAACACCATGTATAAAATCGACAATTTTTAAACAATATGTATGAAACTTAGAATTTGATATAATTTAAGTATGAATGGAGTATTTAACTCATTTAAAAATAACAAACAGTGTTAGTGGTTTGGACTACGGAAGGATAGACATATAATTCGAATTCTATCAATTTTAATCTGTTATATTATTTACAAGGGTTTTTTTAAACGTATTCAGATTGTGTCTAAATTTTAAAAGATAAGGTCAAGTTAGATTTTAAGATGGTGTTTGTTTTTGCAGAGGTAAAAGGTCTGCCGTCTGCGGACCACATCTGCAGGCATCTGCAGCAGAAGAGATTGACCAAAAGTCTGCAGTCTGCTAGAAGAAGACTGTTTGTTTTTTAACGTATGTAGACTGCTAAAATAAACTGAAATATAAATAAACTGATTTTTTTAAACTTAAAAGAGTTTTGCAATACTGAAATTTAAATAATTTTAGTTTTATAATACTGAAATTTAAATAATCCATACAACTACAATAATAAATTTTTTAAAATAAATCAATCCATATTTTAAAATAAATCTATCCATATTTTAAAATAAATCAATCCATATTTTAAAATAAATTTTTCCATATTTTAAAATAAATCAATCCATATTTTAAAATAAATCAACTCATATTTTAAAATAAATCAATCCATTTTTTAAAATAAATTTTCCATATTTTAAAATAAATCAATTCATATTTTAAAATAAATCAATCCATATTTTAAAATAAATCAATTCATATTTTAAAAATAAAATTTTAAAATATATTTAAATAATTTTAATTTCTTTGAAGACGTTTGAAGACATAAAACCATGTCTGCATCAAGAAGACCTCGCGCAGACGTTAGAAGAGCTTATGTCTTCTAAAAAACAAACGGCCTGCGAAGCTCAATGTCTGCACGTAGTCTGCGCGACGCAGACATAAGAGCTTTGCAGACCTTATACAATAAAAACAAACATCACCTAAGTGAATAATCTTTGACCTGACCTGACTTGACTTGTTATAATAATATATTTATCCATTGTATTTAAAAATATCTGGAACAATAATTATTTATTTTTTTCGATTAGATTTTTTAGTTTACCCGATACAAATAAAAATTATGTATATATATATATATATATCGGATCAAATCTGAATCGATTAAAAGTCTGATTCGGTTCAACTTATGTTCTCATTTCTAGTTTGAACCAAGACATAACATTAGTAATAATAAGGTGAAAATTATAATAAATTAATGTATGAAAAACAAATTTCTTAATTTAGTGTAGGACATGAACAAAAATTATATTGTTTTCAAATTTCTAAAAATCACATTAGATTTAACATAAGGTTACAGATTGAATATTTATTATGATTAATTGTAGTTGGGGATAAAACTATTTGAAAAATGGGAGGAGTTATAATCCCTCTCAAATTTTGGATAAAATTATTTTTAGGTCTCTTTTAATTTTGAAATTAAACAGATTAAGTCATAATTTTTTGATTTTTCAGATTTAGTTATTTTGTAGGTCCTCTTAATTTTAAACTAGGTGAAGTAGATCCTTATCCCTCTTGACACAATTATTTTTAGGTCGTTCTTAATTTTAAAAGTGAACCAGTTAAGTCTTAACTTACCATTATTTCAATTTAAATCCTTTAAGATGCTTTTCATTTTAATTTTAAACAAATTAGATAATAATTTCTTTATTTTTAATTTTAGATTAATGATTTAACAATTACACTCTAATAATACCGTAAGATGCATGCACTTATCATCTTGGTGCAACAGATGGTGAATAAATTCTAATAATAAAGAGAGAAAAATACGTATTTTGCATAGAAATTTGGCAGATAAGCCTCAGAAGCATTTTGCAGCTTCGTTTTTCATTATTATTTTGCTTGATAATTACTGATCATACTATAAAAATGCATTTGCATGCTTAGAGTTGCACCACCTCAAGAGGAATTTGCATGGTTTTTCAACCATACCATGCTCGTTCTGGAATTAGAATCCTCCCCCAATTCCTCCACCAACAACTGCTTCGCCTCCCAAATTATCGCCATGGGCGCCACCGAAACTTACTCCAAAACCGCCACCAAGACCTCTTCCAGCGCCACCACCGGGTTCACCACACAAAAATCCACCACCACCAAAAAAAGGAAATCCTCCATGACCAAAACAACCACCACGAGGAACACCGAGCCCTCGTCCGGCACCACCAGTCAAACCACCACCGAAATTATCCTTCTCAAACCTCCTGCACTGAGCTATCCCTACGGCAAACACAAACATCAATGCAAACGCTCCAAATCTTTTGGAAATCACTCTCCCTTTCCTGCCCGTTTTCCTTAAATGTAAACACTCTCAACTCTTCATTTCTATCAACGTTGAGCATGGATATACATAGCGAACAACCTCGTATACACACACACACACACACACTCTAAACTCGATATGAATCATAAATGCATGCAGCTGGTTAGTTGAAGATTTTAGAATCTAACTTTGAAAAAAAAAACAATCAAACCCTAATAACTAAGCTGGACGGTGACATTGTATTTAAGCGATAATTTCATCGAGGTTTCGAGGATTTTGATGGTTCTCACTTCTAATTTCATACGTGAATATTACGTAATTTCTTCATTCGGATTGTTAGAAATTTTTTAAGCGAAAATAAATATGCGAGATTAGTATAAAAAAAGAAGGAATAATATTTAATGTGATGTAATATTATATTTTTCTACGAAATTAAAATGAATAATAATATATAACAAACCTACAAATTACAAAGAGTACACCTATATGAATATTTCATTTATCCCAAATTTTGGTATATATGCTAAAGTAACATCTCTATAAAATTGATCTTTCAAAACGTTATGAAGATTACAAGTTGATTAAATATTTCAAAAATGATTGTCTCGTAATTTTAATGATAAATCCAAAAATATTTCTCAGAATGAGCACATATATATTAATAACATAAATATTTTATATAGTGCGTGCACAAATAAAATTTTAAGGTAACCACCATTAATAAAATAAACAACTATTATAAAAAAACTCAAATTTCAAAGTGGGCATGTGCTACCTTGAAAGACACACACATACATCTGCCTAGGGATGGATGCAAGATTTTATGTAAGGGGAATAAACAACTATTAGTAAAATTTGAATAAGCATTTAATACAAATAAATTTCATTTATAAATGAAATAAGATATAAAAATAGATATCTTGTTTAGATATCTTGAGTTGCTCGTAAATTTCCACCATTGTTTAATGGTAGTCACCCAAAGAGCAATGATATGGGTCCGGTAGGGATGGACTTAGGTGGGGCGGTGAGGGCGGTTGTTCCCTAAAAGTTTAAAATTGTCATAAATTTTAGATTTTTTATGTATTTTATATTGAAAATTTGTTTTCACCTTTTAGAACTTTATAAGTTCAAGTTCGTCTCCTAATATAAACTCGTGCGTTCATCCCTGTGGGATCCAATGAACATGTAAATGTACGAGGGTGATATTGATGCCTATTAATTAAGGAAAGACTTGAACGATTTTCTTTCCTCTTGCAGCTTTTAATGTTTGGTATCAAAGAAAGTAGTAATAAACCCAGCCCATGTTATATCTTTAATTCTCATTTAATTTCAACGTATAACGTTTTTTCTCATCTGATATAAAATACTTACGTTGGATTTTGTGGCTAAAATTATATATGGTTTGATTGAGGGAAGGAGACAGAACTAAATCTTAGAGGCTAAAATATTAGATTTTATAAAAATACAATAGATTATTAGGTATTTAAATCTAAAATTCAAAAGAAAATGCTTAATTTATCTAATATCTAAACTTATAATGGCCTAAATTGTTATTAGACCAAAAGACTTGAGAACATTGAACTATCATTCTTTAGTTTGATTGCTACATAATTAAATATTTAATAAATTATTGTATTTTTTTTTAATTTGAATACTTACTTTTATATGAACCAAAATAATATTAGGCCAAAATCTATCAAATATATAAAAATTTTACAGGGACCGAGGCCTCTTTGGACCCCAACGTAGCTCTTTCCTTGATTCAATTTGAAAAAATCATTCATGATTCTTTTAGTGAAATACATGAGAATGTGTAGCAGATGTGAAGGTTTCAGATCGCGTTAAAAAATTCAAGACGACCTTATCCTTAAAAAAACTCGACTTGACCTTGATTTTTTTAAAGGCTTGAGCCTATAAAGTTAAATTGGGTCAAAACTCATAAGGTTCGAGTCAAATGTCGTCTTTATTAATGTTTTGATATTAAATTCTTAATGGATCCCTATTATTTTGATATTATATGATTTACCCTTCATAATATTTGATCCTAACTCCATCCTTACATGAATGAATCTTTTACTCTTTAAAAGTTCAGACACCTAAGTGCAATCCATTCAAAGTACAAGGACCTGTATAATACTTTCACCTTTAACGTCAAGACTGCTAGGAGTCCCAGCCCATTACAATAAACCTTTTAGAAACGCAGGGCTTCTTATCCAAGCCCATTCCGAGTTTTTTTGTCGATTGAGATCACGAAACGCTAAAGTATACTTGATTGTACTGAAACGAAAGTTCAAGTGCTTTTAACCTTAAATCTGACCCGATATAAATATATATAACAAAAAAAATATTTTGTATTAGTGAAAAAGGGACCTAACTGAAAGAATATAGAGAGTGTGATATTATATCAATTGTATTTGAATATATAAAAATCAATTATATTTTTATTTTGGGTTAGATAGAATACTTTTAGCCTTAAATCTGACCAATCCGACTTAACATTAAAAAAATTAAATCTAACTTGAACCCCATTTTTTAAAAAGAGCTTGATTCCATAGAATTAGGTCAGAATTAATCTAATTCGGGTCAAATGTTCATCTTTAACCTGAAGACGAGGGATAAAATTGGAAATTTTCATTAAAAATACTTAGATTCAATTTATAATTTTTTGATCGGGTGAGTGAGAATTTTTTTGTCATGTCGATCTTGATACGAGAAATGATCCGAATCATTTTAGATGGACCTTTAATTATCCCTCCTAGACCAACAAGATGTTCTAACGATAAGATTTTCTGAGATAAATTAAATAGATATGATACGAATGCGAGCTCTTTTAACTCTGAGTTGGGATTAGAATCTCAAACTCATAATGTTCAAATACCACCCACAAGCCCATACATTCTTCAAGGAAATATTCTCTTGTCTAAAAAGGTAATCATTGGAACCGCTAACGACGGTGAACAATGCCTGATTCTTTTTTTTTTCTCAGTAAAGTTTATTTTTATTGATGATGAAAACACTAAGAATGAATGCCTCGGTATAAACTTTAAATGGAGTAAAAGAGTACATTCATCCTAGTAAGCTTGAACAAAGGTGAAAAAACACCCGAGACCACAACATACAGCACTAACATACTCCTAATAATCTGGAAATCAGCATCACCGATATGCACCTAGCACATACAAAGAAAACCACCCATAACTGTAGAATAAAACAGTAACTTTACAACAATAGACACGCACAACATCTTGTGTAAACATCCCTACGACCGGGACCACCTCAACAGCCAGACACAAACAAGAACGGAACCATCCTCAAAGCAGGACGGTGCCAACCGAACATAACACACCCACAAAATTTAGGACTGCCGTGACAAGAGAGAATCTGCAAACTTAAAAACCTGCAACACCGCCTAGAGGCCAAGACTCAGAGACATTTAGACCCACCATGCTTTGAACAGAACAGGAAGGTAATAGAAGAACTTGCACTATGATATTGATTACTGTTCTACCATTAGTGGTTGGGATTTGGAGTAATCAATATCATAGTGCAATTTCTTCTATTACCTTTCGCTAACGTCTTGATGTAATTGTTGTTTTCGACGGCGACTATCGAAACTCCGAACATGAAGATCGCCCGAATTTTCTCGGCCGACGCGACGTTGAACAACAAGAAGATTATCAATGCTGAGATTCGACATGTAACTTCGCAGACGAAGAACATGTTCCATGTATGATCCATTTTAAACCAGGTGAAGTAGATCCTTATCCCTTTTGGCACAATTATTTTTAGGTCGTTCTTAATTTTAAAAGTAGACGAATTAAGTCTTAACCTAACATTATTTCAATTTAAATCCTTGTAGATGCTTTTCATTTTAATGTTAAACAAATTAGATAATAATTTCTTTATTTTTAATTTTAGATTAATGATTTAACAATTACACTCTAATAATACCGTAAGATGCATAGCGTGCTTGATTGAATTTATTCAAATATATTTAATAGGATAGAGTTACAACAATTGTATGCACTTATCATCTTGGTGCGACAGATGGTGAATAAATCTTAATAATTAAAAAGAAAATACATATTTTGCATAGAAATTTGCAGCTAAGCCTAAGAAGCATTTTGCAGCTTCGTTTTTCATTATTATTTTGCTCGATAATTACTGATCATACTATAAAAGTGCATTTGCATGCTTAGAATTGCACCACCTCATGAGGAATTTGCATGGTTTTGCAACCATGCCATGCACGTTTTGGAATTAGAATCCTCCCCCAATTCCTCCGCCAGCACCGCCTCCGAAACCACCACCTGCACCGCCTCCAGCTCCTCCACCAGCACCACCTCCGAAACCTCCACCTGCTCCACCTCCTAAACCGCCACCAAGACCTCCTCCAGCTCCGCCTCCTAAACCACCACCACCACCACCACCTGCTCCACCTCCTAAACCACCGCCAGCTCCACCTCCTAAACCGCCACCAAGACCTCCTCCAGCTCCACCTCCTGCTCCGCCTCCTAAACCACCACCAGCACCTGCTCCGCCTCCTAAACCGCCACCAAGGCCTCCTCCAACTCCACCTCCTAAACCACCACCAGCACCTGCTCCGCCTCCTAAACCGCCACCAAGACCTCCTCCTGCTCCTCCACCACCACCAAGTCCCCCTCCACCTCCTAAACCAGCGCCACCGCCAAGCCCTCCACCAGCTCCACCGCCTACACCAGCACCACCGCCGAGCCCTCCTCCGGCACCACCACCCAAACCACCACCGAAATTATCCTTCTCAAACCTTCGGCAATGGGCTATCCCTATGGCAAACACAAACATCAAAGCAAACACTCCAAATCTTTTGGAAATCACTCTCCCTTTCCCTGCCATTTTCCTTAAATGTAAATCCCAACTCTTGATTTCTATCAACTTTGAGCATGAAGATACATAGCGAGCAACCTCATTTATATACAAACACACACACTAAACTCGATATGAATCATAAATGCATGCAGCGGGTTAGTTGAAGATCTTAGTATCTAACTTTGAAAAAAAAAATCAAACCCTAATAACTAAGCTGGACAGTGGCATCGTATTTAATGTAGTATCGTCTTCTCAACTACTACCACTACTCAGTATCCTATAGCTAGCTAATCCATAATGCTTGCCAGAGCTGCTCCAACACCGTCACCACAGCCGATCCTACTGTTTCTCATAATTTAGTATTGTTGTTGAGATAGTTTGTTTGTGCTGTCGGGGTTTTTGATGGTTCTCCTTTCATACGTGAATATTACGTACTTTCTTCATTCGGGTTGTTAAATTTTTTTAACCTAACATAAAAATGAGATTAGTATAGAAAAAGAAGGTGTAACATTTAACGAGATTTAATATTATTTTTATGAGTTAAAAGAATAATAATTCATAATTTCAGTGATAAATTCAAGAATAATAGCATAAATGTGTTCATATGAGATGTGCACAAATAAATTTTCAAGATAAGTACCATTAGTAAAACGAAATAATATCGTAAAGAAACTCATATTTTAAAGTGGGTTCATACCCACCTTGAAAAACATGTACATCAACCACTGTATAATTATAAAGATTAAGTCTTGTTTTATATTTGTATAATCAAATATTTGAATCAGTATTTAACACAAATATATTTCATTTATAAATGAATTTAATTACTAAATAAATTTTAACCATTAAAATTTAATTTGCTCAAATAAATTTTTTGTTTATATATCTTGAGTTGGTCGTAAATTCCCACCATTGTTTAATGATAGTCACCCAACGAGCAATGATATGGGTCCCGATGAACATGTAAATGTACGAAGGTGATGATGGCTAGTATTAATTAAGGAAAGACTTGAACGATTTTATTTCCTCTTGCAGCTTTTAATGTTTGGTATCAAGGAAAGTAGAAGTAAACCCACCCCATGTGTTATGTCTTTAATTCTCATTGAATTTAAACATATAACGTGTTTTCTCACCTGACATAACATGCCTTAGGTTGGAGATTCAAAAATTATATGGTTCTGTTCGAAAAATTTATCGTGTAATTTGTTCGGTGAAAATATGAGAATACATGGTGGATTAAAAGTTTACGGGTCGGGTCAAAAAACACGACATGATCCCAAAAAATCGACCTGACACTGATCTTTTATGTATAATGCTAAAAGCATCCTCCAATATTGATCAAAATAGTCATTTTGACTCATATTATTCTTTTTGAAAGCAAAAAGATCTGTCTATATATATACATTGTTAGTTAACACACGATTAAGACTCTGAAAGTATAGACTTTTTTTTACCTAAAATAAAACTTTAAGGGCCAAAATGCTCTAGAAAAAAGTAAGAGTCAAACTAGTGAATATTCTATCAAATGTTAGGGGTTTTTTTACCTTAAAAAACATTTTAATATTACTTCAAAAAACATTGGTGACCAAATTACTTTTTAAAAAAATAGAGACTAAAATGACCATTTTAATAAATATTGGAGATAATTTTAACATTATTTCTTTTAGAAAACTTAATAATATATGATCAAATTACGTCAAAACTCGTAAGATTCAGATCAAATATACTTTTTATTAATATCTTTACACTAAATTCTTAATGGATCTCTATTATTTTAATATTAAATAATTTATTTCTCCTAATATTAAATCTTAACTTCCTCCCTAATGAGTAGTCCTTTTACTCGTTTTAAAAGTTTAGAGACCAAAATGCAATCTATACAAAGTACAAGGACCTGTACAATACTTTCACCTTTAACGTCAAGATTGCTAGGAGTCCCAGCCCATTACAATAAGCCTTTTAGAAAAACAGGGCTTTATGTTACTTATCCAAGCCCATTCCGAGGTTTTTTTGTCGATTGAGCTCACAAAACGCTAAAGTACTCTTGACTGTACCTAAACATTTCTCTCCCGCCAAAAATATGAAAATTATAAGAAACCAATTTCTCAAGATTCCCTCCCAAAACAAAGTACTAACAAAAATCCGTTCTCTGCCGCCGATAAGTCTCTCTAGCTTCTGTAGAAACTCTGCGATGAAGACTAGCTCTAATGGAGCCTCGCTAATGGAAATCGATAATGATCGAAAACGAGATAGCGATGCAGAAGAAGATCCGTTTCTCGCATTTATCGAGTACGCTAGGTCGGTCATGTCTCCTGAAGAAGATGAGGATCCTAGTGTAAATGAAGACGGTTACACTGGAGCTGGATGGGGCTGGTTCGCGTCTCGGATCCTCAAAACTTGTATTTCTTACTCGAGTGGTGTTACTGCTGCTATTTTGCTCGCCGATCTCTCTCAGGTACTACGCTTGCTGCACGGTTTTGATGATTTGCTTCGTTATGACGAACTATGGTCTAGATTGATCGATTAGATTTCGTAGTATCTATTCTCTTTTGTTTAATTTGATATTTCCGTTTAAATTTATTGATCTATATTTAGCCACTTTTAGTCATTTTAGTTGATTATCACATTAAAGAGAAAGAATCGGCATCTTAGAAATTCACTGTTTATTTTCCTTAAATATATCTAGATTAACCAATTGGAGTTCATAGACTCAGTTCTCTTTTGTTGACTTTGATATTTCCGGTTAATTTTATCGATCTATTTTGAGCTACTTTTGGTTACTTTAGTTTATTAAACAAATTAAGGGGAAAAAATAAACGGCATTCTTGGAAGTCTGACTTTGCAATCTTGGATTATTTTTCCAACTGTATTACAGCTATATCGATTGAAATTTAGCTTGATTTATTTGAATTTTCTATAATTCTGTTTTTTATTAAGTCTTCAACCTGATTGATTGTTTCCAAAGAAAAGACCAGAGATCATAAATCAGATGAAAACATAGGAGAGCAAAGCTTCCTAACACAGTTACAATTGATTCGATGTACGAGAAGAATTTCTTGTCTTTAAGTAGTGTTTTGGAAGCTGTGTTTGTGGATGCTTATGTTCTTCCAGGTTGCTATAAAATTCAAGCTTCGTTGATAAACCCGATGAGTATTTATGCCTTTGTGTTATTGTTTCCGCTGCTAATTGATATCCTTCTGTTTTAGGTACAAACATTTACATGCTTACTTTGGGGGATTATTGGAGTTCCAATACCATTGATCTTTATCTTCACCGAAGGTATGTGTATCAAACTACTCTCTGGATATTTATTCTTACCTAAGTACGTCTGTTATTAGTGGAAATTAACCCGAATTTCACAGTTCCAATACCATTGATCTTTATCTTCACCGAAGGTATGTGTATCAAATTCTTTTGTTATAAATAAAGCCCTCCTCCTCCTTAGTTAATCATCCCACAAAAATCGCCTTCTTTGCTCTTGGATCCAGCTTTGACTCCTTAACATGGTAGTATGCAGTGGAACCAAACACATGTAAGGAATCATAATCTGTAGCAGGTACTCCAAACCATTTCTCTAATGGTGTTTTACCACCAATAGCAGTCGATGGTAAGCGGTTGACAAGGTGACAAGCATAGACCAAAGCCTCAGCCCAAAATTCTTTGCCTAACCCAGCATTAGACAACATACACCGAACCTTCTCCACTAATGTCCGGTTCATACGCTCTGTCACTCCATTCTGTTGTGGTATACCTCTGACAGTGAAGTGCCTAACAATACCTTCCTCTTCACAGACTTTCAGAAATGGATCATTTTTGTACTCTCCACCATTGTCTGTACGGAGACGTTTGATTTTTCTGCCTGTTTGAGTCTCCATCATCTTTTTCCATTTAAGGAAAAATCCTAGCACCTCATCCTTTGTCTTCATTGGATACACCCAAACTCTCCGGGAAAAATCATCAACAAAGGTGACATAATAGTGTGTTCCTCCCAATGAAGTTGTCTTGGAAGCCCCCCATACATCTGAATGAACATAATCCAAAATACCTTTAGTATCATGGATTGCTGTTCCAAATTTCACCCTCGTCTTCTTCCCTTTGATGCAATGCTCACAAAAAGCTAATTTGCAAGCCCGAGCACCCTTCAATAATCCTTGATCTATCAGTAATTTCAAGGATTTTTCATCAACATGCCCCAAGCGCATATGCCATAACCTGGTTGCTTCTGACTCCTGTTCATCAGTAGAAGCTGCCACTGATGCTGTCCCAACAATTGTACTACCCAGAAAGTAATACACATCGTTTTTTTTTTCGGATTCCCTTCATTATCACCAGTGCACCAGAGATAATCCTCATAATCCCATCTTTTGCCCTCACTTCTAAACCTTTTGACTCTAAGGTTCCCACAGAGATGAGATTTCTCATTAAATCTGGTACATAATTGACACCTGTTAAGGTTCTGATTGATCCATCCTGATTCCTCAAGCGAATTGAACCAATCCCAAGTGTGTCAAGAGGGGAATTATTTGCTGTGTAGACAATTCCAGCTTTTAGTTCTTTAAAATCAAAGAACCATTCTCTATTGGGGGTCATATGGTGGCTACAAGCTGAATCTAACAGCCATGAACTGGAACAGCTGGTTGATGGTGTAGCAGCGAATGCGAAATCTGAATCTCCATCATCATACTCGACCACATTTGATTCTGAGACAGCCTTCCCCCTTTCAGGTTTGCCTTTATTCTTTAGCCTGGGACATTCTTTCTTCCAGTGCCCTTTTTCTCGACAAAATGCACATTCATCTTTGCTCAATCTGGACTTTGACTTCGATCTCCCTCTGCTTCCTTTATTTTGACTCTTGGAACGGCCTCTAACAACAAGAGCTTCTGCTTCGACACTTGTGTTTTCTTGTTTGTCTTTCTTTCTCAATTCATAACTATATAAGGCAGCAGTTACTTCACTGAGAGACACATCAACCTTCCCATGAAGTAGAGTAGTTTCAAGATACTCAAACTCATCAGGAAGTGATCCCATCAACATCAGAGCCAGATCTTCGTCTTCAAAAGTCACGTCCATATTCATCATATCAGTCACCAGCTGATTAAAGCTAGTAATGTGATCATTCATAGTGGTACCTGGTACATAGTTGAAGCGGAACAGTCTCTTTTTCATGTAGAGTTTGTTCTGACCGCTTTTCTTCAAAAATTTCTCCTCAAGTGCCTTCCACAATTTACTTGCAGAAGTTTCCTTAGAAAATGCATACTTCTGCTCTCTAGAAAGACACGATCGAATAGTACCACATGCCATTCTATTGATCCTCTTCCATTCTTTCTCCTCAACATCATCTGGTTTCTCTCCTTCAATAGCAATGTCTATACCCTGCTGAAATAGGGCATCTAGAACCTCGCTTTGCCACATGCCGAAATGACCGGTGCCATCAAAAATCTCCACTGCAAATCTAACATTTGTCACAGCATTTCTTGCCAAAATTGAAGATGAAGAAGCGTCTGCCATTTCTGCTACAAATTCTATTTAATAGCTGCCAATGCAGAATGTCAATTATCCCAAGGAAATTTTTCTGATGTGGAAGATCAGCCTAAGCCGCAACCACAGAGCATACTAAAATAAACCAAGAGCGCTGATACCAATTGGGTGCAAGTGGGTATATGCAAAGAAAGATAGATTTCCTGACAAGAATAACATCCGCTACAAAGCAAGATTGGTGGCTAAAGGCTACGCTCAAACGGAGGGAGTTGATTATAATGAAGTATTTTCTCCAGTTGTAAAACATTCCTCCATCAGAATTTTGTTGGCTTTGGTAGCGCAGTTGGATTTGGAACTAGTTCAGATGGATGTAAAAACTGCATTTTTACATGGAGACTTGGATGAGGAAATCTACATGACTCAGCCAGATGGATTCAAAGTTGCTGAAAAAGAAGAGATGGTGTGCAAATTAGAAAAATCGTTGTACGGATTGAAGCAATCTCCAAGGCAGTGGTATAAGCGATTTGACAAGTTTATGATAGGGCAGAAGTACACAAGAAGCAAATATATGATCATTGTGTGTATTTACGCGAGCTAGAAGACGGATCCTATATATATCTTCTTCTTTATGTTGATGATATGCTGATAGCTTCCAGGAGTCAGACAGAAATTGCGAAACTAAAGACTCAATTGAACAGGGAGTTTGAGATGAAGGATCTTGGTGAAGTGAAGAAGATTCTAGGCATGGAGATATCAAGGGATAAAAAATTGGGGAGGCTTTGTTTGTCTCAGAAATAATATCTGAGGAAGGTACTAAAACGTTTTGGCATAAATGAGATGTCAAAACCAGTTAGTACACCTCTTGCTCCTCATTTCAAGCTCGGTGCATCCATGTCACTTAAGGATGATGTAGAACGGGAATACATGTCAAAGGTTCCGTATGCAAGTGCTGTTGGTAGCTTGATGTATACAGTGGTGTGTACGAGACCCGATATTTTCACAGGCAATTGGGGTTGTGAGCAGGTATATGCATGATCCTGGAAAGGAGCATTGGCAAGCTGTGAAATGGATTTTGCGGTATGTTCTGAACACCGTAGATGTTGGTTTGGTCTTTCAGCAGGACAAACAAGATGGTCAGTGTGTAGTTGGGTATTGTGATTCAGACTATGCAGGTGATTTGGACAAGCGTCGATCAACTACTGGTTATGTGTTTACATTTGCAAAGGCACCAGTCAGTTGGAAGTCCACCTTACAGTCAACAGTGGCTTTGTCTACTACAGAGGCAGAGTATATGGCAGTTACAGAGGCTGTGAAGGAGGCAATTTGGCTTCAAGGGTTGCTTGGTGAATTGAGAATGGAACAAAAGCACATCAAAGTGCACTGTGACAGTCAGAGTGCTATTCATTTAGCAAAGAACCAGGTTTACCATGCAAGGACGAAGCACATCGATGTTCGATATCACTTTGTACGAGAGATTCTAGAAGAAGGTGGAGTCATAATCCAGAAGATTCGGACCACTGAGAATCCTGTTGATATGTTGACAAAAGTGGTAACTGCGGTCAAGTTTAAACATTGTTTAGATTTGGTCAATATTGTTACAAATTAAAAGATTGTTTTTTTTAGAGATGTGTGTGGAATTTGCCAAGGTGGAGATTTGTTGGTTTTTGGCAAAAGTCTCACATTGGTTGTGTATAAGGAGGAGGGAAAATTCTTTTGTTATAAATAAAGCCCTCCTCCTCCTTAGTTAATCATCCCACAAATATAAGCATTCTTCTATTTTAAAGGCTACTTGTATTCTTTCTCTCTTTGTAATATTTCCTCTATTAGTGAAATATTTTGGTGTTCTCTTTTATGTCTATTTAATAGCTATTGTCGGGTATAGTTGTTGTCAATTATTGTCCTATTAAAATTACTTGTCTTGGTAGTTCTGTCTAAGGAAAGTGGGTTTTAAGAGGGACCATTGTGACCCCTCCTCTTTCCTGGGAATCTACCTTGAGGTGATTTTTAGTACAATCGTTTTCACACTAGTCACCTAGATAATAGTTTTCAAGGTGAATCTGTTATTGGTGGAAATTAACCCGAATTTCACAACACCAATACCATTGATCTTTATCTTCACCGAAGGTATGTGTATCAAACTACTCTCTAGATATTTATTCTTACCTAAGTACGTCTGTCACTCTGGCTATTTTTATTGAAGTATCCTTTGACACCCCTATCCATTGCATATTCGGATATGTATAAGGATACGTCTGTTCAAGTACCCTCAAAGTACTGCCAAAAAAAAATTGAACGTATCTGTTCACGTGGCTGTATTTTGCATATACCTGCGTTCAACAGTTAAATTGAGTCAGAGTAACATAGCCAAGTATAACTGTTTTCCACTGTAAATTAGATGTGATAAGCTGCTTCAGGATGGTGGGAAGGATATAGCTGTTTGTATGCCGCCAATAAGTTTGTGATGATAACTCTTTGTAGATACTATGAGTTGGTTGATACTCCCAATGGGATTTTGAAGAAAGGAAGAGAGGTTTTCCTTACAGGTTGCTATCTTCAAACTGCCAAAGAAGGATTTGGTACCCCACGGTTATTGCCTACAGAATATTTTTTGATATTATTGGATGAGGTAACTTGCAATATATGACCGATGATTTTAAATGAAAATATAAGGTCAAATCATGCCTGATATTGGGGATATTCCCTTGCTTTCAACATTTCTTTTTTCTCCACTTGCAGGAATGTAACCAGTTCTCTTTTTTTTTTTTGGCTTTGCAGGATCTGGATGGTGATGCAATCCTGATAGGTGTACAGTTTTGCTTAGATTCTTTTTCTTCCATTTCTCATGACGGAGTCAAGAATGGAGTTCCGTATTCTTGGTATGCTAGGTAGGATATATGATTTCTATCCTTCTTTTGTTTTGTATTAACCATATCCTAAAATTTTGGTGTTGCAATAGTTTTGATTTGATTCCGTGTGACTTTTTTCTCCAAAGCAATCTGTAACAATTGAAGTATGATTGCATCATGCTCATTGTACAAATATTTAATGACTGTATTTCAGATTATAACCATTGTTTCTGTAGGGTGTCCATTCATTTGTCTTCTTCTTGATAGGATTGAATCTATTGGATCACTGGAAACTCGGGAACAATGTGGTGGTTTACAGAGGAAGCAGATCACTCTTGTTGATAATGATGGTGTAAAACTAAGATTTCTCTTGTGGAATGAGCAGGTAATCCTAGCCAGTCTTTTCAGGTAATTAGAGATTTTTTTTTGGTATAATCATATGTATCTGATTCATTGTCCAATTAATTCAAGGGTAACTTTATGCATTTAGTACCTAAACTATCAGGTTTGATTCGTTTTAGTATATAAGCTTTTATTTTTATCAAAATCAAACCTAAAGTTTAGTTTTTGTTTTATTTTAGTTTGAAAAGAATTGAAAGTTTAGGTATTATAACAGACTAAAATTGATAGTTTAGGTACATAATAGGTACTAAACTCGTTAAGTTTTTAATGGTAGTATACTAAAATAAAACAAAAAGTAAACTTTAAGTATGATTTTGGAAAAATTAAAAGTTTAGTTACTAAAACAGATCAAAACTTATAGTTTAGATACTAGTTTACACTTAATTCAAATCGGTAGTTATTCTAATAATTTGATAATGTTTTTCACATGATTTAATCCTTATCATCTCCAGGATATCACAGAGAACTATGACTACCGCAAAAAGAAACTAGTTTTTGTATTTGAGCTTTTGGTTTCACAAAGGGTCAAATTCCAGAGAAGGTCCTTATACCATGCATTTTTGGTGGATTTAGTCCCTTTATTATAATTTGGTCATTTTTAGCTCTTTACTTTTCGAAATGTTTGTCTTCTGTCACGACTCATGAGGTCATTTTTCCCATTAAATTCGCTAAAAATGCATAGTACAGGGCCTTGTATATTATTTAACCTATTAGACATATTTGCAGCATTGTGGATTGTAAACCTTGTAGAAGGTTTTTTTATGTTTGCAGAGTGGGAAGTAAAAAAGGATGTTTTCGGATTCGGTTTTAAGGTTAGTAGAGATTGAAGGGAGAGGAAGGGCTCTCGTTGCGTCGCAACCTTTGAAGGCGAGGCAAATCGTTCTCAGGGATTCTCCTATCGTCGTTTACTCCGAGTTTCCGTTGGTTAAACCTCAATCTTCAGTCTCTTATTGTGAGAGTTGCTTTAGGACACTCTCCTCGTCGTCGTCGAGTGTAGTGCCGTGTCCATCATGTTATCATCATCATCTCTTTTGCAGTCCGAATTGCCTAACTGCGGCAACAGCTCTTAGTCGTCTTCGGGACTGCTCTTCTCTTGTTTCTCAACCTCTCGAACGGCAAGTACAAGCACAGTTTCTTATAGCTGCGTATAACCTAGCCCTTGTTTCCCCCTCAGATTTCCAGGTTTTGCTTTCTCTTCAAGGCCAGGATTCCCCTTCCGATGATCATAAAGTCCAATTCCTGCATTCTCTCATTTCATCGATCTGTCCTCCGTCGTCTTTATCGATTACTATCGAACTCACGGCTGCTCTATTGGAAAAAGATAAACTGAATGCTTTTGGCTTGATGGAACCTATGTCTCTACAATAAGACGGTCAGAGGTCCGTCCGTGCTTACGGAATCTACCCCAAGGCTTCTTTCTTCAACCATGATTGTCTTCCTAATGCCTGCAGATTCGACTACCTCGACTCGGCTAGCGGAACACCGACTTCATTGTTAGGATGATCCATGATGTTCCCCAGGGTAAGGAGATTTGCTTGAGTTATTTCCCTGTCAATCTTAACTACTCGGCCAGACAGAAGAGATTGGCCGAGGACTACGGTTTTACCTGTGACTGTGACCGATGCAATGTTGAAGCTAGCTGGTCGGATAACGAAGCCGAAGACATCAACGATAACGGGAACGTCGAGGAGGAAGTGGGCGAGGAGATCATGGATGAGGACAGTGACGAACGAATTGTGGGCTCCGACTTAGAACAAGGAGCCGAAGCTGATTTTCCTCATGCTTATTTCTTTGTGAGATACATGTGCGACCGGGAAAACTGCAGGGGCACGCTTGCGCCGTTGCCGCCGCCCGATGTTCTGTCTAAAGTAATGAAATGTAATGTCTGTGGCAATCTTAAGAATGAAGACGATGAGTGATAGCTTTAGGACAAGGCATTAATGTAAACTTCCATCATACATGCAATTATCTCGTCTTTTTTTTTTGAGTGATTGTTTTTCATGAGAGCTTCACATTTTGTCCCCTCAATCTCAAATTTTCAATGCTGCCTTTATTACTTCTCATATTGCATAAATCTCAAATTTTCATATTGCAATTAGGTTTATTTTAATATCTAAATTTTTAATTTTTTCAAACTACACCTAATATTTAATTTTTATTTTATTTTAATACTTATCAATTAAAACTTAACGGACTCGTAACGACGAAGATTAAATAATAAAAAGTCAGTCCATTGATTTAGAAAAATTAAGACATTTTGCAGTGAAGTGGAGACTGAAATCATGTTCAACAAAACAGTACAGATTGAAAAAAATTAAATGTAACGGCCAGCAAATCCATTCATTAAGTTTTTCATGAAATATTAAAATCGTTTGATAATATTGAAAGTTTAAGTAGTAGATACAGAATTTACCCCAAATATAAAAAAAATGATACAGTGATTTTTTACCGATACAATGGTCATCAGTGTAATATCCTTTGAATATTTTTTTTGGTAACAAAAG
The DNA here is from genome assembly GCF_006381635.1 of Hibiscus syriacus. Classification (NCBI taxonomy): domain Eukaryota; kingdom Viridiplantae; phylum Streptophyta; class Magnoliopsida; order Malvales; family Malvaceae; genus Hibiscus; species Hibiscus syriacus. The sequence goes on from NW_024062797.1 coordinate 96,450, forward strand.
GAAAATAACTATCTAACTACTGTGTGTGTCCTTCATCCTGGAGCATCTTGATCACCATCTGTGGAGTTTCGTGGATTATGTGCACATCGAACTCTCCGGGAGTTGCTATCTTTGCCAGCGAGTCAGCTACTTGGTTTCCTTCACGACAGACGTGGCTGTAGTGTTCTCTTTTCTCTATACTCCGGATGTGGGATATGATGGTCTGAGCACCAATGTTTTCGTCCTTGTTGTTGAGGAGACTGTGAGCTTCTCTATTGTCCGTTTCAACCTCTAGTTGTGGAATTCCTTGGCCCCATGCAATCGTCATTCCTATGTATATCCCCCCACAATTCTGCTTCAAGAATGGAGCAGATGCCAATGTATTTGTAAAACCCGACAAACCATTTCCCTTCATGGTTTCTAATTACTCCTGCACATGTAGTGTTACCGTTGGTTGCGTTTCTCCCTGCATCTGTGTTGACTTTGAACCAATCAATTGCTGGTTTTGTCCCTATATTCCGCTTCTCCTCCATGTTTGTGGAAATTAGATTTGCTTCCTGGACGTGTGATGCTCTTTCTGATTGGTTGGCTAGGATACTCATCATTTGGAGCCTACGGCTTCTGTCAATGATGGATCCATTGTCTTCAAGGGGTGAGTCAAAAGCAACCGCATTCCTTGACAGCCAAATATTCCATATAATTGATCCGAATAGCAGATCCCATTCCTGTTCTTCATTAGCCATGTTGCATGGGTAGTGCAAATTAGTTTGGATCCAGTCACGTATATCCATGGTGAGGAAGTCATTCAAGTTTTTCTGGTTTCACTAACATGGTCCATATACTAATTGCTTGGGGACACCATCGAAATACATGGTTTATATCTTCTGGTGCATTCGCGCATATGGGGCAGCTATCATCCATTGAGAGATTTAGTTTCCGTCTCTCCTCGTTTGTCATGATCTTGTTAAGGCAAATCAGCCACATGAATATTCTGATTCTTTGCGGACCTTTGAACTTGTGTATTGTTTTTCATAGCTTTCCTTTCTGTTCTATTGTTGGTCCAATCCGTATTCCATAGTTGCTGCTATTCGAAGTATAATGATTGGTTACCGTTTGCTTTTCATCCTAATGCGTCCTCTGGACATTCATGCACCGGTCCTTTAGTTGCTGCCATTCGAAGTAGAATGTCAAACGGTAATAGGTGTTGGAATTTGTCCCAAATCCATTCTCCTGAGTGGTCAACCATTTCTGCAACTTTCTCGTTCCCTGTTGTTGATGATAGGTGTGTGGGGACATACGAAATAGTGGATCTGTATCTCTAATCCATGGATCTCGCCAAAAGTTAATGGAGCAACCATTACCCAGGTGCCATACAATGTTCTCCTTTACGTTATTCCATACTAAGGAGATTCCAGATTATTGAGTTGCTTTTACTCATTCTAGGTGATGGTATTCTTTCGTGACATTTGTACTTTGCTCGGAGAAACCGGACCCATAATGCTTCTTTATTTGTTATTACCTTAAAAGCCAATTTCATTAGGTACCCCTCATTCAGTTCTTTGAGATTTCAAAATTCGATTCCTCCTTGAGAGAGTGGAGTGCACATTGTTTCCCAGAGAACTAAGAGTTTCCCAAACAAAGTGTTTTATCAATATTTCTAACTCCATGCACGTTTTCCTTGGAAGGACTGATGTTTGTATGGTGTAATTGGGGATAGCAACTAGACTGCTTTAGCTAAAGTGATTCGCCCCGCTAACGAGAGGCATTTTGCCGACCAACCATTGAGTCTCGATTGAACCATCCGAACTAGGTAATCATATGTAGCCGATGTAACTCTGTTGTGCAGAATAGGAACTCCGAGGGATTTACCTAAATCCTTAACCTCTGTGAAGCCGAACGCATTATTTAATTGCCCTCTTAGATCCTTTGGGACGTTTTTTGAGTAGTACAAGGTCATCTTTTCTTTGCTCACTTTGTGTCCTGAAGCTTCACAAAATTGATTTAAAATTGTGCTGATGATTGATTGTTGTTCCATTGAGGTTCGGCAAAGGGTATCATGTCGTCAGCGAAGAGGAGGTGTGAAATTGTCGGACAATGTTTGGATGTTGAGAACGGCTTCCACTGTCCTTTTTGGACTGTTTTTTGTATAAAGTGAGTTAACCTTTCCATACAAGGAACAAAAAGGTAAGGCGAGAGTGGGTCTCCCTCTCTGATTCCTCTTTGCGGTTGAAAAGCATCTGCCATCGAGCCATTCCATAGTATCTGTGTAGAGACCGTGGATATACATTGCATGATTAGGATCCTAAGCTTGTCCGGTATGTTTAAATCTCTCAGAGTGTCGTCAATGAAGCCTCATTCTAATCTATCGTATGTCTTTTCAAGGTCGATTTTAATAGGCATCCATCCCTTTGTCCTACTTTCCTTCGCATAGTATGTATATCTTGGGTGGTGATGATATTATCAGTAATAGCTCTGACTGGAGCAAAATTTGTTTGGTTTTCTGAGACCCAGTCAGGAAGGAAAGGTTTTAATTAATTGACAATGATTTTTGTAATGGCCCTTATAGACCACATTGCACAAACTTGTTTGATGTGTTCTGGCGGAGCTATTATCGGAAGCAATACCTGGAGGATTTTGTTGAGTTCAGGGGGAATCGTACTGTTTTGAAATATGCCTTCAATGTATTTACAAATCGAGTCTCCCACAATGTCCCAGTTATGCTGGAAGAAAAAAGCGTTTAGGCCATCTGGTCCAGGTGCCTTGAGAGCTCCCATATTAAAGAACGTTGCTTTTATTTCTTCCTTTGTGACCTGCACTCCCAAAGAATTAGAGGCCTCGGTAGATAATGCTTTGAACATTCCTTTGTCATCAAGGATGTTGGGAGTCGTCTGTTGATGTAAAAAGGTCGTGAAAGAAGTTACAATCCATGTCCGAGAGTTCCTTTTGGTCGGTGCACCAACTTCCATTTGCTCTTTTTAGTGCTGAGATAGTATTTATTCGTCGACATGCAAGGGTTGTAGCGTGAAAGAACTTTGTGTTTCTATCACCTCTAAGTACCCATTGGGAGCATGATTTTTGTTTCCACAGAGATTCCTCAAGCTCTAGCACTTTCATGAGTTCCTCTCGGAGTTGAGATTCCAAGTTGATTAGGTATTCTGAGTGTTTCTGATGTAATTTCTTGTCGATGTCTCTAAGTCGTGCTAGTAGCTGCTTTTTTCTTTTTCCTATGTGCCCGAACACGTCCCTATTCCAATCGGCAGATGCTTCTGTAAAGGCTTGTATATTTTCCAGGATGTTGCGATCATTTACCCATGTCGGCCTCAGGAATTGTTTAAATTGCTCGTGCTCTTGCCAGGCAGTTATAAAGCGAAAGGGTCTATTTCTGTTTCTTTTCCGCTCTTCCGTGGTTTGAAGCAGTAGTGGTCTATGATCAGATCCTATTCTTTCAAGATGCTTGACGGTGGATCCTGGAAATTTATCGAGCCAGCTTGGATTACCTAAGCACCCATACAATCTTTGTCTGAGGTTGTTTCGCTGCCATGTATACGGTAGACCTATGAATCCCAGGTCTGTGAGTCCTGAGTTGTGTATGAAGTTTGCGAATTGCTGCTTATTCCATGACTTTGTTGTGATCCGCCCGTTCAATCTTCGGAACAAGTTATCGCGTTGAAATCACCCTCCAGTACCCAAGGGGTGTCTTCGCCTGGATCAAATTTGCTTAGTTGATCCCATAGATGTTTACGCCTTCCTCTTTGAGGGCTTGCGTAAACAGCCGTAAATTGTCGCCATTTTTCGTCTTCCTCGCTTCGAAACATCCCATTGATAAATTGGTTGGAGACATGAAGGATTTCCATGTCGATGGAATCTCACCACATTAACCAAATGCCCCCTCTAAATCCGTAAGCTTCAATTCTGAATGTTGAGAAAAACCAAACTTCGAGATGACAATAACTGCGGGTCTTCCTGAGCTTCTGGTTTCAAATGGTTCCACCACTTTTGGTTGGTGTTCCTTGACTAAGGCTTTGAAAATTCTGCGAAAAGTTGGGCTTACAGCGCCTTGACAATTCCAAAAGATGATAGACATGATTAAAGTTCGAGATGGTGTACCCATACTTACTGTTCAGAATGGTGATCACTAGCTTCCTTAACTTCCACATCAACTAGGTTGGACAAATTGGTATTCATCGGTTCGTCATCACTTCCAGAGGATAATTCCATGGTTGTTTACTGTCTTACTTGTATATTTTGTTTCATTGTGCTCTCATTACCATGTGATGTATAGGCTTTTATTTGTTTTGAAATGTTCTTTGCCCAGTCAAGGGTGGTAGTCTTCAATGAAGAATGTGATGCTGCGGCTTTTCCAATTTTCACACCTTTGTTCCTAGGATCCCGATTTGATTTATTTTGGTCCTTTCGTGATAGATCATCTTTGCTACCCGCTGATGTGCCTTGTTCGAAACCTTGTTCCAGGATGGAAATAGCATGGTGGTCTCCTTTTTTGCTCATTCCACAGTCGAAACGATGTTCAATGGCAGCTTTCCTGGCTTCTTTTGGTCTGTGGTTTTTTTCTTTTTCTCAGGATTTGACATCAGATATGTCTTGTTCTTTGGGAAGGTTTTAATCTGGTGATCGATTTGGATTCGGTCAGTTGACTTGGGGTTCGTAGTGGTTTGTTGGATTTCAATGTTTGACTCTTCTGTGTGGCCTCCGTCTTTCCCTTGGGTTGTATTTTCTTCACTGAGTATTGCAAATCGGGAGCCCTTGGGAGTGTTTCCCGAGGCGGCTACTACGTTCCCAGCGTTTGCTGTAGGGTTCACCTTTCGGCGTTCGATTTGCAACCACCATCCATGGTCCATGCAGTTCCTTTGTTTGTGGATTCAGGTTTGGTGTTTGGACTTGCTGTTCTTCCATTACTTCCATTGCCTGATTGGTTGTTGGGCAGGTTTCTTTGGTATGGCCATAGATGCCGCACGTGAAGCAAATCTGTCGGAGTCCCTCGTATTCCAATTTTTGGATGAAATCGTCGATGCCAATGCAAGGTCTTAGATGTTTATTAAAGTCAACCATTACGGTAATTCTTGCGAACTTGCCTCTTAACCCCGCCTGGGTATTATACTCGACTTTAATTACCTTCCCGACAATACAAGCGATGCACCTAAAGAGAGCCTTGCAATAGTATCTGTAGGGTAACCCCAGTAAGCGAATCCATACGATAACCTGTAAGGGATGCCTTTCCAAAGTCTAGAAGGATCTACTCCAAAGATAATTACCATAGATCGTCCAAGATCCTTCGGTCATTACGTCGTTATAGTCTCTCACGTCTTCATGTTTAACAATATAATAGTTGTTCTCAAGGTCAACAAGTTGAATTTCTCCTCTCGGCCGCCATAATGCGTGTACTCTATCTAATAATGTTTTGTATCTAATCAATCGACCAAGAAGTCGCACTACGACTGATTTGCTCATGCTCTTGTCGATTTGATCGTGCACTTTATCGGTGAATATAATTGTTGGAAAGTCTCCGGTTACATCACTGTGCAGTCTTCATCATTGACTACAACTTCATTCATGTCGAGATCAGTTTCGAAGTCTGTTATATCCTCCGAGCAAGGTTTTCTGGCCGCTATTGTCGCGTATGAGGCTCTTTCTTTTGTAGTTTGCATGACGCTGAGGCTCTTTCTTGTGTAGTTTGCATGACGCTTTTTTCCTCATTAATTGTTTGCATGGCATTCGAATCGAAAGTAGTATCCGTTGTGGTTGTCTCTGTGTTTCTTGGTTCCATGTCTTTCTTAATTTTCTTGGATACTTTTTGATCTTCCTTTGAAATCGGCGAGCCTGGCCGTTCCAGGATAACTGGCGCTCCCAAGTTGGGTGTTTCATCCGGTGGTCTGCCGTTGGAGATGCCAAGTGCTTCAAGATACATAACTATCGTCCCTGTTTCGCAGCTCAAGACAGCCGGATGAAACACCTGTTGCAATGTTCACATGCCAAGTTGGGTGTTTCAAGCCCTTGTATTTTTTTAAGTTCATTAATTTGACCCCCCCCCCCCAATATTAGTCAAATTAAGTTTTGCTCCGTCAAATTTTAAGTTCAAATACTCGATAAGTCCATGTACTTCTAAAGTTGAGTAATTTGACCTCGTGTGAGATGATTGCCGACACGCAGACAGCACTATGATATTAGTGAAATCACGAACTCACCATTGCTTCGAGGGGAATTGTTATTGGTTTCTCCCACGTATAAAGCAATGATGGTTTAAACTCCAACTAGCAATCAAAATATCGAATCGAGTTCAAGAAATCGACAAAGAAGGGATCATCAGCGAGCCAGTACATCTGAGATAAGGGAAGGGATGCTTCTTATTGTTCTGAGCAACGGAAGCAGTGAGATCAGGGTAACTACTTGACCTACTTCCATCAAGAGCTAGATGGCAACCCTCTCTGGCAACAGCTTTAACAGCACCAATATGCGAATCCAAACAAACAAAAAACATCGTATAGTTTCATTGGGGTATTGTTTCAAACAATCAAAAAACATATACATATATATATATAAATGTGTATACGTACGTCAGGAGCTTTGACAAAGCTATCAGCAACACGGTTGAGGAGAGGGTGACCGAGATCGAAGAAGAATCCGCCTTTGTCGAAGCTACGCAGTTCATAAAGCACAGACCTTTTCTACAAGTTACTGCCCATTGTTTGGTTTTATGTTTTTTTCTTCTTCTTCTGAGTTTTCTGATTAATAAAAATGACGGTGAAGAGTTGCTGAAGCTGACGAGTGAAGAAGTAGAGGGGGTAGGGTTTGAGATATACTGAAGGAAGAAGAAGAGGACAAGAGGTAGAAGAAGAACACGTGCTGGTAAGAACTTGCATGCCTCCTGCATGTGGAATTCTGTGCTTCTATGCTTTCGCCGCCTATTATTTGCAAACCGAATGCCCATTTGTGCATACACTTCTTTATATTTAGATTTAAAAAAATTACACGAATCAAGCATTTTATTGTTAAAAAAATTATTCTTAGTTTTTAAGATATTAAATTAGAATACTAAGAATGTTAGAGTATAAATATCCAATATCAAATGTTTAAAAAAAATTAAATATTTATTTAAATTAATAAAAAAAATCAGCACAATCGGATTACTTCTAGATCGAACTGATCTGAATTTAATTGTTCATTTATAGCTTGAGTATGTCTCTGTTTTTAACGATTTGGATACAAAATAATATCATTGACTCCAATAGGATAAACTTTAACTATTAAAAATTAAAACTATTTCTAATTTAATTATATTTTGACCATATTTAAAATTAGATCATAAACAAAAAAAATGATATAACACTAATATATTACCCCGTCATATTTATTACTATTTTTATTTTATCTTTCTTAAAAATGAAAGTCATACCGTTTTTATTTTATCATATTAACATTAAAATTATCGTTCTCTAACATTCTTATCAACCACTAAAGATACTAACGAACCCGTTTTATCATTTTGTTATGTTATCAATTTAAATCTTCTTATAACTCCAAAATTTGTAATTTAAAACTCGTAAAACCTCAAACCATTCCAACCTACAATTTTATTATTAAATTGAACTTTAACGATTAAAAGAGGGAAAATTAAATGATAAATTTTATAATTTGCTTTTAAACATTCTCAATAATAAGAATACTAAAACCTTTGATCTAAGCTAAAACTACCCTATTAATATAATGATCATTTTTTAACTTCTAAAAACTTAACAATTAAAACAATCATTTAAGCATAGTTTAACAGCCTCTAGTATATTTTAGCCGAAACAAAATATACTAATCATTTACAAGTTCTGTATAAACAGAGGTTTTCAGGTACAATTTAAGAAAATTAGGGCTGCTTAATAACCCATCATCCTAAACCCTATCAATATATATATATATATATATATATATATCTACAACAATTTACAGTCAGTCGCACGCACCACAAAACTGAACAACAAGGGCAAAATATTACGTCCCCCAAAACTATTCATAAAGCTCGTTAAATATGGCAAAGAACAGATTCAAAGAAATATAACAAAAATTGACAAAACGGGTAATGTTTTACAAATGCAGCAGTCAAAGGCAGCTCACAGCATCTGAAAGGGCATTGTGGACTTACTTGGCCGTGGCATGATATTGGGTACATTTCTTCTAGCCTTCCGGCGGCAGCACTGTACACGATTGTTGCACCCCCCCTTGCAACGACGACTCGTCTGAACTTTCCCTCTTTCTGTGAATCCATGTCCAATGCTTTTCTTCCGTAGCCCAAGACTGTTTTATTCAACAACACATGGATGAGTCGAATAAAACAAACTAGAACACGTTTCAATGCCAGACAATTATTGTTGGACTATAACTTATGATCCATTTACAGCCATTTCAGGTGACGATTTTGGCGGTATCAACGACGAGTCTTCTCCACTTAATTGTCTATTGTCTGTGGGGCTATGCAGGTGATCAGAACAGTTCCTAGGAGGTTCTTTTTCTTTATGGTTGTCCTCTTCCGAACTACTGCCATCAGAATCTCTGGGACTGATGGATTCCTTCTCCAGATGATTTTCCTCATCAGAGTCTTTGTTTCCCTCCGCTGATTGGGTAGATACATTCATGGCGTTTGCAGTTTTCTTACTAGGCAACACGGCCTGGCTTAATGTTGAACACAAAGCCGCAAAGACGCTACCTTTTGACTTTGAGCTTTTTCCCAACCGTTGCTTCTTGACAAACTCCTGCTCCTTGGGGTTTGGCTTACGCTTCAACCTAAGGGACTCCATGGTTCCTTCATCTTCCTCCGAGGTTTCGATCTGCTTCCTGGGAGGGGGTGGCTTATAGTCTTCTTCATCATCATAGTCAACAAGTCCACCAGATCTAAGACTACAAAATTAAATTGAATACATAAATTATGAACCCAAATACACACTAACGCATTTTTAGTAGTCAAACCTCCAGGATGTGCTCACTAAAATACCTTGATGATGACTGACTGGCCACAACTCCATTGGATGAAACAGGCTGAGACTGCACTTTCTGAGGACGAGATGCGGATGCTGTATCATCTTCATCACTGTATGCATCACATTCAATCAATATAGGGGGCATGGTTTAGAGGGGAAGTGTCAACTCATCTGTTGACAAAAGCATACCTGTCCTCATTGAAATAGTCTTCCTCCTCTTTCTCCAAAGCACGCTCATCAATCCGTTTTCTAGGGTCTGGTGCATTAACATTCGTTTTTGGTCCAGAATCCTCCGAGCACTGCAAAAAGACAAATCAGGTGAAAGAAGTTCTATATCTAAAAACTCAGTTGTAAAATTGGTCAGGAACTGGAATACCTGCTCGTATTTAACTTTCAAAGAGTGAACAGAAGCCAATTTCTCAAACTTAACCAACTGATCCCAAAATGAATCAACAACATATCTAACCAATAATTTCAGGTTTTCCTGCAAGAAACAGTTATTATCAAAAAGAAACTTCAAGAAATGTATAAGATCCAAATATAGTGCGGGATTAGTATTTAGTATTCACCTTGCGGATATATTCAAAAAGTTCCAAGACTGCAGAGTTCATCACATTGTAACGATTTCCATTAGCAACAAAAGCATCTATAATTGGTTTAAGAAGGTTATTCTTAACAAAATGATTTATCAGATGTTCATCCTGCAAGATGATAGCATAATTGAACTAGTTAAAACATGTAACAGACTGAATCCACCAGCCAGCCAAGAAAAGTGCTAATTTGCACACACACACACACAAAAATCATAGCAAACTGTTTATAAAGTGATGATTTTTCCTTATTAAATAAGGGAAAAATTTACCAGACTCGGAGAAATTGCAAATGCATAAAAAGTGAAGGGAAAAAGTAACAAATATAACAGGTACAGCAAGCCCAGTGAGTGAAAAAAGGATTTTAAAAGGTGATAAAATATGTACAATCTGCCCCAGTATAAATTTAATACCCTTCAGAGCTGGATATCAATGGCACAAACAAACATAATAGCTTAATAATTAATTAACTAGTGAGCCAACTTAAACGATATCAGTAGACACCGGTGGCAGGAGATCTGCCATATACCAGCAAACTATGTGTCAGACGTGGTAAGCATCTACTAGATTCTAGGCTGCAAGTCTGTATCATATAGGAGTCTGATATAAACACTACAGAAAATGAAAAGTTATGGCAACATACACGCACCCTCCATATCTTAATTTCATTTTATCTTCATTTCCATCTCTGTTTTTAAAGGTGTTAGGGTTCAGATGGAATATGATATTTTTTTCAAAGATTAAACTAAATTAGCTTACATGACGAGAGAGAATAGTGCGAACAAAGCGAACTGCAGCAACTACCAAGTACTTTTCCCTTCTCCGAGTCAGTAACAAAACTTTATCAATAACATTGTTAAGGAGAAAATTACACCTGCAAACAATGAAGATAAGGTAATTAGCATCTTACGTTATATAAGCCAATTTTTTTTATATGAACAGACAATGTAGCCTAAAGATTACTTTATCCCATAAGGATGGTGCAAAACACAGAAGCACAGCAATTCACATATGCTTAACAGAATTTCAGGCTTCGTGTTATTTTGACTTTCAACTCTTCCAGCATTTCTTGTTGATTTACAGGTTGACTGGCCAGCCTCATCAGAAGAACATGCTAATATTATGACATCGATTAGCTGCCCTAAATGCTTCTCGTAAAAGATATCAATAATTGTATCTCTCTGCAGCAAAACCAAATAAAAAAATTTTCCAACAATCAGCAGATATACATAATGAAAACACAAATCAACATCCAAACTTTTTACACCTGCATAAATAAACTCCACTGTTGTGGGCACAAAATGAAGATAACACGGATATAAGGTATGAAAAGAACATGATGAGATAACAAAGACATGAGAAATGAAAAATCACATGATAATCATTCTGCCATGATTTCTAGGTAAGTTATATGGTAACAATCTCTCAATAATAAAAAAAAAACCAAACCAAACATAAGCCAGATAGTCTTATAGCGGTAAATAGTCATAAAAGGGAGAACAGACAGAAGCCACTCTACAACTCTATGCATGAAGATCCAAATTCAGGTTATCTGCAACTTTCCCATCCTGCGAGTTGCAACAATACCTGGAATCTAATTTTATGTGTCTTTGCTTCTCTAAAAACAGAACCACACTCTTGTACAGTAATGCAAGGCATGGCTTAGAAAAGAGGTTAAGCTAGATTGAGAAGTCAATGACCGTGAGCTCCAATTTCCCATCTACCAAAATATAACACTAAACAGAGAAATCAAGTACAAAAGGTAGGCACCTGAGCTCCCGACAACGAGAATGAATCCAGTAAACTGCGAAGAATTTCAAGAAACTGGCAGTGCATAGCCTCCCCGAAATCTGTTACCATACCTTTAACCTGTAAGTGTACAGCTGCATTACTTCATCTAGTTCCACATAATTTTACCATATTAACAATAAACTTGAATAAAACACATACCAAAAGTCCTAAAAGTGGAATTCCTTCCTGGCGAACTACATAAGACCGCAAAAGGTTTGGATCCTGATTCAAAAACAGTATGAGGATGTCTGTCCTGCAACCATTATGGAGACCTATTGTTAGGGCATCATAGTAACTTATGTAGTCTAAAAGTAAAAATGTCACCATTACCCAGTTAGCACAAGCTTTTTATCTGAACTCTGAAGAACATCAGCGATGATATTAAAAATGCCTTCATTGATAAAGTCCCTAGAATAATCGAAAAATGGACGCTTCAGCCATAAGATACAAAAAAAAGTTTAATTGTATAAATGATATTTATGGAGAAATGTTTAGCTTTCAGAATAAAAATACAGCAAGAAAACAATACTCATATGAGACTAACTCGTAGAAAACAATACCTAAATAGTCGATGCAGCTGCACCATTTGCAGGTTCTTGCTTAAATTACAAAATTCGTGCAGGAAATTTACCTATGGAAAGAATAAGCTGAAGGATTAATTTAGACACAAATCAAAAGAATAAACCACATTCCAAACCCGGGAGAACAGCCACAAGCAACAAATATTCAAATCCAAAATGAAAAAAAAAACAATGAAACTTCACCCCCATGTCAACAATTACCAATTTTTTCTTTGATTCAGTAGATGTGGTGGGTGATCTCAATCTTGCAAACAATTCCTGAATAAAGGTGCTATCATCCTTCAGTATAGAAATAACCTACAATGCAACACCACAATTAGTGCAAATGAAAAAAAGGCAAATATTAAAAAAAAAAACAGGCACTAAACCTTACAATAGCATTGTTTGAATGAATTATAGAATTGAGACTGGCAGCTGTGGCCTCATCTAATATCCTTGCCAAAACAACATCCTGAAAGAACCAATCAAAAGCAAGAGCTACATGATCAAAAACAAGAGAAAGATTCATAAATCAAGTATCCAACATGCATACCTTCAAATAACCAATTCTGTATGTCTGGTGTATCTTTGAAAGGGCGAGGGGATTTTTAATTGGAATGGCCTGTAAAAACAAATATCATAAAATGAAGTCTTTTTTAATGCTCCTTCATTTTCTTCCTAATCTAAATTTCTTCTAAGTTGAAACCTCCATCATATGCACTAGGACCCGTTTAAGAATACATTACCACTTTAAAAACAACATGTTCTTTTAGAAAAACCCGATAGTGTTGCACTTGAGGGACATCAGGGTCATCTAGAAACAAAGAAGAAAGTTTCTAAGTCTTCACCAGAACATGATACAAACCAACAAGTAAATAGTCTATTCTGGTGCACGTAGACAAAGAACATCATATGAAGAATAAGCAGAAAATCCAGAAGGTAACAAAGTAAAGCATCAGACACTAAATGGCAAACCAACATCCAACTCAGAAAAATAATCAATTTTGAAGCAACAGGTAAACAACACAAGCTTTAAAAACCTTCAAACTGATGAACAGTGAGAGAGAGAGAGATCCACCTAAATATTCTTGTAAAAAATTACAGGTATTATCAACCACTTGCAAAAGCTGACATGTATTCCTCAATAACAACCATAAAAAATCCATCATCAAAACTTGCCACAACAGTACGAGTATCTTAGCAGTTCCGTGCAAGTTTTAGAATATTAAACTAGTATGTAGACGCTAATACTCTAGTTTCAGAAATAGGTCACAATTTATAATCTGAGTTAAAGAATAGCAACACAAAGAACCACACACTTGAAAAGAGAAAGCAAAGGAACATGAAACATAGGAACTCTCAAAAAGTCCCACTATAAGAATGTTTTTTTTTTTTGAAAGGGATGATATAAGAAAGTTATTTGCATTAAAAAAAACCATTATGCTGATAATACAAGTTTGCAAAAAAGACAATGAATTCAATCAAACAGTAGTCACCAATAATAAATCCATGTACGAACAGTATATAACTTACATTCAAGGGAACCAATAATATCCATGATTAATTCATCCCCAAATATTTTCTCGAAAATTTGAGGACTATTGAGCAAAACTGTAAAACAGCCAACAACATAAATCACATAACCATGAATGACTTGTAAAATATAAGCAATTATAACAAAGAAATAAGAACATTCAGATTCGAAGAACTAACTTATCCCCTTAATTATTTTGAATATCATGTGAAGACCATCCATGTTTTCCAAGTCCTCACAGATTCTGAATAGCTCCATCAGCTTCTGGAAGAAATCTTGCTGCATACTCAATTAAGCAGGTCTAAAAATATTAATAAACTAGCGTGGATGGGCAATCAGAACAAGGAAATTAAACTATAAAGTTAAAACAGAAACAATAAGAAAACCAGAACGCAAAATAACTGAAGATGAAGACATGGCAATTAACATTATAGGAAAAAATATAAAAGGACAAGAAATCAAGCTCGGAGTTACATTTTGGAGAAAAATATTTAATCTCTCTCCATATGAAATAGAAGATCGACAAGAGTACACAATTTAAGAAAGTTGAGAAACCGGTGGAAAACAAAATTACTTGGTTCATAAGAGAGCAACATCCGATAATATAACAGAAACACCAGCGTTAAGATAGATATATGATCTCCTATCAAAAAAAAAAAGATAGATATATGATCTGCAATAAATTACAGAACAAAACACTATACAATACCTATATAGAGAACAAATCAACAAACAGAAAATGTAAGCAATAACGAAGTTTAAAAGAATACATCATTTAATATAAGCTCAGTCAGCCGTATCTGATCAGCAAGGCCACTCTCAGTCACAGTCTGCAGGATAAAAAGATCACCTTAATGAATAATCATATAAAGGCTTTGTCAAGGAAGGTTATATCTGAAAAGCTTTCCAAGAAAAATCAACCATTTTATGCACAAAGTATAGGAAATCTAAATAATATTGTCCTGAAGGAAAAGAAAATAGTAAACTTACTCTATATTAGAAATAATTATTACGTAAGGTAGAATACAAATGATAAAAAAAAACTAAACATAATGCAATCAAGAGAACCCGATAATTCATTATAACCTTGAGGATTATGGGAAGAGTAGAAAGCTCCACAGCTGGCAAGTCCCTCAACTCGCTATTCATTGTGTGAAATATCTCATCTGCAGTAATCATAAATGAGAAACATTATCCATGATCATATTCCAAAATTCCTCAAATGAAAAATTTAATAAGAATAATATAAAATGTCACATGGATGTCTGAAAAAAAAACCTTTTTGTCTATCAGAGGTAGAACACGCTAGCAACTCAATAAATAAAGGACATTTAATTGACATCTTCCTACTTCTAAGTAAGAAGCCAAATAAATTATTAGATGAACCAAAATACCTGCTAATAACTTTAAACTTGGGTTTTTCCCGGAATTTGAAGTCTTTTGGGGACAAAAATCAGCGAGAAAGTTAAACCGTTTAGAGGGATACAATGTTGACTAAATTATGGAGTAAGAAGTAATGAATAACTTCAATCAGATTAAAAGTACTTACTGTTAAGAGAACTGAAATGCATATTTCTTTGTGCATTACAAATGTGGTCCCTGCAATAGAATGGCAAACACTCAACAAGGAATAAACCAAAAAAACGTGAAACAATCCATAAACAATTAAAAATTACTTACCATACGTAAGAGCATCCTGTGTTCTCTTGAAAACTAAGTGCCAATTCTGTAGAAAATTCTGAGTCCCTCCATGATATAATTGTATCTGAAGATAAATGCATATATAATTCAACCAAACTGAAATATTAAAAATGGCAATGATCCAGTTAAGAGCAGCATATTTTCTATTATCAAAGCCAGAAAAATACCCTCTTGCTTTCTGTAAATGTCATCAGGTCTGATGCGGTGTAAAAGCAAAGTCGCATTGTCTTCTTCATCAAAAACAAATAAAGCAGGCTCTTCTGATCTCTGAATTATAGCATATCCATTCATTTAAAAGCAATAAGACATTTTCATCTAAATAAAATATTTTCAAAAATAAATCCAGTATATCAGACGGGAAAAAGGAGCTACAGAAACAACTAAAGATTTGAACCAAACCTCCAAATAATCAACAGTGACATGCCCAGTTCCTTGGTCATCCCATTTACCATCCTCACTCAAACGATAGACCTTTACTCGCTGAATTCATACATAAACATGGGCAGAAAATGATTTTCGTCAGGTCCACTCAATGACAATATCATTAAAATAATGCAGTCACATTAACATGAAGTATGACCTTGAGCATCTATTCGTTCGTTGTCAAACTGGCAACAAATAATAACCTTTATGATCCCTGTCTTAAGAAAAATTCCTAGGTAATTATTTTCCTATGATAACATTTGGCCATCTGTATGATTCTGCTCCAGCACATGATGTTTCCATCAATGATGCAACTGTGTTTTGCATTTTAGATCTGGTAACTCATCTATGGAACAACACCCTTACCATAATTCAGAAATTTCTAGCAACAGCAACTAAGATCTTACTTCCAATACCTCTTGGGAATATGTGCAGGGTATATAAACAAAAAACTATTTGAGGTAAAATACTTATCCATTGATTGATGAATAAATCACACCCTTGTCAACATTCTGTATATATATATATATAATACACGGGAAACACAAAAAACTACAATGAAAAAGCACAGAAATGCGAACTTAAAACCAAATTCTCTAATTGCCCGAGAACAGAATTGGTTGGTATCCCACTTAAAGCCAATTTCTCTTCACCACACACTTCAAAGTCCAATCATATTTAACTAATAACAACGCCGAACAAGAGCATAAAGAAAATAAAACGAAAGGCACCTCTATCTACGAAGCCAAAAATAAAGTTAAACTAATTGAAAGAAAGCAACTTCACTTACTATGCAAATTAATACCTAACTTATCTCTGGAAGTGAACTAACGAAAAAAGACCGATCCTATGGCTCCAAACAAAGCTCGCATAAAACAGTGAGAGATTGAGCTGACCTGCATCGAATTGGAGTTCCCTTGAGATTTCTCTGGAGCGCCCATCGCAGCTTCTCTCGCTCTCCGATCACAACAAACTTTTCGAATTCCAAAAAGTCACGAGGAGTCGTATAAATTTAATTTTTAAAAAAAAGTTGAAATTGAGAGATTGGGGGCAACCTTGAATTAGGGTTTTTGGTAAACGAGAAGAGAGAGAAGAGCGCGGGCTCTTGTAAAATTAGGCGGGAAAGATTAAGGTTACTTGTTGAAAGGGGGATCAATAGAAAACCCTAAACCGCCATTAACGAAGCTGGAGCAAACACCTTCGTCCCCCTCTCACTCTCAATTTCTTTCGTTCTTTTGTCAATCTTTTGCGCGAATGCCTCTCACTTCCTCCGACCTTCAATAAGTGGAAAAAGAAGACCGAAAAAAATGAAAAATGAAAATTAAATAGAAATAATATAAACTACTGCAACAAATGAGATTCTATTAAGATAGGCTTGACTTTCAAAGAGATTCCCTCCACACGTGGTTTTAGTTTACCCAATCATTAATCGACACGTATAACGCAGCACAAAAGGATTTAATGTTCCAAAATATCTCTTGTGACGTCACCTGTAAAAAACAGTCCAATAAATCAAAATTTCTAGATTTATTAAATAAAATAAAACTTGGGTTGGTTTAATTAGGGATGATGATTGGTATTATGGTACAGCTTTTGAAAAACTCATTTCAATTAAATAAATATATTTTATTTATCTGATCTAAAATAATAATTTGAAAATTAAGTCCTACAATCAAAATTCTAAACTTGGTTAAATGTCAGTATAACATCTGACATAGAAAAAAATTAAATATCTATTATTTTAACTATCATATTAACATGTGTCATGAATATGTTCATAATATACATTTGACAGTTTAAAAAAATTAATTTGATTTTTTTATTAAACGAATGTGATTATAAAGTAGTATTTATTTTTGTTGGAGTTGTTGATATTCGAACCTAAAACCTTTTTAAATAACAATCATTCTTTTAATCACTCAAGTAATTGAATGACTAAGACATGTGTACCAATCAAGCGACCTTAGTATTAAAAAAATTATTATTATTATTATTTTTTGAGGTTTTAAGTTCGACGACGAACCATATCAAAAGTACAAAAGTTCAATATCAAAAGATGAAGAGTCATTCATAAACAAAAAATATATTATATTTACTTTATATTAATAAAAAAAGACGAGACATAGATATGTACGTTGTCATCCCCATTCAACTCGTACTCGTGTAAACATACACTTATTATTAGTTTTTTTTTTTTCAAAAATATATAACAATTTTATATACTTTTACCTGTTTTTTATTTTTACGTTTTTTCAGTAAAGAAACACATTAACAAATATACCTTTATCATAAAGGTGTTATTATTTAAAAAAAAATCTTTTTGAATGTTATAATAGAATTAATTACTAATATTATTCTCATAAAATTATCATAGAGGTCACTAAAATATGTAAAATTAATATTGTTGATTATCAAACTTTTAAATGTTATAAAATTATCATTAAACTTCTTAAATGGTTATAAAATTATGATTAACATTTATCAAATTATTATAAAATGAAATTTAAACTTATCAAAATATCACAAAATAATCCTTAAATTTATTAAATTTGATTTATATTTAATGATACAAGCACTATTTTGTAATCAATTAGGGAATTTAATGACTATTTATAACATTTGAAAGGTTTCTGACTAAAAAGATTATTTTTACATGTTTTAGTGACCTCTAGTACACTTTCCCAACAAATGGTGGTTTACCAGCCTGACTTTGATAACTCCGCCTCCTTACTCCTCTCCCAACGAACTTATAAAAGCAGAACCCATTTCTCATTGTATCTTTATTTTCATCAGATCTCTCTCTCTCCCGCGCTCAAATAAAGCTTTCTCTCTCTTTATATTAATTTCTCACTCCTCCTCCTCCTCCTCCTCCTCCTCCTCCTCCTCCTCCTCCTCGTCGCCAAACAACCGAGAAAATCGAAATGCATTCCATTTGCTCTCAAGCTACTACAATTCCTAGATCAAATTTCTCTCCCGGTTCTCGTTCTCCTGCTTTAGCTATCTCCAAGCCAATCAATCTCCGTTTCTGCGGACTCAGAAAGGAAGCCCTCGGACTCAGAAATCTATATGTACTTCAGACCAAGCCCCAAGGTTACATATAAGTTGTGCTTCTCAACTCTAGGATTAATCTATGCCACCATTTAAGCTGCAAAGCTGAAAGGATCTCTGCCCATTGGGAGATTTCTGTGGTGGACAAAATAACTGTAAACTAGCTTAGACCATAGAAAGTATGCCCATATATGGACATAATATTATCTTCAATCCATCCCATTCATGCATGAATAAATTACCACAAGGACAAAAACCAGTCACTGGATTTGCAATCTGCTGATTATAGTAGTTACAGGCTTTTTTTGTTTTATCCTAATTCCTGAGTTATAGCATAAGTAATACATCCTTAATATTTTTATTCCGAGGAAACAAAGTTCACATAACAGTTTTATTTAGGTCACGTTTATTGAAGCTCTAGATCATCTTATGCCTGGATTTGATCCTGAGATTGGTAAGCTGGCCCAAAGGGTGCTGATCAACCCTAGGAAAATTGACTATCATACAGGAGTGTTTGCAACGAAGGTGATTTATGGTTTAGATTTGTTTTCACTTTGTATGGCTGTATGATAAATTTGTTATTGAATTTCCTTGGTGTTATTTATAGATCACTCCCGCTAAGGATTGGAAACCAGTCACTATTTAGCTTATTGATGCCAAGACTAAGGAGCCCAAAGATACCTTAGAGTTATATGTGTTATATTCCTTTTTTTATGGTGTGTCATGTTATTTTTTATGAAAATTATCTGAATCTGTCATTTTTGGCTAGTAGTTATGCAAGCATTTGTAGACAATGTCAATGTTGATGGCTTATGATGCTTTTCCTGATGTCAAATCGAAATTCTATCGTCTGTATGTAGCTTTCACCTTTTGTGTAGATGCAGCTTTAATTGCAACAGGAAGGGCTCCATTCACCAACGGTCTCGGCTTGGAGAATGTATGTCATCCTGATGAAAACTGTAATACAGAACTCTTAACTAAAAGGAAATAGATTAGAACTAATTTTGTTCCTGTTATTTTTTTCCAGATTAATGTAGTAACACAGGGGTTTCATTCCTGTTGATGAAAGGATGCGGGTAATTGACGCAAATGGCAATCTGGTTAGTAGCAAACTTCATTCTGGCTATATATTTTCTCATATGGCTTTCAACTAACAGTAATCTTATGTTTGAATTTTAGATTCCTCACTTGTACTGCATTGGTGATGTAAACGGTAAAATGATGCTTGCTCATGCAGCAAGCGCACAAGGAATTTCAGGTCAGTGTCAACTAACTTCATTCTTAGCCGATACATAATTGATATTTTTCTTTAGATCGGTCTCTCTTAAAACTATAAAAATCCCGTGGTTGAACAAGTAACTGGAAGAGATCATGTGCTTAATCATCCTAGCATCCCAGCAGCCTGCTTCTCTCACTCCGAAATAAGTATGGTTGGATTAGCAGAGGTGAACATTACAAACACCCTTGCTTTTGATTTATATCAAGTTTAAATTGTTAGATAAAATGTTGTTTGGTGGCCTTTTAATTTTGACAATGCTTTAAATCTGCAGCCTCAAGCAAGGGAGAAAGCCGAGAAGGAAGGATTTGAAGTGAGTGTTGCCAAAACAAGTTTCAAGGCTAACACAAAGGCTCTGGCAGAAAATGAAGGGGAGGGACTTGCTAAGGTTATTTCTCGTCACACTCGTCTAAATCAACAAACATAATAAGGATGTTAGAGAACGAAAATGACTTGTTTTCTGTTGGTCCACGAGGTTCTCTGTCCGTTGTAGAAAAGTCAGTCTCCTGGTTTTTACAAACTCTTCGACAGAATGATAACCAATTGAAACACATACAATCTCTCATATGGTGCTGAACATCATAAAATAAAGTTCTAAGGGGTTTAAATTTCAATGATAAGAGCATGAACCAATGAAGAACCGGTTTCTCAGTGTCCTTTTGTTTTCTTTTAAACATATATGTGTACAGTCGCTTAAGTTTTACCGATGTTATCTCCATTCAGTTGATATACAAACCTGACAACGGTTAGATTCTCGGAGTTCATATATTTGGCTTGCATGCAGCAGACCTTATCCACGAGGCATCAAATGCCATCGCTTTAGGGACACGTATCCAGGTCCTTCTTCGGTGCAGAAAACAAGTCACTTGTAGTCAACTTTTCTTCCCCAAACTCTGTTCATTAACCATATTCGATCATGCAGGACATAAAATTTGCCATTCACGCACATCCAACACTTTCCGAAGTTCTCGATGAACTATTTAAATCTGCCAAAGTGAGTTTCTTATATATATATAGTCCCATTTCCTGTTTTAAGATCATATTTTGATGCTCATGTGAAACTCTCTTTTCCCCTTTTAAACCAGGTTAAAAGTCGCTGCATTGAATCATGCTCCAGTAAGTGAACCGGTCGCGGTCTAAACCCTTATATCGACACTTTATGATTAAAAAAGTAAGAGAAAAAGGAGGTATAATTTTTTTAATAACTTTACTCGTATTAGGGAGTATCAAGAAACATGTTGGAGGAATTTTCATATAAATTGATGATGGTCGTGCCTGAAGCCTTTCACAATTTAGTGCTTCGTTTTCAAAAGCAATGCAGATATAGCTGTGCTCATAATTTGTTTTCCTTTTTCAAAGTTTGTATTCCTTAATCTTCTGAAAATATATTTTTTCTCTTCATTTTAATGGAGTTTTGCACTCTTTTTTAATACTATTTCATTCGAATATAGCCTCGTGCCTCGTCTATCCCCTGAGGGCCGAGAGATTTGTATGTTTAAGAAAAATGGTGGAACAATACCGTTTTCTGCATTCCCTGACCTCGGTTCCTAAGCTTTGAGAGATTCATTTCGGTCATCTGCTCATATATTTGAAAGATACTTAATGATATGCTCTCATAATCCCGGCTTAAAACGCCTTCGTTGATTGTAACGAATCATCTCACGAGAGTGGGGACTCTTCATGAAATCGATCGTCTACTATATGGGCAGTGGAAAACTCCATCTCCAAATGTTAAAGCTTGTACCTGTAATGGCCCTGATAATATATATATATATATATCAGCCAAATTGCTGGAGAAAAATAAAAGGAACCAAAATAGAAGATCAAACTTATCTGTTATTAGAGTAAGAAAAGTAAGTCGCCTATGATGCGCTTATATGACTACAAACAATGCTTTGGAAAGAACCCTTCAAATAAATTTTTTTCCCTACCAGATTTTGTTACTGAACAAAATAAAATCAAAATTCCGCGCAATTGCCTTTGCATATCGTGCGGAAGTATCTTACAAGTAATGTAGTTACCATCCACTGTAACCGATCAATCCCGAATTATCGGTTTTCCTGATCCAGAACTCGATATTCACAGATGGAAGATGCAAATATGGTGTTAAGTGAATATCCCGTTGATGTATGAAGAGAACTGGAGAGAGAATGGAAGTTGCCCTACACCGGAATATTATCGAGGGAATACCTGTCAAGATCGAACTCGTGTTCAGCTGGTGCAATGGCGTCATGCTGCCAGAATAAAGAGTACAAAACCAATCGTGACAATAGTGAATATTATTCTTTAACAGGCATTACAAGTAAAAAGAGTTAAAGAAACCAACCTGTTTCAGAAGAGCACTCATGAGATCCTCTTGCCCAAAATGATCGGGATATTCATTGGTAGGGGTGGCATCGGGAAATGACTCAGACTTTATCCTTACGGTACCATTGACAAGAAGGGAGTTTAGATGTTGATCACCATCTCCAGCCTTGCTTACAACGGTTGCACTCCAGTTCTGTCCGTTCACTTGACCGGACGAAAATCCTTGTTGTACTAAAACTGATTGCGAGTGGTTGGGGTTGCCTTGAAGATTGTTTGAATGCTGCGAGGCATCGAACGTCATGCCTGCGCTCTGTAGCTCCCAATTTTGGGGTTTATGTTGATTCAAGTATTAAATATATCGTAACTCGGCATGAATCCCACTGATCCTTTGATATCCGGGTTAACATCTTCCTGAAAAGCCACTTTGGGTGTGAGACTAGAAATCCCCGGCGTACTTCCAAGAGGGAAACTATTCCCAGGTAGTTCCGAAGCGTGATTCATGGGGTAGTTCAACAATGAAGAAGTCAGCGAAACTGGATTATAACCAGGGGCTCAAATATTTTTTGAATCCCGTTTCTTGTAGGGTCATTAGCAGCAATTCCGTTGGATAATATAGGCTGCCCCATCGGTGAGAGCGAGGTCTCGGAGCATGACCGAGACTGGAACCATTGAGCATCTGCCCTCTCGCTTATGGCTGAGCCATTTGCATCAATAACGGTTTATTTTGGCTACTTTGTGATCCATGGGAAGCAACCTGCATATTCATGTATCCCACCGATTGCACAGTGTGGTGCAACCCGGCAAGCTGCTTCGGCTCCACAGTCATCGGAATTCCATGAAGTAGATTCATTTGCTTATTATTATTGACATGCTGTTGTTGCCCTTATCTGAATCTTAACTTCGGGTTTTCAAAGCTCTAAACATTTCTTTGATCAACGAGAGGCATTAGTATGCCCGATTTACCAGTCGACCGACCGAGCGCTGCTGCAGGAAGCTTACCAGTGGCACAAGGGTTTGAAGATCGAGCCCATTAAGCGAAGACAGTGTCCCGAAAATTTCTTCTTCGGGACTCATAAAAGAATTCGGATTACTCAGGTGTTGTGATACCCCGCTCAACCGTCTAAGATACAAGCGATATTTCTGATCACACACAATAACAAAGTAATTTTCATCAAATTTTATTAAATGCAAATGCAGGCAAGTAAAAGTTCTGGTATTTAGCAAACTGGAGCATACCTGAAGGTGGCTGGCAACATTTTCTCTAGTAAGTCCGGGGACGTTCATCAACTCCAAATTTTCTTCGGGACAGACTGTATTAAAAGATCAACCAGAAAAAATCATACAAGAAAGACAGCAGTGTTTGAAAGACGGCAAATCGAAAGAAATGGGATAAAGACTCATACTGTCAATGCCTAGTTGATTAACTGCAGCGACAAACTGTTGATGGAGCTCAACAGACCAAACAACCCTCGGCTTCTTTAGCATCGATGTATCATCCCTCTCGTCGGTTTCATATTCATCATCCTTCCTCCGTTTTGAGCTTTTCCAATTCCCTTCATTAGCCGAGGATGAGTAATCTGTGTCATTAGACTGTTTTAGATGCAGATATCCTTCTACACTTCCCGATTGCCCAAAGTCCTTCCCCTCGTTCTTCCTCTTCCGAACCACATGCTGCCATATGTTCTTCAGAGCCTCAATACGAACTGGTTTGATTAGGTAATCGCAAGCACCGTGCGTAACACCCTTCATAACAACATGTTTTCCATCATCCGCAGGCATCACTCAGAAAGTAAAAGCATGATATGAGGACCGAAAACCACTCGAAACTCGATCACATCTCGATATATAACATCAATGAACTATGATAAGAGTGTGTGCTTACTGATAACAGGCAGATCCATCTCTAAACCAACATGCTCAATAAGCTTGAATCCGTCCATATACGGCATGTGGACGTCGCTGACAACGATATCGAACCCGTTTCTGTTATCTCTTAGCGTCGATAATGCAGTCTCTGCTCTATTGCATTTGGTAACTGCAAAACAATATCATCACAAATCAAATGAAAATCAGCCTCTTAAGCTCAAAAACAAAATGCATACCCCCATTTTACATATGCACAAATCAAGACAAACCACTCCATTGAAGCCATTCGTCGAACAAAGACTGAGCTGAAACAAAAATCATAGCTCCGAGCATTACAAAATATTGAAATATTGAAAATATTGAAATTATTACAAATAAAATTCAACAAATTGGAAGAACAAGGAAAACCCAATTCACAACTCGAAACCAAAAATGCAAAATCATGACATGAAAAAACAATAGTAATTGAAAGGGAAGATTTGAAGGCTAAGAAGAACAGGAGAAATACCTTGGTAAAGAAAAGTTCTTAGCATCCTTTCCAATATCATAAGACAAGTCGGGTCATCATCAACAACAACAATACGCAAACCAACAGGAAACTGATCAGCTGCTGCTGCTAAGAAGAACAGGAGAAATACCTTGGTAAAGAAAAGTTCTTAGCATCCTTTCCAATATCATAAGACAAGTCGGGTCATCATCAACAACAACAATACGCAAACCAACAGGGAACTGATCAGCTGCTGCTGCTAAGAAGAACAGGAGAAATACCTTGGTAAAGAAAAGTTCTTAGCATCCTTTCCAATATCATAAGACAAGTCGGGTCATCATCAACAACAACAATACGCAAACCAACAGGGAACTGATCAGCTGCTGCTGCTAAGAAGAACAGGAGAAATACCTTGTTAAAGAAAAGTTCTTAGCATCCTTTCCAATATCATAAGACAAGTCGGGTCATCATCAACAACAACAATACGCAAACCAACAGGGAACTGATCAGCTGCTGCTGCATCTGCAGCTTTCCGGCCAGAACTAGAACTGGCTGTTGAATTCATCTCTCAGAAAAACTGACCCAAAACCAGGGGGAAAGGATAAAAAAAGAGAGACAATTTATCATAAAGATGATGATTTCACATGCTTAAACATGAACTTAACAGCTTGAACATGAAGAGATTTGCATGGCTCGTCTCTTAAGTTTTAATTTCTCTCACCGTTCGAGTTTCTGTTAGATTTTAATCTCTTTTTATATATCTTCATATAAATGACCTTAAATTACTAATTTTATATACTCGAATTCAAATAACATTTCAGATTGTGTTAACCGTAAATATTATAAAGAATATTTTGTAATAAAAAATGTTAAGAAAAAAATTAACTTTTTAATTTACGTCCAATCAAAAATATTATATTTTTCTATAATATTTTCAATCACACCTTTTCTCAAGTTTATATTAGATTGTCCTTAGAATCTTTCCGATTTTGGCTCTTCCATTCATTGTTCATGATCGCATTTGCCATGCGCTTTTGGCTTTTGCATTCATTGTTCATGATCGCACCTTTTCGCTTTAGGCATTTGCCAATGCTTTTGTTGTTAGTGTCACGGGTCGCGTAATAAGGTCAGAGATATTTGGCGCATAAGTATGCTAAAGAGGTTAGATTTGGGGAATCAGACTTCTCAAAACCACCAAACTTGATTCATCACTTGAAGAATATTAGAGAATTCATTCATATTGACCGTGTAAACATGAAAAGTGAAGATGATCATGGGAGCTCGATAATTATGACAAGAGACAACAAATCAATAGAGATCGTGGAAGATTCTTACTATATTCGGTATGAACGTTTATCGAAGGAAATATTCCTACTAATTAATGTAATTAAGTAGGATGGGATTGAGTTTCCTTAGTTAAGAGAAGATCTTGTAGATACAATTCCTTGATTAGGGGGATTTAGGAGATTGTATTTAATATGGGTCGTTGATATAAATTAATCCTAGCCATTGATTGTGAGGGTTTCAACTATAAATAGAGAGTTTCTCTTCCTCATTTGTATCATTCAAAATCATTCTTCCACTTTCACTTTGAGAAAATAGTAAATACAAGCTCTGAGGCATTTGTTCTAAGTTCTAGTGTCTACTTTTAGTTGTTCTGAGTTGTTCTTTATTCTCTTTGTGTTCATTGCCTCTCTAGGTGGCTAAGTGTAGTCCCGTGGTGTTTACGCTTCCGCACGAGTGTTCTATTTTTGTGGCCTTAGCGGCCTTATTGGGTTAAAGCTTCTGCATCCTTTTAAAGTCTTGAAGACTTCATGCCAACCTTTTGTCGAGATAGTGTGCTCTTAAGGCGGAGTGTAAGGCTTACTTATGTGCAAAATTGGTGTCATTGAGCGTCTAAGACCACATGTTTCGGAGGTCTAAGGGCGTGACAACAACATGTTTTTGAGTTATTAGTATCGCATGGTTTTTTTCACGTATATTTAGGGAGATCTTTTAAAAGATTTTAATAACTTTGAGGAAAAAATAAATATATTAATTAAGTATGAATATATAATTTTATGTTAAAATGTATGAATTTTTAAAATTCATATTTAAAATTTAAGAGATATAAAATTAAATCATATATAAAAAAGGTAAAGAACGCAAATAGTTTTCTGACTATAGGGTATTGTTTTATTAAGTCTATCGATTATTAAAAGTTATAAAATATGATTCAACATAGAGTGTTGTTTTGTTGAGTCACTCGATTATTAAAAGTTACAAAACGGTCACCCGACTATTCATTATGTTTCAAACTCGTTATTTTCTATTAAAATATAGATGATATTCTGAGCTGACATTAACTTATTGACTGTGATATGATAAAATTTTTCTAAAAAATCTCAAACGACTATCATATCTCAGTCATCATATAACATCTAGCTTAAACAATCGTCAATTTTGAACGAAAAATGACGAGCCTGGAACATAATAAATAATCGGGTGACCATTTTGTAGCTTTTAATAGTCGATGGACTCAACAAAACAACACTCCATAGTCGAAAAAATATTTTATAACTTTTAATAGTCGATGACTTAATAAAATAGTACCTTTTAATCCAGACCATTTGCATTCTTTACCCTAAAAAATATAACTAATTTTTTTTATAGTTTGTGCATCCAAATGGGAAAAATTAATAATTTAGACACTTATTTTGAATAGTAAGTCTTAATGAAACGTGTTTCAACGAACACCCAGTCAAATTCCTCCGTGATGCAATTTAGTCCTCGCCCGTTAACGGAATCATAACCATACCCAACTATAATTTTTTGGTCAAGTGGTTCATTGGTTATGGAAGTAGGGCCATTTCCATAAATTAGAAAAAACTTAGGGGGCAATTCGGAAAATAAATAAAATCAAAAGCAATTTGTTTCATAAAAGGATAGCAGAAATTCGGTGGAGAGTCTCTCTCTCTCTCTCTCTCTCTGCTATTTCTTTTCCTGATTGTTTCTCCCATCTTTTTAGGGTTTATTTTTATTAACAAAAATAAGAATTTGATAATTTTGTGAAGTTTTTTGTTAGTTCATTTCGACAAATTTGTCGATTTTTTATTTTCAAAAGAAAGAAAAAGTTTCATAAATAGTTTGATCGAAAAAAGAAGTTGCTTTGTTTTCTCGGGAAAATGGAGACAAATTCATGGAGCTTTCGATTCTCCAATTCTTCTTCTTCTTCTTCTTCGTCTTCGTCTTCGTCAAGGCGTCGCCAATCTCGATCCGGTTAGTATTTGTCTGCTTGTTCGTCGAGAAAATCAGAAATGGAAATGGTTTGAATTTGGTGATGAATTTTGATTTTCTTTTCCTTTTGTTTTAGATCTGTTTCTGGGAGGAGGGTATGAGGAAATTGACGGAAACGATGATTTCAAGGCGCAGTTTTTATGTCCGTTTTGTGCTGAGGATTTCGACATTGTTGGACTCTGTTGCCACATCGATGAAGAACATCCTGTTGAAGCCAAAAACGGGGTACCTTTTTCCCTATTTTCTCAAAAATAATCTACTTTTCCCCCTTCTTTTGAAGAAATTTGTGTTGTTATTATAGGTTTCTTGAAGTATATAAATAGAAGAAATGTGTATTGAATAGTTGATAATTACAAAAAATAATCTACTTTACTGCTGCTGGAGTGATATATGTTACATTTTAAGCTGTTTTGCTTTTAATTTGATTGTTTAAGTTCTATGATTCCTCGGGTATTTATGTTTTTTTTCTTGCACAAATTGTTTTGTGTTGTTGGTTTGCTGGGAATTGCATCTGAATTTTGCTTAATAGGTGTTTGGTTTGATGTTACCTTTTCAGGTGTGCCCTGTTTGCGTGAAGAGAATCGGAATCGATATCGTCAGCCACATTACCATGCAACATGGGAATTTTCTTAAGATATCCTTTTTTCTTGTTGATTTTGTCTGGCTGGGTTTAGTTGTTATCTATCAGTTGCTTCTGATGTCAACACTGGTTAAATAATACTATTTCCATATAGATCTTGTCCAAGTATTTATCTGTATGCACGCCACACATAATAGATTTCATTAGGGTTAATTATGAGCATTGGTTTCCTATTTTAGAATCAATCTGTTGTTTATTTGTCAGTAAGCATGCCATGACGTACGGTTTAGGTTATTCCTTGACTGGGCGTTACGTGCGACGCAGGCGGAGATTACACAAGGGTGGATCCAATTTGACGTTCTCTATGTTGAGAAAAGAAATGCGAGAAGGAAATTTGCAGGCTCTTCTTGGCGGATCTTCATTTGTTTCTTCCTCCAACGTTGAAGCCGATCCTTTATTGTCTTCATTTATGTTTAGTCCTCCAACAGGTGAAGAGACCTCAAGCTTGAAACCTCTTTCTGTTGCTGAAGCAAGTGCAGTAAAGGAAAGCGGAAATAAAGAATCTCCGGAAAGGTACAAGTGCTGATATATATCATTGTGATATTAGTCCTTTTGTTTCTTTGTCTGGTCTCCGAAAAATGACAGGCTAGTTGGTAGTCCTCTATGCTCCTTGATATAGTGAACGACTTTGACTAAAGTCATTGTGGCTCGGGAATGTCATTGCTTAGGCTTAGTTTCTTCATTTTCCTTGAAACATTCATGTCCGATACATTCAACTGATGAAAAATTTAACCTTATTGGATACAGAAAGCCTCAACATGCCCAATTATCGGACAAGGATCACGAGGAGAAGGCTAGAAGGTGTGAGTTCATTCAAGGGCTGTTGATGTCTACTATTCTTGATGATAATTTATAAGTTAATTGGGGTGCATTTGTAGTGGTTATTCCAATACAATGTTAGGTCTGAGAGAGTGTAAAGCATAAAGAAGACCTTCACCCTACCTTAGAAACGGTATCCGGTTTGATCATCTGAACTTTATTCTCCTAATGTATTTAGAGCTTTTGTGCATAATGAAAAGATGGAAGAACTTTATCTTATATCTATGCTTCGCTTTTTATTTACTATTGAAGATCAGAGTTGCTTTTGATAGTCTCATGTCATTATTTGCAATAGAGGTTTGTCTTCTGTTGAAATAAAAAAGGATTGTTGTGCTTGAGGCTTTTGTCTGGCACATATCCGACATATGTCTGAATATAATTACAAGGATTTGATCTCATGAAAGCACTTCAGAAATTTGAATGTATTCGTGTTAAAAACGTACTTTTTTTAGGCAAATCATGTTGGGTAGGTAGAATATATTCTTGGAAGGTAGGAGAGTTGTAACAGTTGAGTTCTGGGTTTTCAAGACCATGATGTTGGTAATCGGTAATCGGACATACCGGATGAAACGAAATATAATATCTTGTGTTCTGTATCCCCAATAATCCCATTCAAAAACAAAGCATCTTACATCAAGGTGGACGAAACTACATATTCCTCATGCAATTTTGTGTTTATGTATGAGCTCAGACCGAGATTACCTACTGGGGTTGTCTTCCAAGTTACGGTGTTCGCTTCTTTCATCTACGGTGGTACAGAAAGAAGGTAAAATCTGGATGATTTACATGCAAACGCCTAAGCCAGTTATCGGCCTGTCGCCAAAGGGACTCGACTTTAAGAGATGTGTCAATGCCGACCGAATCCCAAAGGGGAACATGGAACTTATAGAAAGCAACTCCGAAGGTAGGTAAAGGTAGCTTCGAAGACATTTCAGCATCACTGAATTCCCTGATATTAAAGCCTCCAAAAGGCAGGCAACCCGTGCCGGTACCTGCTCGGAAAAAATAACACCAAAATAAAAAAACAAAGACGTTCGACCGCATATTGGTAGAGGAAAAAGGATGCTTACCTGGTGATTCTGTAGAAAGGAAGTGATATGTCAAAAAGCAGGCATCCAGGGTTTTCATACTTGGAATCGTTGGTATCCTATATATAGGGTACCTTCATAAAGAAGAATTTCCCGTCAAATGGTTTCGTGTTAAAAACGAAATGGTGATAAACAAGAAATATACCATGCCACGGAAATCCAGCTCGAAGGTAATAGATCGCAGCTCCCATAACTCATCAAAGCTGGAAATCGGGATGCCAGATCCAAAATCTGTGGGATGCAAGGTTATCAGAGATAGCGCGATGAGCTGCAAATGGCATGCTAATGTAACAAAGGACGGGGACCTACCTTGCAAGCCAAAGGCTTACGAGTAAATGGTAGAGCATGCTCGAGGTACTCGAAAACAAGCTGACCAGATGGGTTTTGAATGTTGGTTTCATTGCTCGATGTGCCCCGATAAGGTTCATCTCCGATCACGATATGACTTTGAGCCCTCTGGACAGCGTTGTTACTACCATTGCCACTCGTCTCCCTAGATGACTCTGTATTGCTCTCCTCGCCAGGCTGCCTGTTCAACGATACAGTGGAAAATGAATAATGCAAACAAGCACGGTTAACAGGTTGATCGAGCCAATCACCCTGCATTTCGATCTCTATTTGTCTTTTAAAGCATCGAGTGATACTTGAGCAACATGATTATATCAACATAGGATGAAGACATGCACTGGCATTGCATAACGATCAAAGAAATCCGAGGGCCATCGGGAATTCTCCACTACGACTCACAATCATGCATGGAATTCAGATAAACTACGGCGTGGAATGGCTTTACCTTTGTCTAGGAGACCTTGAAGGGTCTATATAGAGCTGAATGGCAGACAAGTAAGGGACATAGTATTGAGTAACAGGGCAAGTTCCATTCAACAAAAGAGGAACCCCAGCTCCATATGCAGTCCATTCCTCAAAAGTCTTCCACAAATCCTTAAGAAAAAAATACCGACGACTCTCCGGTTCGATCGTTCCCTTTTGCAGCCAGCTTGTGATCGTCTATAAGATCACCAAAGTTTCATCAAGAAAAAGCTTCACCACTATTGAGAATAACAAAGAAAAGATTCAAAGACTTGCATTCTTCTCGTAAAATGATAATTTCATATATTCTTCTACAATAATCATATCGAATTCTAATTATATTCGGATTCGAGTCACGTCAGATCCCTAAACCTATGTATCAACCTAACTTTCCACGCATTCGTAAGTGAAAAGAGAAAAGAAAGGTGAAATATTGGTTGATTCAAGTTGATTTTGTTTACCATGGGTATACGTTGAGCTTGAACGACCGGGGTTGTAAACTCCAAGAACCGATCCAAATTCGTCGGATTAATGTCACTGTTATCCACAGGCAATGATGAAGATGACGCAGTGTGTTGCTGTTGATCCATTCTGTTCTCCGCCGTTAAACGGCTGGGAACCGACGGCCTTCGTTCAAGCCGCTGTTTCTTCAGTTGTCGGATCAACCTTGGCGGCAGATTATTGAACCGACTCCACCTGCCTCTACGTCTACTGGACATTGTAACGGAGCGGTACCGTTATAAGTAAGAAAGAAAGCCCCATTTTCTTGGAGGAGAGGTTCGAGCGGGAAAATGGGGATGCTGATGCTTTTCTAATGGTTTTCTTTTGGATTTATTAATTTTTTTCTGAAAAAAACGTTAGAAATCCCCGTATTTTTTAAGGAAGAAAATTAATATGGACACCTATTATTTTCTCTCTCAATATAATCCTCCAATTCAGAAAAATTAACTCAACATTTGACCAATATTTTTCATCGTTTGATGTTACAGTACTAATGTGATAGTTCATAGTTCTGACATGATAATCCACGGTACTAATGTGACAGTCAATATGCCATTTTGAGTTACCACTTTAGTCCATCTATAATGTTATCCGTCACGTTATCAACCACTGTGAATTGCTGCGTTAACACCGTAAACCGTCACGTCAGCACCGTAACAGTTAACGACGAAAAAACATTGGTCAAGAAGTCACATTGAGTTTATTTTCTTAGTTGGAGGACCGCATTGATAGAAAAAAAAAACAATACCATGACCATATTATATTTAAAAAAAACACAGGGATCTCTGATGCCTTGTTTTCTTTTTAAATATTTAGATGAATTTTAATCACATTCGACTGAATCAAATATATTAAAAAAATGTATATAATTGTAATGACATACTTTTTTAAATTCATTAAATTCAAATTCTTCATACAACATATATACATGGGTTCAAAATTTTGTTTATATATTCCAAGTACATCTTAAGTTTGAGTTTAATATTTAACGCTTAAACTATATTAAGTTAATGAAAATAGATGCTTAGTATGAAACTGGTATTTTAAAAATTCAATTAATTTTTTCAAAAAAAAAATCAATTAAAATTATATAAAAAATCAAGTATAGTTAGAGAACATCAACTAAAATTAACCCATGTTTTAAAATTGACCTTTAAAGTCGATAATAGTTTAGAATGATATAATCGACAACATATCAGTACTTTGATAACTCAATTAGAATGATTTACAGTTCGACGATCAATTTATAATCTAAGACTTTATTTTAGAGCAAAAAGAAAACTAGGGTAAATTACACGTTTAGTATCTAAACTATCGATTTTAACCCGTTTTAATGCTTAAACTTTTTAAAAATCATACCTAATGTTTAGTTTTTATTTCATTTTAGTAACTCGCACGCGTTTAGTACCTTTAATATGTTTTAGTACTTAAACTTTTAATTACTAAAATGAAACAAAAATTAAACTTTAGGTATGATTTTTAAAAAAATCAAAAGTTTATGTATTAAAACGGACTAAAATCGATAGTTTAGGTACTATACACATAGTTTACCCAAAAAACTAATCCATATAACGCTGCGACTGAGAATTGATGCACGATTCAAACGCACAAAAAAAGAAGTTTAAAACAAAGTATCTAGGACCAGTTTTACCGCAGTAGATCGAAGAAACAAGCATTGTAAAAGCTACAAAGAAAACTAGGAACTGACCAACTATGCATGATGCAACTGCAAAACATTCAAATTTCCCAACTTTCATAAAGATGTTAGATAAATATGTATGTTCCGAAATAGAGCAAACACGGATTCATCACCATCGAACGATACCGAGAACCTATGAAGATGGTGGTGGTGGTGGCCGTGGTGATCGGTTGCTCCTCGCTGTATTCGCAAGAGAATGTTATCTTCTAATAGGCCTGTGTCCTCGAACTCGGGTGTTAGATGGCTGAACCGGACCTGTATATTGCGGCCTATGGACGACTTTACCATCAACAAGCAAATCCCCTGCAAAATCGATCCACAAAAAGGTAAAAGGATCGAAATTTGTAGACCATAAAGGGAATTTAATAGCAATAAGCAGCGAAACCGTTGTTCAAACCTCCATAATCTTTGTTCGGAACATCGAGATATGAATCCGGTAAGACCCAGAGCACACGAGGTAATCCTATAGACAAGCAGGGAATCAATGTGAAACAAAATCCCAATTATACGAACAAGATTGATTATTGTAGCAATTTTGTATGGAGCTTCAAAACCCTAATGCAGCTAAAGGAAAAATCATACAACAATGAGAATCAGTGTTAATTCTTACTTTCAACAGAAACCAATTAATTCTTCCATAGGCACTTCAAAACAAAAGGGGGGGGATCATTTAAACCCTAAAACCCTAATAAACGGAATTACCTTTAACTTTATAAGACAACTCCTCAGATATCAAAGCACCAAACCCAGTATACCTCGTCGTACAAACAGAGTATATCCTCTTCTTCGCTTCCTCTTCACTGCAACATCAACAACAATTCCCAAATTTAGAAGAAGAAAAAACCACCAAACTCAATGAAATTTGAGGGGGTTTTTAACCTGCCGACGACAGAAGCAAGGGTTTTGACATAGGCATCGATCATTTCTTCTTCAGAAGGCTTTGGGTCTTCCGTGAATTCCAAAACAATAAGCCAATGCTCATAATCACAGCCGTCGAGAAGGATCGTTTCCTTCGGCGGCCGGTTGCTCCAGTTCGGGGATGGGTCGTTCAATGGCGAGTACCCGGATCCGGATGTCCTGGACCGGGTCAGGATTTTGACTGATTCGGGGGCAGAAACTGGGGAGTTTCTGATGAGAGAAAAGGCGAGACGAGAACGTGAAGAGATAGACGAAGAACGAAGAGGCCAAGAAGAAGAAGAGAGGGCGCGGGTTAATAGAGTTGATAGAGATCGTCGGGCATTGAAGGAAGCCATTGTTGACGACGATGATTCTCCGATATGCTTTGTTTCTTCGATACTATTACTAACTAGGGTGACCCCCTTTTGCGAAATATTTAGAGGATTTAACAATAGGTGAAATTATGGATTTGGTCACTCATACTATGCTCAAATTGGTATTTCGACCCTATATTTTTAACTTTACATGATTTAGTTATCGTAACATTCACCCTACTTTCCTAAACTCAAGATCCCCCAGCACAAGCCTACCAAACAAAACATAAAAAAACAAACCAAACACCGCACATCAAGAGAAGAAACAAAAAAATCACAACATTGATTGAACCTTCAACTTCCCCCGAAAACCGATTAAACAAAACTCCTGACAAAGGCTTTGTTAAAATATCAACTTGCTCATAGATAGGCACCTCATTAACCACCACTTGTCCCAAGGTAACCTTCTCTCGAACAAAGAATAAATCCATTTCAACATGTTTAAACTTAGAATGCATAACCGAATTTGTAGAAACGACAACAACACTAGCGTTATCACACCACAGGACAAGCCTATCTCTTAACATGCAACTCTGTAAGGACTGTAACCACAATACCTCAGTTGTAGCACACACAACACTTCTATATTCTACCTCAGTTGTTGAATGAGAAACCACTTGTTGCTTTTGTGATGCTTACGAGACAGGTTGTCCCCCCCCCCCAAAAATAATAATACAAAACCCAATCGTTGAGTGATGATTATCCACATCATAACCCCAATTAGCTTCAACAAATCCTGTAATGGACAAACAAGGAGAATAAGTAAACCTAAGTACATAGTCCAAAGTGCTCTAGAAATACCTCAAGATGAGCTTCACAGCATAAAAATGCTCATCCAAGGGGGATTGCATAAACATTAACAACAAAGGAATATCAGGTCTCCTAATAAGAACATATCGCAAAGCACCCACTATGTTTCTATAATCAGTGGTATTATTAATAGGAGTGCTATGATGAACAGACAACAACTTGTTACAACTTTTAGCCTTCGAAAATAACATAGAGGTGTACATGCATAAAGTTTTGCACTCAAAATTCCAAGAATATAACAATATTAAATACTTGTTAAAAAATTATTGTTCTTGTGATGTTATATTGTTAGAGAAAATTTAATTTCTGTCATAGGACGTATTGAGAGGTACTGGAGCGGATATTGTACTCTTGAAAATTTTAAATTATCATATAATGATTGATTAATTAATTTAAATTAATTTTTCTTTATTCATAATGTTAATTGAATCTCTGACCTTGTTTAAAGGGTATAACGTCTTATTGTACTCGATCAATTGGTAATTGATATTTTTATAATAGTGTATTCAAGTTTGATATGCCTAAGTTTTTTGAAACAAAGGTGCAAGAGTCTTTATTGAATGAATAAACAAAGAGGGTCCCATAAAACATAAAAGCATGCAGAACGGTCTTAAAACATAAATAAAGAAAAGAAAAAGTAGAGTAAGCAGCTGACTATTCATCTCCCTCAAGAAGAAAGCTTTCGTTGAAGATCGAGCATGGAAAGAGAGAGGAAAAAAAAACAGAGATGGATCTTAAGCACAGATCAAACAGTCACCGTGGAATGGTACTACGGCGGTTCAAGCCACCTCCTACCTTCGGAGGCCTGATGTTCAGCATACCATGGTCCCTCATCAATCCAGTAGGCATCTTCCTGGCCACAATTCTCATCAGACGCCAGAAGATGAGCAGCGATGTTGGCTGAGCGTTGAACGAATCGAAAGCAGCATGCATGAAAGGATCTCGCCCTCCGTCGCACCTCCCAGGTTAGAGCGCTGATCTCCGACAGATCTTGGTCAGAGGTTGATAATTTCTCAATTACCGTACGGGCATCCCCTTCCAGAACCACCTCCCTCAAACGGATGGCGACACCCTTAACCCGTGCACGTACCTGAATACGAATTAAATATATCACATAATTTTTACATACATTTTATAATTGAAAACTCAGTACAAATTTAAGTTTTTAAAATTTATCCAATTTAATTCTTTAAATAAAATAATATAATCACGTAAAATAATAATATAATATTTAAATATTTAACTCATTATCGGTTTTAGATATCAACTTTATACTATTTCATATCTTAAAGTAAACAAGCTGAAAACTGTATAATTTAAAAATATTTCTTTATTCTAATAAAATATATTTTTATCTAAAACATAGATCTTAGATTCATATTTATATTCATAATAATATATCTCATACATTTCTTATCCGTATACATATCATCTAAAAAAATTAAAATAGTAGGATGTCATTACTGATACATGTAATTAGTCTTTGTTAATTGATATCAAACTCAACTCCTTACTTCACTGGCTCTTCTTTACCTACGTGTAAAAATCATTACACGCTAAGTATACACCTAGTGAGACATTATAACAAACTAAGGTGATATAAAATATTAAACAACTTAACAACATCAAAACAATATATTTTCTTAGCAACTTAAGATGATCATAACAATTTAAAACATTAACTTAAATTCAATAGAATCATTAAATATTCAAGTCGATTTATTCAAGTCATTTTTTCTCATCAAGGACTTGAAAATCATCATCTCATGATCTTATCAAAACCATGATAAATAATATCATACGTAATAATCATATCATATTTCTTTTTTCATTCACATATATTTCAGAACTTTCATATTTCATTTTCATCTTTTAATTTCATATTCATTTCCACATTTCATTTTCATAACCAGTACTTTCATATTTCAGAATTCATTCCCAGATTCAAAACCTATTTCCAGATTCAAAAATTACTTTAAGATTTATAGCTTAATTTTAGGTTCATAGCCCAATGCATATTTATGAGAATCAAGGTACGTGAGTCATACATAATGTGCACACTAGACATTACACGGTGCCAATCATCATCATAGGATGCACTCCAAGTGCAAATTATATCATATGCACCAACGGTGCCATACGTAATGTACACAAATGTACCATAACTTAACTTGAACTTTACTCAATTTTCTGGCATGCCAAGTGTACCTACGTCTTTCAATGCAACATACAATGGGCTTTTCCATATTGAATTATCGAAGATATCAATATATCAACATATCCAACTTTTCATATCATAACACAATAGGCAGTTAATTCCCTAAACATTTAATTTCCACATAATATTTATATATCATGATCATCGTCAATTACCTTTCTTTAACATATACACATCATATTCATCATGTAATAAATATCATAACTATGATGCCAATTATAATAAAGTTGACTCATTTCAAACTTTTATAATAGCATATAACATAGGAGTAACATGAAAACATAATTTATGACAAATTTCATATAATAGCAGTTTGCACTACCTTCAAAGAAATATTATTATGTATTAACATACACACTTAAAAATTATTCTGTTTATACCAGTAGCAACTAGACTCGAATAAAAATCTAACCATATAAGACACTTTTTCTTGTTCAACTTGTACAATTTATAGTAAATTTCCAAATATGACTTATAGAAGTTTATTTTGAGCAGAAATTGTTGTCTTGTTTTCTAACTTATCCTTGATAAAAAAATTTATATCTTTTTATATACTCCTTGAAATTAGTAGCCGTTTATTTTAAACAAAACTAGACTGATATACGAATTCAACTAAATAAAATTCATCCTCTAACCATTTCAGTAGAATCTATGTTGATTTTCTAAACTTACTATTTCAAGTCATAAGTATAGGCATATTTCAATAGTTTGCATCCTTAGCTTATTCACTAATTATATTAGCTTACTAAATGAACATATAGGATTGAATCACAATTCACATAATATTGGGAGTCACTTATTACCATAATAACTCCGTCACTGACTCATCACAAGCCAATGCTTGCTCGATAAGATAAATACAAATTAAATGCACTCACATGGTGTGTTTAGCTTGCAAACCTTCCTTAGAAATTCGCATTCATCCTTATGTTACTCCTTAGATTTAATATTTCTTGGTCTTGATTTCAATCATAATCTAAATGGATACCATTTACAAAATATATATATTTCAAACCACATGTTAGAATCTTACTAACACAGACACACAATAGAAAAATAAATTCCTAAAAATCTTCCAGAACTCATCCGATACTAATTTCTTGTCACAACATAAATGTTGATCTCAAAGCTTCAAATTGACCATTCAAGTCTCTTTTTATCCATATTCATCACTAAGGCACATAGTATTTTCAAACTTCACATTTTAACCACTAATTACAAATTCTTTTCGAATTCATCTCAATTTTTCCATTTTACTCAAACCTTCAAATTGACCATTCAAGTCCCTTGCCATTTTTGCCTCAACTCAAACTTCAATCAACTTAATTAAAATATCCAACATTTAATTCCAGCATAATACCTCAACATTTACACCATTTTTACTTAAGTCACTAACTTTCTCATATTCCCAGTATCATTTTCCTTCAAATCAACCGAAGCCCTTGGAATGCTTTGTTGTCTTTTAACGCTCTTCTGGTGTGCCAAAGGATTCTCTTCCTCTGACCCCGTCATCAACACATCATCATCCGCCTATTTGCTATGATCTAAACCATGAGAGTAGAAAACACTAGTAACCCAATTCTTTGTCTGTAATCCCCCTGCTTGACTAGTTGGGTGCGAAACCATATTCCTCTCAGTACTCGGAACATTTGCAATCATATTCCCG
Organism: Hibiscus syriacus; assembly: GCF_006381635.1. Lineage (NCBI taxonomy): Eukaryota > Viridiplantae > Streptophyta > Magnoliopsida > Malvales > Malvaceae > Hibiscus > Hibiscus syriacus. Next base: position 135,788 of record NW_024062797.1, read on the forward strand.
GTATCATCCCTTAACCACGGGTTAGAAACTACCCCCCGCCTTGTTTGGGTAGCGTGCAGCGACACGTCCCACTGTGGTACTAAATCCTTCTTATCTTTCAAGACCCATAGAGGACGTAAATGTTCCCTATAACCCAACTTACCACAGAGAAAGTAGAACAATATGAGTTTCTCATACTGAAAATTGACATACGTAGATCCCCCATTTGACAACGCGATCTTTTTTTGTCCTTTTCAGAGGCTGTGCACATCCACTGCCTCCCGAATCCGAAGGCAATGCCTATAGCCAAGTGTAACCGCACTGGTATCATACTCTAAGGAAGTGCCAATGAAATCCTCAAATTGCTTAGCCACCTGTTCCGAAATATAACCAATAGACACATCGTTCACCAAGATCCAAAAATCTGCCCTATTCAAGTCCACCCTAAGCGGATCATCACCCGGTTGTAACTGGTGTAAAAGTAACGGATAGGAACTAAAGTACCATGGTACTTCATGCGTGATCTGATCTGCATCAACCTCATTAAAAAGCTTGAATAGAAAACATCCTTTTCCCAATTCTGTGATTGAGATTCCACCAATCGGGTGCCAAGCATTCGCCAGGGTAGCTCGCATCGCTTGGAAATTAATCATTGTTGCAGTAAGAAAGCGGCCAACTAAACAATTTTCAAAAGATGCTTGAGAGCAGTCTTCGGCTTGCGGCGGTAACAAAATCTCATCCTCTTCCTCTCCCAAATTCAGATCCTCCAACTCCCGAGTGATCTCCTCCATGGCACAGGGAAAAAACAAAAGACAAAGGACAATAGCAGAGACTAGACAAACTGACTCAAATCAAAAAGCTGACCACAAGGCAGAAAGACGGCTGACCATCACATGGTCAAAACCCTAACACAGAGGGTCATGTGCTTCATATGCCTAATTTAAATTATTAATTAATGAAATATTTAATTTTTAGTTATATTATAGATTTTTAAAATATTAATAAAAAATATTTAATTATTTTATTTAATTAGTTGATTTTAACTTTGAGTAATATAAGTGGATTAATTTAACCCATAACAAGATCATATATAGGTTATTAAAATTAAATAAATTTTAAAAAAATATTTATGAAAGAAAAATGGTGATATACTTAAGAATAAATAATCTAAAATTATATAAATGAATGAATTTCAACTAAACGTGGAGCTTTAGGTCTTCAAGTTCAACAAACCTTCGGAGCCAGATGGACTTCTCTCATCCATAGAAAAAGAAGGGTTAACTAAAAATGGTGATTTGGGGATTGTCTCCTTCAAGTATAAATAGGGCATTGGAAATGTACATATTATTCAAGCGAAGAGCTCAAGGGGCTTTAAACAATAAGGATTATCAGCACTCAACAGCTGATATAAACCTTCTTTCTTTCTTTCTTCAGATTCAAGAGACAAGAAGAGAGAAGAAAAGAAGTTTTATTCTTGCCGTTTTTAAGATTTCATGCTTTAAAAACGAAGAGAAGCTGTTCAAAAATGGCGAATAACTTTGCAATTATCATTACATGTTCAATGTTTCTAGTGGCGGTGGTGGTTGCCGTGGTGGTGGGAATGAACCACACCTCGAGCAAGAGCGATGGCGATGGCGGGGGTGTGACGAGTTCTAAGAAGGAGGTGCACGCACTTTGCCAACCCGTGGATTATAAAGAGATATGCGAGCAGAGCATGTCCCAGTCGAACTCCACCGACACCAAGGAGCTGATAAGGGCCGGTTTTCAGGCGGCGATGAAGGAGATGCAGGCGGTGTTGTCTAAATCGGCGACGATCCATGAGTTGCAGACGGATGAAGGGACAAAGGATGCATTTAAGGTTTGCCAGGAGGTGATGGGTTACGCCATCGACGACCTCGAGAACTCGTTCAAGACGCTCGGTGAATACGACGTGACCAAGATCGACGATTACCTCATGAACCTCAAGGTGTGGTTGAGCGGCGCCGTCACAAGTCAACAAACATGCATAGACTCGTACGAAGAGAAGAACGGCACGGCGGCGGACAAGATGAGGAGTCTCATGAAGAAGTCACAGGAGCTAACCAGCAACTCTCTCCATATAGTGTCTGGCATATCGTCCATCCTCAAGGACCTCAACATCCCGGGCATCGACAATCTCGACACCACTGGACTCGAACGGAAGCTCTTGTCGAGCGGAGATGACAACGATTTCCCACAGTGGGGTGGGATGGAGCCCCATGATCAAAAGCTCTTCTCGTTGTCGTCTTTTAGTAGGGATTTGATCACACCACCCGGTGATGATGTCCAACCTGTGAAGAAATTAAGAAAACGAAAGCTCTTTTCGAGCAATGATGACGATGATTTCGCATTGTGGGGGATGAAATCTCGCGATCGGAAGCTCTTCTCGAGCAGCGACGACGATGATTTTGCACTATGGGGGATGAAATCCCGCGATCGGAAGCTCTTCTCGAGCAGCGACGACGACGATTTCGCACAGTGGGGGATGAAATCCCGTAAAAGAAAGCTCTTGTTGAGCAGCGACAACGATGATTTCCCAACGTGGATGAACTCCGGCGATCGAAGGCTCCTCCAAGCGGCGGACATTAAGCCCAACGTCGTCGTTGCTAAAGATAGTAGTGGCAAGTACGATAGCATCAACAAGGCCTTGGCAGAAGTTCCAAATAATAATCCCACAAGATTTGTTATTTACGTGAAGAAGGGAATTTACAAGGAGAACGTCAACGTTACCAAGGGCATGGACAATGTTATTCTTATCGGAGATGGTCCGACCAAAACCCTCATCACCGGCGACTTGAGTAGTGAAGTTCATAAGCTTACCACGTTTCACACTGCTACTGTCGGTAAGCAGTACATATAATCAGATATTAAGTCATAATGATCTTTAACATTATTATAATACGATCGTTACGTATCCATAATTTAATTCTGATGTGTGTTCTTGTATTTGGTAGCTGTAAATGCAAAGCATTTTATAGCCAAGAATATCGGATTCGAGAACACCGCCGGAATAGCAGGTCAACAAGCAGTCGCCCTGAGATCATCCGGCGACATGGCCGTCTACTACAACTGCCACTTCAACGGCTATCAAGATACCCTTTTCGCCCACAAAGAGAGGCAGTACTATCGCGACTGCACCATCAGCGGCACAGTCGACATCATCTTCGGCGACGGGAGAAGCTTGTTCCAGAACTGCCACATCATCGTCAAAAAGCCGGCTCCCAACCAGAGTTGCATCATCACCGGACATGCGAGAAATGACGAGAAAACACTTAGCGCCATTGTGCTCCAAAACTGCACAATCTCCGGCGACAAGGACTATCTCCCAGTTAAGGACAAGAACAAGGCGTACCTCGCCCGACCCTTAAAACCATACGCCATCACCATCATAGTGCAATCCCAAATCGATGACATCATCACCCCAGAGGGGTACACTCCGATGAACGGCACTGTGGGACTCGATACCTCATTTTACGCCGAGATCGACAACAGGGGTGCCGGTGCTAAAACTGAGGATAGGGTCAAATGGGGTGGTATAAAGCATCTCGATTTGAAAGACGCTAAGGAATACACCCCTCGCATCTTCCTTGAATCTGAAACTTGGATTCCATTAACTGGGATTCCCTGCAATCCCGACTTGGTCCAAGGGTTGTAAACTAGAAAAAAATCAAAGGCCATTGTTATTATTATTGTGCTGATATGTTATAATTAATTAAATAATTAAACTTAAGAAAACCCTAAGGGCATCTCTCTTTTTATTTTATATCTTGCAAAACTATCTAATTTTTTATTAATATAAATTAAAGTTTTAGGCTTAAAATAAATATCGTTTTCGTTTTCATTTTTTCGGAAAATATAATGAAGATGAAAATTTTCAAAATTATCTTCTTCTTTTTTTTGAAAAAAATACATAAACATTAGAAAGTACAAAATATTTTTATTTTTTTTAAAAAAAATTCTATATAATTGAAAAAAAATAAAAACAATAAATTTTAATTAATTAATTGATCGGAGTTGGAATTCTTGTAATTTTATTATTGAAATCAAAATTTTGTTTTTATTTACCAAATAATCATATTTTTTCTTTGATAGTAAGATTACAATATCACTAAAAATAATAGTTTATAAAATGTTTAGTTCTTGTTCGTTTAAAATTATCAATATCACATTCATATTTGTTTATTTATTTTAAGGTGTTCTTGGTGTATGTTTAGTGTTTGCTTATATGTTCATTTAACGCTCATGAACATATTCGTTTTATGTTCAAGTACATGTTTATTTAACGTTCACCAATGCATTTATTTAGCGGTCATTTAATGTTCGGCAACCAACACTCTTTCACCCTTCTGTTTGTAAGTCAGAAAAATGATAAAATTATATCAGTAGTCCTTAACTTCTTTAGGCTTTATAATTTGAACTCGAAAGTTTTAAAAATCATACTTAAAGTTTAGTTTTTGTTTCATTTTAATACTCTGACGTTTAACACTTTAGTTTTGTTTCATTTTAGTACCTCCGTTCAAAATCTAACGTTAAGTTTTGAAAAAAAATGAAAGTTTAGGTACTAAAATGGACCAAAACTGATAGTTTAAGTACTAAGCGAGTTAAGTTTTTAACGGCAGGGTACTAAAATAAAATGAAAACTAAACGATATATATGATTTTAAAAAATGAAAGTTTAGGTTCTAAAATGGTCCAATAATTTTATTACTTACTTTCTATTTCTTAATTTTTAGTTTTTTACACCTTAGATAATACGATTTATCAAAATCAATTATAATTATTCTACGCAAGCCAGCCAAGAGACATTCGAGCGATAAAATCTGAGTCCAGATGTTGCTCTTGCAAGATTTCTTTCAGGATTCATATCGCCACCAAGCTATGAAAGATCAGTCCACTGCTTCTGGCTGCTTGTTGTCTTATTGTTTGGGGTCCCGGGCAGGGGCTGTTCAATGTGATGGGCGATTCAAAAAGATGGAAAAGCGTCGGCCATTAGTGTGGTCCGGTTGAGAATCGTTGCTCAGGTGTGGAGTTGCTGTTCTCGTGCTGGCGTGTTTGCCATGAGGAGGATTAATAGTTTTTTATAGTGTTTCCTGTCGAGCTTTGTTGCTGGGTGATTGTGTTTCGAATTGTGTTGTAGTTCTCTTGCCTTATAGGGTGCACTCTTTTCCTTTATTTAGACTTAGGGTTAGGAAGGTTTTCAATGAGGCATCTATCTTGATCTTTTAATTAAATAAAGCCATATAATTATCAATTAAAACTGGGAATATTTCAATGACCGGAAGAAAAATATCGATATGGCTATATTTAAATGTTTAAAACATTAATGACGTTCCGTAAAGAGCTCTTATCCATAGAAAAAGAAGGGTTAACTGTAAATGGTGATTTGGGGATGGTCTGCTTCAAGTATAAATAGGGCATTGGAAATGCACAGATTATTCAAGCGAAGAGCTCAAAGGAGCTTTAAACAATAAGGATTATCAGCACTCAACAGCTGATATAAACCTTCTTTCTTTCTTTCTTAAGATTCAAGGGAAAAGAAGAGAGAAAAAAAGAAGTTTTATTCTGATCGTTTTTAAGTTTTTGTGCATTAAAAACGAAAAGAAGCTGTTTAAACATGGCGAATAACCTTGCAATGATCAGTATAAGTTCGGTATTTCTTGTGACAATGGTGGTCGTTGTGGTGGTGCGAATGGATCACGACACGAACAAGAGCGATGGCGACGACGATGGAGGGGGTGTGACGAGTTCTAAGAAGGAACTACACGCACTTTGCCAACCCGTGAATTATAAAGAGACATGCGAGCAGAGCCTGTCCCAGACGAACTCCACCGACACCAAGGAACTGATAAGGGTCAGTTTTCAGGCGGCGGTGACGGAGATAAAGGCGGTGTTGTCGAAATCGGCGACGATCCATGAGTTGCAGACGGATGAAGGGACAAAGGATGCCTTTAAGGTTTGCCAGGAGGTGATGGGTTACGCCATCGACGACCTCGAGAACTCGTTCAAGGCGCTCGGTGAATACGACGTGACCAAGATCGACGATTACCTCATGAACCTCAAGGTGTGGCTGAGCGGCGCCGTCACAAGTCAACAAACATGCATAGACTCGTACGAAGAGAAGAACGGCACGGCGGCGGACAAGATGAGGAGTCTCATGAAGAAGTCACAGGAGCTAACCAGCAACTCTCTCCACATAGTGTCTGGGATATCGTCCATCCTCAAGGACCTCAACATCCCGGGCATCGACAATCTCGACACAACTGGACTCGAACGGAAGCTCTTGTCTAGTGGCGGCGGCGACGATTTCTCACAGTGGGGTAGGATGGAATACCACGGTCGAAAACTTTCGTGGCTGGAAGGTCTCTTCAAAACACCAGATCATGACGGTGCAATCACAGGGTGGATGATCAAATCACCCCAAAGAAAGCTCTTATCGCGCAGCGACGACGACGATTTTTCACAGTGGGGTGGGATGGAATACCACGGTCGAAAACTTTCGTGGCTGGAAGGTATCTTCAAAACACCTGATCATGACGGTGCAATCACAGGGTGGATGATCAAATCACCCCAAAGAAAGCTCTTATCGCGCAGCGACGACGACGATTTTTCACAGTGGGGTGGGATGAAATCCCGTGATCGAAAACTTTTGTGGATGGGAGATCTCTTCAAAACACCTGCTGACAACGAAATCACACATTGGGCGAAATCCCGCAAAAGAAAGCTCTTGTCGAGCAGCGACGACAATGATTTTCCACATTGGATGAGCTCTGGTGATCGAAGACTCCTCGAGGCGGTGGAAGTTAGGCCCAACGTCGTCGTTGCTAACGATGGAAGTGGCAAATACGATAGCATCAACAAGGCTTTGGCCGAAGTCCCAAAGAATAATCCCACACGATTTGTTATTTACGTAAAGGCCGGCATTTACAAGGAGAACGTCAACATTACCAAGGGCATGGACAATGTTATTCTAGTGGGAGATGGTCCGACCAAGACCCTCATCACCGGAGACTTGAGCAGTGAAGCTCATAAGCTTACCACATTCCACACCGCTACTGTCGGTAAGTAGTATATACTATATAGAGATATTAAGTCGTAATAATCTTTAAAATTATTATAATATGATCGTTATGTATTCATAATTTAATTCTGATATGTATGTTCTTGTATTTGGTAGCTGTAAATGCAAAGCATTTCATAGCCAAGAACATCGGATTCGAGAACACAGCCGGAATAGCAGGTCAACAAGCAGTCGCCCTGAGATCATCCGGCGACATGGCCGTATACTATAATTGCCACTTCAACGGCTATCAAGACACTCTTTTCGCCCACAAGGAGAGGCAGTACTACCGCGACTGCACCATCAGCGGCACAGTGGACATCATCTTCGGCGACGGGAGAAGCTTATTCCAGAACTGCCAGATCATCGTGAGAAAGCCGGCTCCCAACCAGAGTTGCATCGTCACGGGACATGCAAGAAATGACGATAAAACCCTTAGCGCCATCGTGCTCCAAAACTGCACAATCTCCGGCGACAAGGACTATCTCCCAGTTAAGGACAAGAACAAGGCGTACCTCGCCCGACCCTTGAAGCCATATGCCATCACCATCATAATGCAGTCCCAAATCAACGACATCATCACCCCCGAAGGGTACACACCGATGAACGGAACCGTGGGACTCGATACCTCATTTTACGCCGAGATCGATAATAGGGGAGCAGGCTCTAAAACTAGTGGCAGGGTCAAATGGGGTGGGATCAAGCACCTTGATTTGAATGCCGCAAAGATATACACCCCTCGCATCTTCCTTGAATCCGAAACCTGGATTCCAAAAACTGGAATTCCCTGCAATCCCGACTTGTTCAAAGCGGTGTAATTTGTAAACTACTAAAATACCTAAGGCCATTGTTATTATTGTTGTGCTGATATGTTACTATTATTCAATGATTAAACTGAACAAAAAAACCCTAAAGGCATCGCTATTTTTATTTTATATCATTGCAAAACTATCTAATCATCTATTAATATAACTTAAAAACATATTAACACATTTTTATTACTGAAACTAAATTTTTATTTCTATTTACCAATTAACCCATGTTCTTTCAATGATTAAACAAAAACAAGTACTATCATGAAATATGTTAATATGTAATATGTGATATGTTAACAACTATCATGAAATGCAATGCAACAACAATGGTGATGACATGTTTTATTTAGGGACAAAACTAACTCCAAATATGAGTAATTTGTATGCCTTTTCAAGTACTATCATTAGTAAATCATAACATAATAAATCCAAAGAAAAATATTTTCATGAGTCGACTTAAAGGAAAGCATGCTATGAATAACTTAAATTAAAAATTTAACACAAACTAATTAATTAAATTATTAATGCAATGCAATGTAGATAACAAACAAAAATGGTATGTGATATGCATAAATAAAAATAAAAGGATATCTTAATGGAGATTATGTGATTGGGGTCTCATTTGGTTGATGGCTTTAGGTAATTTAAGTTGGATTCGTTCTCAATCTTGAGTAACTAAAGATATAAATGGAATAGCATAAATCAAACGATGTTAATAGTAAAATTTAAAAGAATCGTTGTTATTTATTAAGATCTCGGGTTTAAACACTATTAATGTCAGGGTGTAAAAAAATTCTACCTCGTACATTTTGCATGTACTTCGTGGCCTCAACAATTTTCAAATCACCCTGGGACTTGGACAAGCCGAATATGGTGGCTTTCAAAAATAAAATACTTGTGTATAAATAATAAGGAAAATAAATTGATATGAATGTATTTAATTGGTTGAAATAATTGCTCACCAGGTATAAAGAGTTCTTGGAATATTTTTTTCTTTCTTATTTTAGACCTAATTTTTTTATCATATTAACATATAATTAGATAGTTTTGCAAGATATAAAAATAAGAAGAGAGATGCCCTTAGATTTTTTTTCTTGTTTAATTATTGAATAATTATAATATATCAGCACAACAATAATGATAACAATGGCTTTAGGTTTTTTTTAAGTTTACACCCCTTGGATTAAGTCAGGATTGCAGGGAATCCCAGTTAAGGGAATCCAAGTTTCGGATTCAAGGAAGATGCGAGGGGTGTATTTCTTAGCGTCTTTCAAATCGAGATGCTTGATCCCACCCCATTTGCCCTCAGTTTTAGCGCCGGCTCCCCTGTTGTCGATCTCGGCGTAAAATGAGGTATCGAGTCCCACAGTGCCGTTCATCAGTGTGTACCCTTCGGGGGTGATGATGTCGTCGATTTGGGATTGCATTATGATGGTGATGGCGTATGGTTTCAAGGGTCGGGCGAGGTACGCCTTGTTCTTGTCCTTAACTGGGAGATAGTCCTTGTCGCCCGAGATTGTACAGTTTTGGAGCACGATGGCGCTGAGAGTTTTCTCGTCATTTCTTGCATGTCCGATTATGATGCAACTCTGGTTGGGAGCCGGCTTTCTCACGATGATCTGGCAGTTATGGAACAAACTCCTCCCGTCGCCGAAGATGATGTCGACTGTGCCGCTGATGGTGCAGTCGCGGTAATACTGCCTCTCTTTGTGGGCGAAAAGGGTATCTTGATAGCCGTTGATGTGGCAGTTGTAGTAGACGGCCTTGTCGCCGGATGATCTTAGGGCGACTGCTTGTTGACCTGCTATTCCGGCGGTGTTCTCGAATCCGATGTTCTTGGCTATGAAATGCTTCGCATTTATAGCTACCAAATACAAGAACACACATCAGAATTAAATTATGGATACGTAACGTTCGTATTATAATAATGTTAAAGATCATTATGACTTAATATATATCTACTTACCGACAGTAGTAGTGTGAAACGTGGTAAGCTTACGAACTTCACTACTCAAGTCGCTGGTGATGAGGGTCTTGGTCGGCCCATCTCCGATAAGAATAACATTGTCCATGCCCTTGGTAACGTTGACGTTCTCCTTGTAAATTCCCTTCTTCACGTAAATAACAAATCTTGTGGGATTATTATTTGGAACTTCTGCCAAGGCCTTGTTGATGCTATCGTACTTGCCACTACTATCTTTAGCAACGACGATGTTGGGCTTAATGTCCACCGCTTGGAGGAGCCTTCGATCGCCGGAGTTCATCCACGTTGGGAAATCATCGTTGTCGCTGCTCAACAAGAGCTTTCTTTAACGGGATTTCATCCCCCACTGTGCGAAATCGTCGTCGTCGTTGCTCGAGAAGAGCTTTCGATCGCGAGATATCATGCCCCACAGTGCAAAATCATCGTCGTCGCTGCTCGAGAAGAGCTTCCGATCGCGAGATTTCATCCCCCACAATGCCAAATCATCGTCGTCATTGCTCGAAAAGAGCTTTCGTTTTCTTAATTTCTTCACAGGTTGGACATCATCACCGGGTGGTGTGATCAAATCCCTGATAAAAGACGACAACGAGAAGAGCTTTCGATCATGGGGCTCCATCCCACCCCACTGTGGGAAATCGTTGTCTTCTCCGCTCGACAAGAGCTTCCGTTTGAGTCCAGTGGTGTCGAGATTGTCGATGCCCGGGATGTTGAGGTCCTTGAGGATGGACGATATGCCAGACACTATGTGGAGAGAGTTGCTGGTTAGCTCCTGTGACTTCTTCATTAGACTCCTCATCTTGTCCGCCGCCGTGCCGTTTTTTTCGTTGTACGAGTCTATGCATGTTTGTTGACTCGTGACGGCGCCGCTCAACCACACCTTGAGGTTCATAAGGTAATCGTCGATCTTTCTCATGTTGTATTCACCGAGCGTCTTGAACGAGTTCTCGAGGTCGTCGATGGCGTAACCCATCACCTCCTGGCAAACCTTAAATGCATCCTTTGTCCCTTCATCCGTCTGTAACTCATGGATCGTCGCCGATTTAGACAACACCGCCTGTATCTCCTTCATCGCCGCCTGAAAACTGGCCCTTATCAACTCCTTGGTGTCGGTGGAGTTCGACTGGGACATGCTCTGCTCGCATGTCTCTTTATAATCCACGGGTTGGCAAAGTGCGTGCACCTCCTTCTTAGAACTCGTCCCACCCCGCCATCTCCATCGCTCTTGCTCGAGGTGTGGTTCATTCCCACCACCATGACAACCACCACCGCCACTAGAAACATTGAACATGTAATGATAATTGCAAAGTTATTCGCCATTTTTGAACAGCTTCTCTTCGTTTTTAAAGCATGAAATCTTAAAAATGGCAAGAATAAAACTTCTTTTCTTCTCTCTTCTTGTCTCTTGAATCTGAAGAAAGAAAGAAAGAAGGTTTATATCAGCTGTTGAGTGCTGATAATCCTTATTGTTTAAAGCCCCTTGAGCTCTTCGCTTGAATAATATGTACATTTCCAATGCCATATTTATACTTGAAGGAGACAATCCCCAAATCACCATTTTAGTTAACCCTTCTTTTTCTATGGACGAGAGTTTACCTCGAACTAATAAGAAAACCTAGTCCACTTAGTTAATTTAAATCTAACTATTAAAACGTTAGATAAAATAAGGGTTAATTACACAAATGATCATTAATATTTAAGTAATTTTTTTCCTCCTTTGAAGTTTCAAAAGAAACATATTGGTTACTAAAATTAGGGTTGTTAACCATACCGTTTAGCCTAAAAGGTCGGTTAACCGTTGTAACAGTTATAAGATTTTTTTAACTGTAACCTAACCATTAAAAAACGGTTAACCGTTACTAACGATTCGGTTACAGGTTAACCTACTTTAAACTATTACAATTATTTGTTAATTTTTTTCATAATTAATACTAAAAAAATATAATTAACATATATTTATACTGTTGTAAACGAATAAAATAAAAAAGTATAACATTTAACACGTGATACACTGATATAAGTAAATAAAATAAAAAAGTATAGCATTTAACACATACTTATACCTTGTAATAAAATAAAATAAAAAAATAAAACACTTAACACGTAGTGCAACTTGGATTGAATTGTCAGGTATTCCTCTTCAATGTTGGAATGATATCACGTTGAAGAAAATAGCAGCTCTATGGGGAAACTTTGAAGCGTTCGGAGAAAACCTTGATCACTCATTGAGTTGTGAGAAGGTTTCCATTCTTATTACCACATTGCAGAGATCGAGGATTGAGGAGGTAGTGGAAGTGATGGTTGGAGACAAGTTATTTGAAGTTGGAGTTAAGAGAGCTTGGTTTTGAAGATAAGTCTGAGGCATCTCTCATGGGTAAAGAGGAATCGAAAAGTGTTTCAAGGGAAAAGTCCTATGATAAAAGATCAGTTGAGGTGGCGCCGGAGAAGCTTGAGAGTAGTTGAAGCAGAAACAATAATTGAATCTGTTCTAGGAAGGGGCTTGTCGTTGTAATCATAATATGGAAAAAGGTAACTGCAGTACGCGTGAAGGAGAAGAAGAGATGGCCCCAATTCTAGAACTTATTAGTAACGAGAATGACGTGATTGGGATTGATGGTGCAGTTGAAGGGGCTGCTTCGATGGGTTCAAAAGAGAGTATGGAGGGCCTAGCAGATCCATGTAAGGAAAACCCATTTTCTGATGATAGAAAGGCAACTGTTGACGAAGAATATGATGGTGTTAATGTTAGAATATTGGAAGATATAAATGGGATGGGCCTAAGTGGTCTTAATTGTATGGGTAATTCTAAGAGTCGGTAGAGACGTTAGAATTGGGTAAGAAGCTGGGGATTCAGATAATTGGAAATGAACTTGAGGCTATTAAGGTTTGGCTCTGCTAGAATTAAATAGTAAGCTCGATTAAAGGAGACATGTGAGAAGAGTCTCGAATCGTCCAACTAGAGCGAGCCGAAGAAGCTGATTAGGACCGGGTTTCAGGCGACGGTGACGGAGATAAAGAGGGTGTTGGCGGATTCGAAGACGCTGCAGGAGCTTGAGAAAGACGAAGGGACCTAGGATGCTCTTCAGGTCTGCAAGGAGGTGCTGGATTTCGCCATTGACGACTTGGAGGCGTCGTTTAATAAGCTCGGCGAGTACGATATGATCAAGATCGGCGATATTCTCCTGCGCATCCAGGTGTGGCTGAGCGGCGCCCTCACCAGCCAGCAGACATGCATATACTCGTTCGCGGAGAAGAACGGCGAGGCGGCCGAGAAGATGGAGTCGATCCTGAAAACGGCGCAGGAGCTTAACAAGAACGCACTCACCATATAATTGGCTAGTATTCATTTATAAAAGGCTTTTACAAGTAACTTATTCTTGCTTTATGGTAGAATATAGTTATCTAACTGTTGTTTTAATTGATATGCCTACTTGATTCGATAAATGAAATGACCATCCATCTCAGTTTGTAGAGAACAAGTCTCTTATTCTTGGGGTCGTGAGATCGATCATAATTCGGAGGTCTCTTACGGAAGCAGCTCTCAACCTGGCGTTGAGGGCAGCCTACTATCCTACCTCTTCTTTACCCATGGTAATAAGGGTCAGCTAATTTTTTAATTTTACGTGATTCGATAATATTGCAAAAAAAAACTAAACTAATAGATTTTTTAAAATTAAAAGTTAAGTTTATTAAATTATTTTAAATTAAGATGATTAATAAAATATATAAATTTTAACTATTATTGTACCAAATTGTTTTATTTTTATTGAATGAGTGACATGTTTGTAATAACGTTTTAATTTAATAATTAAATTATAACATATATATATATATATAAGTAATAATCAAATAATTTGGTCACCCTTTTATTTTCTTTTTCTTTTGATTAATCTAGGTTGATGATAAGAAATTGTATTTGTTTTAAAGCCTTTCAACCATTTGATAATTAACGTTCAAATGTTTAGTGCAGTTGTTGGTGCGTTGATATGTAACCTCTAAAGATAATAATCATCTCTTTAATCATTAAGTTCATTTGATTCGTGCGATTTGAATACCCTTTTATTTAGAATAAATTACGCATTTAATACCTAAATTATCAGTTTTAGTCTGTTTTAATACTTAAACTTTTAATTTTTTTAAAAGCATACGTAATGTTTAGTTTTGGTCTGTTTTAATATATAAACTATCAATCTTCTTAAAACATTACGTGAAATTTTGAACGGTGACATTAAAACGGAACAAAAACTAATGACGGAATATTAATGTGAAACAAAAACTAAACTTTATACCTAATTTTAAAAAATTAAAAAAATTATATATAAAAAAACTGATAATTCAAATATTAATCGCGTAATTTATTTATTAGGATAGGTGTCCAACAAAAACATAAAAGGTCAAAACGTAACAACCCAAAAGAACGTGGGTTGTGTCAACGGAGTCCCGTTTGACTTTGTTTGATTGCCTTTCTGTATAAGTCACGTCTAATTGATTTCTACATTGGACTCTTTTGATTGCCTTTCCACACTAAACGCTGTGCAAACCGCGTGGATAAACAGAAGCAAACGACTTTAGATTAGATTTTCGGTATAAATTAGTAGTTTTTATCTGTTTTAATATCTATAGTTTTATTTTTTTTAATTTTATTTTATTTTAATACAACATTTAAAGTTTAACGTTAACTTTTTTTAAAAATTTAAAAATTAAAGATACCAAAATGAATCAAAATTAATAGCGTAGGTATTAAACATGTTTAATTTTTGATGTTGAAATATTAAAATAAAATAAATATTAAATATTAAATATAATTTTAAAAAAATTAAACAAATACTAAAAGTGCAGTTTATCCTAATTTTTAAAAGATAATTTCTTCTCTAAATTTCACACGTACATATAAAGTTGTCTTCCCAAAAAAAAACTAAAAACATCGTATCTTATAAATGTATTTAAAAAATATTAATATCTTCTAAACATATTCCATGAAACACATTAAATGAAAATAAACTCTAAGAAACAAAAGAACAAATTATATTAATTTAATCAAATTTGTACACAAACACAAAATATCTTAACATCAAATATTCCCGATTATCAACAAGCCAAAATCTGCCACGTCTACTTTCACATCGTTTTCAGATAACCTACAGGCTACAACATGAGTGGACTGTCTCGATAAGCTAAAAATAGCCACGTGGCTAAAACTTTTTTCTCTGAGTCACTCACCGAGTCAACTGTGACTTTGCCGAGTCTCGTCTACACCTCGCTCCATAGCCGACTCGGATACAGTGGCGTTTATTGGTGAAGGGCAAGGGCTCGTCCCACTGCCTCTCCTGTCTCTACTCAGTATCCTCTTAAACGACAATATTCGACTCATCGGCGATTTATAAGATTGACTCGGCCCAGACTCACACCCACTCGACTCACCAATGAAACCTTCGATATTCCTTTTAGGGACCTCAATGGATAGCTTCCTCCCAAACCCGACTGCCGACGATCCAGCTGGTCCATCCCCGTGCTGGCACGTGTTACACAAGTCGGATCCTAGATTCGATCCGGATTCCCCGCCCGACGGCTCGTTAACCGTGATAACCAAGTCTCCCGTGTTATCGGATACGGGTACGGATTCTTGAACGGAGGTCCGACAAAGAGGACACGTGGAGTGAGAGTGAAACCACAAGTCGATACACTCCATATGAAAACTGTGGTTGCACTTGGGCAAGACCCGACCTGATTCATTCTCTTCGAATTCCGACAAGCAAACGGCGCACTCGAGGACGGAATCTGGATACGTTTGGGAGGAGAAGGTGAAGGCGGGGAGCAAATTGAGAACACGCGAGTCGAGGCCACTTGAGGCGGCGTCGACGGCGGGGTTCGCAGAGTCGTCAACGTAGAATACGATCTGTGACAATCGACGGCGGCGATTACGAGAATGACGGCGACGAGCGCGTCGAAGGTACCAACGTGCGTAGATATGGAGGGCGAACATGAGCACCACAACGAAGAACAAGACGACGATGGCGCTGAGCATGATTTTGCCGCCCAGAGCGTAGCTGCTGCCGTTGTTGCTGTCGTCATCGCCGCCAGGAGGGAAGCTAGAAGGATTCCTGATTCCATTGTTGTTTCCACTCATGTCTTCCAAGTTTTTTTTTTGGTGCCCTCTGTTTTGTTAGAAAGAAAATGGGCGGAAAAGAGAATAATTGGAGGATAAAAGGAAATGGACGCAAAGGAAAGTTCTTGAGGGTTTCTTAAGGGCTTTGAATTTCCTTGCACCTGCTTTTTCAGTAGGGGTGACACCGGGGCGGTAACATTTTGTATTATTCAATTTGTCTATAATATTTGTGGGTATGATTTTAAGGAATTCTCATTGTATATTTTAGGGATTCTTTAATTCTTATACTTATTCCTTACGAATCTTTGTGAATTTCGATTAATTTTCGTACCAAAAAGTAAACAAATAGTTTTTAAATAAATGTAATATCTAAATTTGTAAGATATATCAGATTGTTTTAAATTAGTTTCTATTTAAAATATAAAAGTTTCAAACGTCAATATTCATCTAACATCAATGTATATATACAATTTTAATCGTTTTCAATTTCAACAAATCAATATATATTAAATGAAAAATATTTAAACTTCAATTTTAATTTTTTTAGATGTAATAGTGACAACACGTAATCTCGTAATCTTATCATATATATATATTTATTAAAATATATATATCAAGGATATGGAGGTAAATAATTATAAATGTTTTTTTAAAATTTTGTAAAATATCAAAAATTTATACGGATATTTTTTAGGGATCTTTACGGGTACGGTTCGGTTATCTCTACGATTCGAATATAACAATTCATATTCTCATCCTCGTTTGAACTTCGAAAATAAAACTTCCTCTATTTCCATCCCTATAAATGAAGATTTCGATTATTTTCTATCTCCATTAGTTTAGATCCCCATGATCTTCGATTTTTCACCATCCAATTGCTATTAGGGATTGTCACTCAACCCGAACCCAACCCGATCGGGTCGGATTTTTTTGAAAAAAAATCGGATTCGAGTCGGGTTTTTTAAGTATGATATTCGGGTCGGGTTTAAGGTGAAAAATACTCGACCCGACCCAAAAAATATATATAATATTACCTTATATATTTAGGAATATTTACAATAATACTCATCTATATATAATTTTTTCAATTAAGTCACTATTTTTATTGACTAAAAATATTTTTTTTTTATTTTGAGTCGGATCAGGTTTCTAAATCATATATTCGGGTCGGATAAGATCAAGTGAGACCTTATTTTGATCGGGTCAGGTCTCAGGTGGATGTTCCCTTATTCTCAGATCGGGTGAACCAAAAACCCAACCTAACCCGATCCGACCCATTGCCATCCCTAATTGCCACCCTTATTTTTCAGTCTACCACCAGCACGTCAACTTTGACGCGGGATTATGTTCATTTACTTCAATGCCCTGTTTAGTGTAGCAGCTCACACAAATCCAACATTTAGTGGTGGTGGTTAACCATAATAATTTGATTCAAATGTGAGGGTTTTTTTTCGAGAGTGCCTGATTTTTTTCTTTAAGGATACGGGTTCGGACCGGATTTTGTAAATGGTAAGATCGATCAATTTTTAGAATGAAAAATTTCTTACTCGATCCAACATAAGATAAGATAATAGTATTTTCAATATAGTTAGAGATAATTATTATAGTATTTTTTATATATTTAATCAATTAGTTTCTTATTTTACCAAATAAAAGTAATATATATATGTATATATATATATATATTTGTTTCTAGCAAGGTCAAATATATATCTTTAACCTAAAATTCAACTTAAATTTTAAATCGGATTGGACCTCCTAAAATCGAGTCAGATCAAAATTGAGTTAAAAATATATGCTTCTCGAATTTAGTTAGTCAAAATCTCAACCTAATTTAATTTATCATCATCCCTAATAATAGCATAGGGGTAAAATTCCACCAAATCAAGCTGTAATTTTCACCTTGATATAATATGATTATTATCTAAATCTATTTAAAAATATAGGGTAAGCTATCAAACTTTAGGCAATGTATCATTTATATCACTCAACTTTTAATTTTACCAATTATAACACAGAACTTTGATTTTCATTAAATCAAAATGATAGTTGGGTCAAAATGATGTCGTTTTGGTGAGGTGTTTACATCGACAGTCTTCAGTCACATCGACAAACGTTAGTGATGTCATCGTTCTGTTAACGATTTCAACGATTCAGTGGTATAATTAAAATGAAAAATCAAAATTCAGTGTTATAATTGACAAAATTAAAAGTTTAGTGGTATAAACGATACATAGCTTAAAGTTCGGTGGTATATGATGTAGTTTACCCTAAAAAATCTACTTAACAAGTATTTGATGTGGACATGTTATGGTATATTTTAATCTTAAGAAAATTAAATTTGAAGTTGGAAAATATATCATTAGAATTGGTCATCATAAATTTTAAATATGAACTACAAAAAGAAGACATGAATGATACAACAAATTTGAAGTTGTTATATGGACATTTAAGATATTTTATTTTCCATATATATAAATATCATTGTTCTCTTAGAATTCTACGGTGTGACACAATACGGCTAAAGAAAGACGCTACCGGTTTTGTTATTATTTTTTTAACAAAATCTATAAAAATTTACCTAAAACATTATTATTTATACCTAAAACATTAATATTTTTTAACAATTCCGGTAAAGTGTCCAATAATAACAAAATCGGTAAAAAAAAAATAACAAATTCGATAGTGTTTTACTGGATATGTTAATAAAACCGGTAAAGCGCCCAATAATAATAAAATCGGTAGAAATAATAATGTTTCCGAAATTTTTTTATCGATTTTGTTAAAATATAATAACAAAACTGATATAGCCTTTTTTTTAACCGTAATAAGATTGCCTCACGTAATCATTTTCCTTATTTTAATCTTATATTAAGATGTTGTGTAATATCCCAAAATACGGGTTAGTGACTAAATTGTAAAACTTCAGAATTTGGTGATTAAAGTAGAATAATTGGATAATTCAATGATTTATCTGGAAGGATTGTTAGTAATTATTAAAAGAATTAAAGGGCAAAATGGTCATTTAACCATTAAATGATTAAATTGTATTATGTTGAGGATATATATGGGGGAAAGGGATAAGAAGAATATCTCTTCTTCTCCTCTTTGTTCTTCCATACGAGAGAAAGCCACAACAAATGTGAGTTTTCTATTTTCTTGGTTATTTGTTGTTTTAAAAGTTGGGTTATGATCACTAGATGATAATTAAGCTTAAGGAAAGCTTAATTTGTTCTAAAATAAAAAGATGAAGAAGTTATAAGAGATTTAAGAAAATGAGTTTTTATATGAAATCATGCAAAAAAGTTGATAAGTTGAATTTGAAGTTAAATTTGACTTGTCATCATGCTAATTAAGGAATATGAAGTGTTAGAATGGTATTTAGAACATATTGAAATTTGAGTATGATTCTTGAATTACATATGAAGGATAGGATTTTGAAGTTATAGATGATTTTCATGGATATAAGTTGGTTTAAGTAATGGTAGTTGAGTTTAATGACATGATAGAGGTTTAAAATAAAAGAATTAAGTGAAGAATTGATGATTTTAGGGGTTAAAATACAATTTCTGGGTAGAGGGAACCGATACCCTATGAAGGGAATCGATTCCCCCTCTTGGACGAAAATTCCAGTATGTGCAGGGGGAACAGATTCCCCCCTGGGGGGTATCAATTCCCCCTAAATGAAAAAATGGAATTTGATTCATTAAACCAGTTTAAGTTATTAACATCAAGTTTAAAGTTTAGGCTTCTGATAGTTGTTTTGAAATGATATATTTATGTAGATATTGAGCCTAAACAAGTTCCGGAATAATCAAAGGATTATAATCGAATCAAAGAAAAGCTAAGGTGAGTGCAATTTTAATTGTACTTATATTATTGAACGAACATTGGCTTGCGATGAGCCAATGATGGAGTTACTATGGTAAGAAGTGACTCCTAAAATGTTATTTGATATGTGATTCTTATATGTACATGAATACATGATATGCATAAACATAAGAGCATGAAACATAAGATATATGATATGATATACATGATTATATGCATATGTGATATATACTATGATATATGACCAATGTGAAATGAAATAAGCTATGTGAATATATGAAATGACATATGAATATGCAATATGTGATATGATATGAAATATATGGTTACATATACATGTAGTATGTGACAGAAGAGAAAGAACAAGTGATGAGAAATATATTCATAATAAATGCCCATAGTATATGATACGAGAGCTATAGGTATAGTTGGCATGCCAAAAGTCGAGGGTATTGTAGTCCTTCGGGACGTAGTCCTTCGGGACGTAGTGGTCCTACGGGACATATATAGCAGTCCTTCGGGACGAATACTGAACAAATGTTCGGTGCCCCATGAGGGAATTTATACGAGCTGTGGTGACAGCATTGGTGCACAACCTCAATGTACTCACATACCTCTATTCTCAATAATATACATGGGCAACAACAACAACAATTGAAATATAAATTAAAGTGAAAGTGATGCAAAAAGGTAAGTTTCATGTGTGCATGACTTGATTATATATGTCATAGGAAGTATATCCATGCATATTGAAATATCATGATCAAATGGTAAGAATGCATTTTCATGAATCTACTGTTACATGTTTATTTATTGCCTCACTAAGTCTATGACTTAGCGTGTAAGTGATTTACACGTAGGTACCAAGAAACGTGAAGAGCAAGAATAGAAGTGGCAATGACAGTATTATTACTAGAAGATCATATCAGAAGTAATCGACAAAGTATGTATTTTGTTGTGTATAGAGTGTTGGCATGTAATAAGTCGTTAATTATGAGTACTCTGATCAAGTTTGTATTTTGTGGTCTCTTTTATATAAATTAAAGTATTTTGTTTTAAACAAGTTTTAAATTCCCCGGGGTTTTTCTTTAAGTGTCAAGGTTTGAAAAGTCAATGGGACACCTCAGACTCGTATTCGGGTCGGGTACGGATTGGGGTGTTACAGTTAATGGCATCAGAGCCAGGTTTAGTCGATTCTCGGTATAAACCGGAGTCTTGAGTGTTTTATAAGGTATACATGCCAACAAAATAGTGAAAACTTCTGATCTGATGGAATAGTGAGTATACTGTTGTGCTAATAGAACTATATGATTGTATTTTTATAGATGTCCGGATAAGGTAGTTCAACAAATGAAGTGGGAGATGATATACCCGCTGAAAGTAGTAATTCACCTGCCCTGACCAGGCAGAGTGAAGAACAGACACCCTCTGGAGTGCATGTGAATGATCAAGATGTATTCTTTAGAACTTTAGACGCAGTATTGACGCGTTTTCAACCTCCTGTTACTTTAACTCCAAAAATAAATGTTGCGAATGAGTTGAAGGGATTAGGAGCTCTAGAGTTTAAAGGGGAAGCCGATGAAGGTCCTGTTACTGCAGACCTTTGGCTTAATGACGTGAAGGTCATGCTTACGGGACTTCATTGTTCCAATGCTGAGAAGCTAGATGGAGTAATTTCTTTGTTGAGAGGACAAGCAAGGATCTGGTGGACCAATGTTACATTGAGGATGATTAACGCCCAAGTAACTTGGTCATTGTTTTTAGAAGAATTCAAACATAAGTACATCGGAGATCAATTTGTTCGTCAAATGAAGCAAGAGTTCATGAATCTGAAGCAATGGAATCACACTGTATATGAGTATGAGTGTGAATTCAATAAGTTGAGTCGCTTTGCTGCCGAGCTTGTTCCTACTGAGAAGAATGCTTGTGAGTGGTTCGTAGAGGGGTTACGTCCTCGGTTAAAGGAAATGTTGATTATATTGAATCTATCCTCGTTTCAAGAGGTAGTCAATCGTGCCAAAGCTTTGGAAAGAGCTCAGAATGAGAGATTTGAAAATTCAAGGACTCAAACAGTCAAGAGAACGGATGCTTCTTCGAGTTCCGCACCGTCAAAAAGAGGCAGAGATGCTGGTTCTCGACCTCAAGCTAGATCGGAGTCAGTGGTATCCTCAGCTAGAGGATCAAATCCGATGAGAGGCAGACAAACTAAATCAGCAGGATCTGGAGCTGGGAGATTTAACCAGAGTCAAGACAAACAATGCCAACATTGTGGAAAGAATCATTTTGGGATATGTAGAAGGATTTCTGGAGCTTGCTATAGATGTGGGGAGACCGGACATTTTGTTCGGGATTGTCCTAGAGTAGTCGATGAATCTGCACAGCCATAGAGGTCTATTTCTGCAGGCCAAAGGGGAAGAGGTAGAGGCAGAGAAAGAAATCAGTCAGAGTCCTCTGCTCAACAAGATATACGTTCCACTGCTCGAGTGTATAATCTCAGGACCAATGAGGATCGGGATGACCCGGAGATTATAACATGTACCTTTCTGTTGTTTGATAAACGGGTTATGGTATTGATTGATACGGGTTCTACATATTCATACATTACTAGTAAGTTAGTGAGAGAATTGAACATTCAATTAGAAGCTACTAACAATGAGGTGATAGTGACGAATCCATTAGGACATAGTGCTTGGGTAAATATGGTGAGTCGAGGGTGTACCATACGAATTTAGGGAATTGAATTCCCTGCTAATTTGATGGAATTACCTTTTGAAGAATTTGAAGTGATACTGGGAATGGATTGGTTATATCGTTATTATGCTAATGTTAACTGTAGACTGAAAAGATTAACGTTGAGAAGTCCAGAAGAGATAGAAATCGTGGTGTTTAGTGAAAGGTGGAATCCATTGGCAAATGTGATCTCAGTGATGACGGCAAAGAAGTTATTGTTACAAGGATGTCAAGGGTTCATTGCTAGTGTGTTGGATGGAAGAGCCAAAGACAAAGAGATTGAAGAAATTTCTATCGTTAGAGAGTTCTCTGATGTATTTCCTACAGAATTGCCAGGTTTACCTCCGGACAGAGAGGTAGAATTTCAGATTGAGATAATGCCGCGAACATCGCCCATTGCAATGGCACCATACATGATGGCTCCAAAAGAGTTGCAAGAATTAAAGATTCAATTACAAGAATTGCTGGACAAAGGTTTTATTAGACCAAGTGTATCACCTTGGGGAGCTCCAGTTTTATTTGTTAAGAAGAATAACGGTTCAATGCATCTCTGCATTGACTACAGACAACTCAATAAAGTGACCATCAAGAACAAGTATCCACTTCCCCGAATAGATGATTTATTTGATCAATTAAAGGGAGCTTCAGTGTTCTCAAAAATTGATTTACGTTCGGGTTATCATCAATTAAAGATTCAAGAGAAAGATGTTCCAAAGACAGCGTTTAGAACAAGATATGGTCACTATGAGTTTATTGTAATGCCGTTTGGAGTTACGAATGCACCAACTGCTTTCATGGATCTAATGAACATAATTTTTTAACCCTATTTGGATCAATTTGTGGTGGTTTTCATTGATGATATTTTAATATATTCAAAGTCAGAGGAAGAGCATAGTTCTCATTTGAGGATTATCTTGCAGAATTTACGAAACAATAAGCTTTATGCTAAATTCTCTAAATGTGAATTATGGTTGAATGAAGTGACATTTCTTGGACATGTAATTTCTGCAGAAGGAGTTCAAGTGGATCCTCAAAAGATTAAAGCTATTCTGGAGTGGGAAGTTCCAAAGAATGTGACAGAAGTTCAAAGTTTTCTGGGGTTAGCTGGTTATTATCGAAGGTTCGTTAAAAACTTTTCGATCATAGCATTACCCCAAACTAAACTGTTAAAAAAGGAAGTAAAATTTGTTTGGACTCAAGAATGTCAAGAGAGTTTTGAAAAGTTAAAGAAGATTTTGACAGAAGCTCCAGTGTTAGTTCAACCTGAGTCTGGCAAGGACTTTGTAGTGTATAGTGATGCGTCTCATAATGTCTTGGGGTGTGTATTAATGCAAGAAAGCAAGCTCACTGTAGTCCATTGACGATGCATCTAGGAGGAAACAAAATGTATATGGACCTCAAGAGTCGATATTGGTGGCTGGGAATGAAGAAAGACATTACGGAATTTGTATTAAAATGTTTGATTTGTCAGCAAGTTAAGGTTGAGCATCAGGTTCCATCGGGACTGTTACAATCAATTTCAATTCCTCAATGGAAATGAGAGAATGTAATAATGGATTTTGTGACGGGGTTGCCTTTAACTCCGAACAAAAGAGATTCAATATGGGTGATTGTAGACAGGTTGACTAAGTCAGCTCATTTTATTCCGGTACAAACTGATTTCTCTATTGATAAATATGCTGAGTTGTATATCAGAGAGATTATACGGTTACATGGTGTACCTGTTTCCATAGTTTCTGATCGGGATCCTAGATTCACGTCACGATTTTGGAAGTCTTTACATGGATCATTGGGCATAAGACTGAATTTTAGCACAGCGTTTCATCCTCAGACAGATGGTCAGTCTGAACGAACTATCCAAATTTTGGAGGATATGTTAAGAGCTTGTGTTATCGAATTTAAAGGATCGTGGGAAAAATATTTGCCACTTGCTGAATTTACGTATAACAATAGTTATCAGTCAAGCATCGAAATGGCTCCATATGAAGCTTTATATGGAAGAAGATGTCGTACACCCTTGAACTGGTATGAACTTAAGGATCGAGAAGTTATTGGTCCTGAGTTGATTCAGGACACGGAAAAGAAAGTTCAAGTCATTCAGAATAATCTGAAAGCTGCAGCTGATAGACAGAAATCATATGCTGATTTAAAAATGAAAGAAATTGAGTTTCAAATCGGAGATAAAGTGTTCTTGAAAGTGTCTCCGTGGAAGAAAGTATTGAGATTTGGACGTAAAGGAAAATTGAGTCCTCGGTTTATTGGACCATATGAAATCGTTAAGAGAGTAGGACCAGTGGCATATCAATTGGCTTTGCCACATGAAATGGAGAAAATCCACAACGTCTTTCATGTCTCCATGCTTAGGAAATATCGATCCGATCAATCTCATATTGTGACTACCGAAGATATCGAAGTTCAATCAGATTTGACTTATGAGGAAGAACATGTTCAAATATTGGCTCACGAAGTAAAGCAATTAAGGAACAAGACTATTCCATTAGTTAAAGTGTTGTGGAGAAATCACAAGGTGTAAGAAGCGACGTGGGAACGTGAAGAGGACATGAAGATTCAATATCCCCATCTCTTTGTACAATGAAAATTCGAGGACGAATTTTCTTAAGGGGGAGAGATTTGTAACATCCCAAAATACGGGTTAGTGACTAAATTGTAAAACTTTAGAATTTGGTGATTAAAGTAGAATAATTGGATAATTCAATGATTTATCTGGAAGGATTGTTAGTAATTATTAAAAGAATTAAAGGGCAAAATGGTTATTTAACCATTAAATGATTAAATTGTATTATGTTGAGGATATATACGGGGGAAAGGGATAAGAAGAATATCTCTTCTTCTCCTCTTTGTTCTTCCATACGAGAGAAAGCCACAACAAAGGTGAGTTTTCTATTTTCTTGGTTATTTGTTGTTTTAAAAGTTGGGTTATGATCACTAGATGATAATTAAGCTTAAGGAAAGCTTAATTTGTTCTAAAAACAAAAAGATGAAGAAGTTATAAGAGATTTAAGAAAATGAGTTTTTATATGAAATCATGGAAAAGAGTTGATAAGTTGAATTTGAAGTTAAATTTGACTTGTCATCATGCTAATTAAGGAATATGAAGTGTTAGAATGGTATTTAGAACATATTGAAATTTGAGTATGATTCTTGAATTACATATGAATGATAGGATTTTGAAGTTATAGATGATTTTCATGGATATAAGTTGGTTTAAGTAATGGTAGTTGAGTTTAATGACATGATAGGGGTTTAAAATAGAAGAATTAAGTGAAGAATTGATGATTTTCGGGGTTAAAATACAATTTCTAGTAGAGGGAACCGATACCCTATGAAGGGAATCGATTCTTCCTCTTGGACGAAAATTTCAGTATGTGCAGGGGGAACAGATTCCCCCTGGGGGGGTATCGATTCCCCGGGAACAGATTCCCCCTGGGGGGGTATCGATTCCCCCCTAAATGAAAAAATAGAATTTGATTCATTAAACCGGTTTAAGTTATTAACATCAAGTTTAAAGTTTAGACTTCTGATAGTTGTTTTGAAATGATATATTTATGTAGATATTGAGTCTAAACAAGTTCTGGAATAATCAAAGGATTATAATCGAATCAAAGGTGAGTGCAATTTTAATTGTACTTATATTATTGAACGAACATTGGCTTGCGATGAGCCAATGATGGAGTTACTATGGTAAGAAGTGACTCCTAAAATGTTATTTGATATGTGATTCTTATATGTACATGAATACATGATATGCATAAACATAAGAGCATGAAACATAAGATATATGATATGATATACATGATTATATGCATATGTGATATATGCTATGAGATATGACCAATGTGAAATGAAATAAGCTATGTGAATATATGAAATGACATATGAATATGCAATATGTGATATGATATGAAATATATGGTTACACATACATGTGGTATGTGACAGAAGAGAAAGAACAAGTGATGAGAAATATATTCATAATAAATGCCCATAGTATATGATACGAGAGCTATAGGTATAGTTGGCATGCCAAAAGTCGAGGGTATTGTAGTCCTTCGGGACGTAGTGGTCCTACAGGACATATATAGCAGTCCTTCGGGACAAATGATGAACAAATGTTCGGTGCCCCACGAGGGAATTTATAGGAGCTGTGGTGACAGCATTGGTTCACAACCTCAATGTACTCACATACCTCTATTCTCAATAATATACATGGGCAACAACAACAACAATTGAAATATAAATTAAAGTGAAAGTGATGCAAAAAGGTAAGTTTCATGTGTGCATGGCTTGATTATATATGTCATAGGAAATATATCCATGCATATTGAAATATCATGATCAAATGGTAAGAATGCATTTTCATGAATCTACTGTTACATGTTTATTTATTGCCTCACTAAGTCTATGACTTAGCGTGTAAGTGATTTACACGTAGGTACCAAGAAACGTGAAGAGCAAGAATAGAAGTGGCAAGGACATTATTATTACTAGAAGATCAGATCAGAAGTAATCGACAAAGTATGTATTTTGTTGTGTATAGAGTGTTGGCATGTAATAAGTCGTTAATTATGAGTACTCTGATCAAGTTTGTATTTTGTGGTATCTTTTATGTAAATTAAAGTATTTTGTTTTAAACAAGTTTTAAATTCCACGGGGTTTTTCTTTAAGTGTCAAGGTTTGGAAAGTCAATGTGATACCTCAGACTCGTATTCGGGTCGGGTATGAGTTGGGGTGTTACATGTTGCACCGTAAAACTGTCATAATTATCATGGTAGTTAGCTTTTTGCATCAGAAGCTGATTTGAGAGGCCTATGCGAAAATGGGCAAAATCATAGTCTTGATCCCTATATTATATTTAATCATGAGATTAACCCTTGCACCTTAATTTAATACAACTTAATCCTTTTAGGTGGTGTTTGGTTGGCATGAATCCCTTGGAATTAAGGAGAATTAGAATCCAATTCCACCACTTTCTCATGTTTAGTTCAAGTTTTCTAAGGGAATTGGAATCCTTCATGGCTTCAACTTTCCATCAAATGAGGGAAAGTGAATTTCATCCAAGAATGGAAGAAATTCAATTCCCTTGTTGGAGGGAATTGAAATTTGACTATATTACCCTCATCAATCTTTTGGTAACTTATTCTTATATTGAATAAAAATATTTTTTTATTATTTCGGGTCGAGTTTCTAATTCATATATTTGGGTCGAGTCTGGTGAAACTTTATTTTGGTCGGGTCGGGTCAGTTTTTTTAAGTGTGATATTCGGGCCGGGTTGAGTTTGGGTTTAGGGTGAAAAATATCCGACCCGAAAATATATATAATTTTACCTTATATATTTAGGAATAATTACAATAATATCCCTATATATATAATTTTTTTCAATTAAGTCACTGTTTTTTTAATAAAAATAATTTTTTTATTATATCAGGTCGGGTCGGATTGTTAATTCATATATTCGGGTCGGGTCGGGTGAAAATTTATTTTGTTCGGGTTTTTTAAGTATGACATTCGGGTCAGGTTTTTTAAAGTGTGGTATTCGGGTCAGATTCGGGTTTATGGTCAAAAAAACCGGACCCGAACCGAAAAAAATATATAATTTACCTTTTATATTTAGGAATAATTACAATAATACCCCTCTATATATAATTGTTTTCAATTAAGTCAATGTTTTTATTGAATAAAAATGATTTTTATAATTTATTGAAATGAATAATCAATCAATAAAATGAAGATTTAATATTTTTTAATTTTTTATAATATATTACTACATGTAAGTTGTAAAACAAACTAAAATAAAGCAAAAAAACAAGAAGGACAATTCTATCATTTTACATTACTGAAATCAAATTCATCTAACATGTCTGCGAACCAAACAGAATATGGAATTGGATTCCAATTCTTGATATATTCGAATTCCTTCACATATTTTAATTCTCTCATAAACATTTAAGCGAACCAAACGCCACCTTATTCTCTATAATGTAGTTAGTTAGTCCAAATACTTGACACCACTAACTGTTTTAGTTAAAACATTGTTGTGGATTTTCCCCCCTTAAAACCCCTTTTGTAGTCAATAACATTAACGATTTGCTCTAACTAATTAAACTGTAAAAGTAGATAGACTAAATTTACCAAATTAAAACTAAGATTCAAACATAATAGAAGGATGACAATCATAATTTAACCCACAAATATTATACCTCTAAAAATGAGTAAATTGATCTCTCTAAAAAATTGATCATTATAAAAAGAGTAATTAATTCACACATATTTTAAAAGTGAATAAATAATATTGTAATTTGATAGCGGTGATATTTTTGTTAATACATAATGCATGCTTAAAACAATCATTAAATTTTATCACAATATTATAAAATAATTATTAAATTTTTATTATCATTATAATACTAGTTATATGAATTTTTATATTAAAAAATTAAAATAAACTTTTAATTATAATAAAGGGACGAGCTTGTAGTAAACTATAAAGGTAAATATTATAAAATAATCATTAAATTTTATCAAAATATTATTTTTATAATTATTATAATACTAATTATATGATTTTTTTTAATAATATTAAATAATTATAAGATAATATTTGTTTAAAAAAATCCCTAATCTATTAACAATATACATCTTCTGATAAAAAAATTAATTATATCATAAGGTTGGTTCAAGTGGTAAGTAGTTTGATATCGCTTAAATAAGATCTCAGGTTCGAGTCTTTGTGTATGTACCCACTAAAACTAAGTGTGTGACCAGGATCGGTCCAAATTAATCAAAACGAAACCTATAAAAGATAAGAAATTTTATTTAATGGATTTAATCCATCAAATATGATAGCCACAATTTTCAATAAATTCTTAGTTTAAATAAGTAGTAGGCCATTCCCACAAAGAAGGCCAAAAATCTCTTTCCTTTCTCTTATAAACTTGCCCAAAATACAATTTCGTCGGCAATTTTCATACACATAGAGCAAAAAGGAGGAAAATGTCAAACAAGTCCCCAATCTTCCCCATGACTGGGCCTCAACACTTCAGTGACTATGGCTTTGACCCTCAAATCGACTATTTTCAGGTCCCCAAAGAAATTTTATCTTTTTTTACAAAAAGCTTCCATTTTTATGATTCTCTTTTATCGTCTTCACTAAACCTTTTTCATTTTTTTAAAAACCCAGGTGTTGGAAGAAGCAAGGAAGCACAAGAAAGAATCATCGTCATCGAGAACCATTGATTCCCTTCACTTCAAGCTCCAGAAACCCGTTTCAAAAGACGAACAATTTTCCCGGAAAACAAACAATCTCAAGGCCAAGAACAAGAGGAAACGTTGGTGGTGGAAAAATGCTCTCTTTTTATTCAAGTGGAAGAAATGGGGTGGTGGTAGTGGTGGTAGTGTTAGTGGTCTAGATCTTGAACTCGAGCCCGACGTTCATCGAGTCAGGGCTCGAGCTTTCCGAGCTTCGATGTCGGGACCGGTTTACGTAACCGATAGCCGAAGCGGTTCGGGTCCAACCACACCCTGCAAAATCACTAGCCGCCCATCTTCAGGTCCATTGAAGATCCCATTTTTGAGTCTCAGGGAACTTAACATGGAGCAACAGCAAAGGGCTTCCACTTCTGCAATGCCCATATATCTTGTCTCTTGAGGAGTCCATTTTGTTTTTAAGGTCCATTTAATGGCGGAATACAGCTTCATCCTCCATGATTGTTCCTGCTAAAGCTCGAAGCTTTTCTTCTTCTTCTTCTTCTCGGGGTTTGAATTTGATTAAAAGTGTATTAGTTTACTTTCTACGCTTAGAAATGCACGAAAATCAATGGTTTTTTTTTTCGGAATTCAGATTCCATTGTTCCTTTAAACAATGACCTTTGACGGAATGTTTGGATTTTGGTCAAGGTGAACATTGTACTCTTTCACTCGTCACTCACTCGACAATATGGACTAACTCTAAATCTAATTTGATTTTTGAGGTAAGAACACACTCTTACCCTCACCTCACTCGATACAAGTATACAATTATATTCTTTTTAGATAAAATAGAATCCTAGTTGAAAAAAAATATAGAGACAGAAGCATTATTGCAATTGTTTTTAGATATATAATGGATAATTATATAGTTTTCGCGTCCAATTAGAGATTTTTATCCTAAACCCGAATATGAATTTTAAAAAACTTGATCCAAAAAGGTCAGGTCACATCGACTCCTTTTTTATTTATCATGTTCGAATCAAGCAGTTAATAATTTTTTTGAATAGTATAGTTGATTATAATATAGTATATATTCAGAACTTTCTTAGTTATTAACAGAAAACACACACTATGGAAACCCAACTACTCTGACTCGAGTCTTCTAGCGAGAATAATATTATCTTTTATAATGGAGACCACTTAATGGTTTCAAGTTGTTAATAATTAATTAAACATGTTTGTAGTTGACATAATGTCAAGTTTTACCCTTATTGTTTGTTCGAGTAGTCACTTTGATTGTTATTGTCTTTTTGAAACATTTTACTCCTCATAATTTAATTTTTATGGAAACCATCAGTTAATAAATAATTAATACTTGTACCTTGCACATGGGATAATTTACGTGGCTTTGTGTTTGAAAACTAATTGACCATTTTTTTCCTTTTGTCTAATTAAAAATAAATAAATAAGACTTTTTTCTTACAAAGTTTCATACACAATAATCATATTATGAACTTCAATTATATCAAATAGTTAAGTTGAATTAAACTCTTAAATAAGACTTTTTTCTTACTTAATATACATCAAACATTTTTTCCATTGAGCTATTTCGAGCTTGTTTAGCCAAAGCGTCAGTCATTCTATTACCCTCCCGAGAGATATCGTAACGCCAAGAATCCCGGGTTAGAAGTATTGGGCTAACCCTAAATGTCTTGAATAAGTCGATTTAGATATTTAATCATTTTATTTGAATTTAAGTTAATGTTTTAAATTGTTGTGATATTATTAAGTTTTATATAAGTGAATATGTTGTTTAGATGTTGCTAAATTGTTTGATATTTTTATCACTTTAATTTGTTTATAATACCTCACTAAGTGTACACTTAGCGTGTGATGATTTTCACACGTAAGTAAAGAAGAGCAAGTGAAGTAAAGAGCCGAGTGGGCATCAATCAATAAATAAAAAGTTTCAGGTATTGGTAATGACATCCTACTATTTAAAATTTTCTAGATTGAATGTATACGAATAAGAAAAATCTAAGATATGTTATTATGGATATAAATATGAATTTAAGTTTTGTGTTTCAAATAAAAATTATATTTTGATAGAGTAAATAAATATTTTAAATTAGACAGTAATTAGGTAGTTTATCATATGATATAGAACAGTATATAATTGTCTAGTTGTTACCTAAAACTGATATTGATTTAGAGACTTAAATATTATAATATGATTTTACGTGATTACATTATTTATTAAAATGATTAAATTGGATAAATTTTAAAAGTTTAAAATTTTACTGGATTTAAAAATCTTAGAATGTATATAAAGCTATGTGACATCTTTGACTCGTGTTTGGGTACATATACAGGTTAAGAGTGTTACACTCACTTTTCCCTGTCGACGATGAAAGTAGACCATTTTTCCTTTCCTTCTTCTATTTTCTTTTTTATTCCCCTTTTCTTTTCTTTTTTTCGATTCTTCGATATGCTCTCCCTCTTTTTCTCCTTTTTTTTCAAATGGTCTATGCTCTTTTTTTTTACTTGTTTGAATCCGCTCTTTCCCTGATTCTCCTCTTCTCTTCGAGTCTCTCCTCCTTTTCTTTCCCCCCCCCCCCCCGCGTTCCGTTTTGGTTGCATGCTTATATAACAATGGGGCAATGTTTGGTTAGGTGAGAGAAAGATGACAGAGAGTAGGTTAGGGGTATGGGACTCCCAAATTTTCGAGATTTGGTGGCTAGGTTTACTTTTTTTTTTAATTTGATTTGTTTTTTTTATGTTTTGATTTGATTTGGTTTGGTTTTTGGCTTATTTTGGAACAGGGGATTTGTTGAGGTAGCCGGCGACATCAGCGACTGCAGAAGAGACGACAGCAGTATGTTTCCTTCCTGGCGGTGGCGGCGCGAACGATAACCCTAGGGTTTCCAATCAACAAACCCTAACAGCAGTTGGGCTTGCTAGTTGGGCCTTATCAATTGTTGGGCTTGGATTTAATTTTGGGTATGTAAATAAAATATAATGTATTAATATTAATAAAATAATAATAGTAATAATAATAATAATAATAATAATAATAATAATAAAACCCGGACAAAACAAGTTTCTACATACTTGACCCGAAAAATAATGTAAATTTACCTTATATATTTAGGGATAATTACAATAATAATCATCTATATATTATTTTTTCAATCAAATCCCTAGAGTAAAAATAATATTTTTTTTATAAATATATTTATTTTGGGTCAATCGAGTTCGAATTTTATCTCAAAAAATCAGTCAAATTCGGATCGGGTGAAGTCATCCCTAAACTCTAATCATATCAAATTTTGGATATAATATATATATTTTCAAGTCGGATCAGATTGACTGAAACCTCAATCCAACCCTACCCATGCCCGTTCCAATCACAAGGGTATTCATTTCACATGCAACATGAGGAGCTTCGGCTTCTCGATGAACGTTTGGGCCCTAACTCACCTCATGAACGAACCACTTGAGAAGTTCACAATCACCAATACCTTCACCGGTTTGGGTTACAATTTTCCATATATGGAATTTTCAGCTTCAATTTGAAAAAACACTAATAATGAACGTAATTAACAGTAAATAATAATAATCTGAATTGCAAATTCAACAAAGCTAAGAAATTATATTTTTTTATTAAAAATATACAAACAAAACAATGATCAATGATGAATGATAAATATCGTCAACACTAACATAGTAATAAAATATGATAATATAGTAATTACTAATTTCATCACAACTCAAATCACGGTATATCTGAGATAATTATACAATAGAATTTATCTAGAAATCCAAAATAAAAATAGATCAAAAGATAATTAAATAATGCTCAATTAAAAAGTAAAATAAATCTAACACTAAAAATAAATAAATTGAAAAGTCAAATAAACAACTTTTTAGTGCTTTGTTGTTCTTGCTGACCTGTCCATGCAAATAATAATAATAATAATAATAATAATAATAATTAATATAAAAGAAATGATTTTGAACTTATTAAATGGGCATACATTTGTGCCCCAAAAGTATGAAACGTGCCCTAAAGGCATATGAACATATGAAAGACTAATTAAACTAATATTTTTCTTGTCCTTATCTTAAATTTTTAATTAATTACTACACACAGTCAAGTTCTTAATTAATTATTTTTCCTTGTATCAACTTCATGCATTATTGCATTGTGATGAAGTGTTGAATTTGTCATTATCATCATTATTTAAATTCACACATTAAATTATGGGATTAGCCATGTTATTGACAGTTATAATATAATATTTCAATAGCTATGAAAATTTGATCGATTAATGTTCGTATTATGATTATCGGAACGATTAATGATAAATGAAATGATGAAAAAAAGTAAAGAATATCAAGATTTACGTAGATTAAGATGTGATTGTTGATGATTGATTCTCGTAGTGTATCATTAGTCAATGTTTTATTCTTCGAGTTTTATAATTTGTGTCGATTTGTCTTTCTTTTTTTGTGTTGTATTCTTTTAAAAGATAGATATATTAGTACACCTATTATTATGAGTTATTAAATTATAGATCAAGTAAATTGCACTATACATTTTTAAAGTACGATTCTCATTCTCAATTAGTTCTCATATTTTTAAACATTTCAAGTTTATTCTAAAATATGATCCTCATTGTATATTGATCATCGAACTTTTGAACGTTTTAAATTCATTCAAATTTACCATATTGGCAATATTTATGATTTAATAAAATTTAGGGTAAAAGTATACAATTGGTCCCTCGACTATAGGGTATTCTTTTATTAAGTCCTCTGATTATTAAAAGTTACAAAATGATCCTCTAACTATAAAATGATGCTTCATTAAGTCCCTCGGCTATTAAAAGTCACAAAATGATCACCTGACTATTCATATGTTCCAAATTCATTATTTTCTGTTAAAAATTGATAGTATTCTGAGTTGAGCGTTAACCTGCTGATTGTGATAACTGTCATATTCCAGTCATCATATTAACGTCAAACTTAGATAACTGTCAATTTTTTAATGGAGAATGACGAGTTTGGAACATAATAAATAGTTGGGTTACGATTTTGTAACTTTTAATAATTGAGGGACTTAATGAAGCATCATTCTATAGTCATATGACCGTTTTGTAACTTTTAATAGTCGAACGACTTAATAAAGCAGTACCCCATAGTCGGGAGACCATTTTGTAACTTTTAATAGTCGATGGACTTAATAAAGTATTACCTTATAATTGGGGGACCATCTATGTACTTTTCCCTGAAATTTAATAATAATTACCGGATGGATTGTTTTGCAATTTTCAAGTAAATGAACAAAATTCATAATTTTTTTTTTCTGTGGGAGATCATTTCTACATCGTTAAATTGGACCTCTACAACATTCGAATTCACATAATTCATACTCTTTTTCGAAATAATATTTTTTTCATCCACAATACTCGAATTCGATATCGACTTCATTGAAGTGAACAGACATCAAAGGACGAGGCTGGAGATTTGGTAATAAATAGAGCATAGTTTAACAGATATGGTGACCCACCAAGAAAATAGAGGGCAATAAACTCATAATTAATGGAGGTGTCGAAGAAGATGAGGAAGAAGAAGACACATGGTCAAATTCAGTCAAATTCAGGCAATAATCAGTGGGGGCTTTGGTTTGGCCTAATTGTCCAACAGCCTTAACAAGAACTACTCACTGCTTTACCTTCCGAACATGTTTCAAAGCCACACTGCCACTCTTAATTATATATATAATATTGGATAAGCTCGAAGCATAAATTCCAATTTTTCATTTTTAGCATTATCGATATTTTATTGATTGATTAATTTAAATGAAAGGTTTTACTATAGATCGGTTTTTTAATTAATTTATTTTTTCATTCGTAATTAGGATAGGCATTTAGTCCGAATACGTCGAGTTCGAGCTTCAATCCAATTTTATATAATTGATTTTCATAAAAAAAAAGAGTTTTAGGTCAGATTGAGGTTTCAAAAGATACAATCACGAAAAATTAAAATTTAAGGTGAACAATAGTATTTAATCTAATATGAGAAAAATGGTACAATTTACCTTTACCGACGATCAATTAGTCTAATTGGAATGAGAGCGATGATTATTTAATCTAATCTATTTTTTGGTATAATCGAATCTTGTAATTTACGAATAGAGCAAATTGAATTTTAAGAATCGTCCTAGCCTATGCAGTATCTGATCTAATTAGTGTATTAATTTATCGGATACGGATGATTATACCAAAAAATAGTACAATTTACCTTTTATATATATTTTGGCAATTGATATTTGATTGAGTAAACTATGTATTTAGTCGTTAAACTATTTATAAATATTTCGTTTTGATTACTTAACTATTATTTACTCTAAAATCATAAATAAACCTAAGTTTTATTTCCGTTTTAATCATTCATTGTTAAAAAATAAACAAAACTATTGACATAACACATTTTGATCGATTATCTATCTAATAAACTTAATCATTTGACAATAAACGCCATAACATATTTCTAGACATCATACTTAAAGTCGCGACCTTTAAAGAGAACAACCATCTTTTAACTAATAGAGTCGTTTGATTTATGTAATCGATTTTATATAAATAAATTAATATTTTATTTAATGTTTGCACGTGCTCCAGGGTCTCTCTCTCTCATCTTTCTTTCATTAATCTCAATGCCATTATTTTTTTTTCATTTATTCTCCAATTCAATTATAATCTCTGAAACTCTCTCTATATCTCTGCTCCCGCTTGTCTTGTTTTCATATTCTTATCATCTCTTTTCACTTGTCTCTCTCCGATGGAAGGAATCAAAGGAGGAGGAAGAGTCGGTGTTGGTGTTGGTGTTGACGTTAATGGCGATGACCTTGCTGACGGCATGCAGTTTTGCAGTAATCATCGGAACAACAACAGCAACAACCATGGCGGTATCTGTGCTTTTTGCCTCCAAGAAAAGCTCGGCAAGTTGGTTTCCTCTTCGTTTCCTTTACCTCTCCGTGCCTCGCCATCGTCGTCTTCCTCTTCCCATTCCTTTAGATCAGATACTGCTTCCAATGGCGTAGCCGCCGCAGCTTACGGCGGCGATAAAAGAGAAGATGGTAAAGAATATCATGCACGGCGGACCAGAATGCCTTTCGTTTTAGCGAAGAAGAAGAAGAAGAACGATCATGATCGTAGAGGTGATGGTGTTATGTTGAAGAGAAGCAAATCGAGTGCAATTCCCAGGGGAAGTGCAAGCAAGTTCTGGTCTTTCCTTTACCTTTCTTCGAAGAAACAAGCCTGTGAAGTTGGTTCTATCCCAGAACCGGAAACAGCCGCTGGTGGTGTTTCTGACGACGGGAATCGTAAGGTCTCGAGGTCCAGATCCGTCGGATGCGGAAGCAGGAGCTTCTCCGGTGATTTCTTCGAGAGGATCTCGACTGGTTTCGGAGATTGTGCACTGAGAAGAGTTGAATCACAAAGGGAAGGCAGACCGAAAGCTAGTTCTTCATGCTCATCGTCATCGATGAAAGAAAGAGTCAAATGCGGTGGGATTTTCGGTGGTTTCATGATACTAACACCATCCTCTTCATCTTCATCATCGTCATCGTACTGGGTTTCATCATCTGCAACTGAAGATCACATCAATGGCAAACCAACAACCACCGGCCACGGTGGCCGGAGCAAGAGCTGGGGTTGGACTCTCACTAGTCCCATGAGAGCTTTCACTAAACCTTCCTCTTCCAACAAAAACAACACCACCACAACCCCAAATCTGTCCGCAATCCCTTCATTATTAGCCATCATGAACTAAAAATTTCGAATTATTCGAGCTGAGTACGAATACCACGAATCGAGCACATCACAAACTATTTTCTTTTTCTGGGTTTTTTAATATGTCTTATGTTCTAGGAAGTTTCTTGCTGGTAACAATAATTTGTATACTTTAACGTTGTATGTAATGTTATTGCATAAACTTGTAATTTTGTACCTTTTGATTAATGTTAATGGCAAAGAGATGTTGTTTATTTTAATGTTGTGTGACAAGGTTTTCACATGCAAACACATGCTATTACAGAACATAGTAAAACATTAAATTATTCGAATGTATTTAGGCAATAATAATTTTAATTAAGTGTAATTTCATCGTTTAATGAGGAATCGAGTTAAATAATTACAATTACAATTTATTTTTAATTTATTTTCCGAAAAATCTCTCTGGGCAGGGAAAAGTGGGGAAAATATCTTGGAGGCAAGATTGAGCAAGTGCAGGACCGCAAGGAGACATGGGAAGAACTGCCGCTGCACATTGCGACACTGTTATTGAATCACAACATTAATTTTGTGGACCATGTTGTAAATATAAAAAAAAAATCACCCAATGTACAAAGACATGTACTTTTATTCGAGACGATGAATTTGATGAGTTTAATTGGGCTTTTAAAAAAATTGAGTTTAGATCGAATCTTTTTATAATAAGGGCCTGTTGAGTTTATAAAGAAAAATATCCGATCTAATTTAAAAATAATAATATAATTAACTTATATATATATATATAATTAGGAACCTATTTTTTCTAATAAAATAAAGAATTATAGA
Organism: Hibiscus syriacus; assembly: GCF_006381635.1. NCBI lineage: Eukaryota > Viridiplantae > Streptophyta > Magnoliopsida > Malvales > Malvaceae > Hibiscus > Hibiscus syriacus. Next base: position 174,135 of record NW_024062797.1, read on the forward strand.
TATATTTGTGTCGGATTAGATTGGATACATTTTTTTACGCTAAATGTTTGATTGAATTTTGGGTTGGGTAAAACTTTCCTAAACTCAGATCAGATGATGGATAGACGTATGTTGTACTCAAGGTTAGGTTTAGATGGACCAAAAATCCACCCGATCCGACCCGAAACCGTAGTCTTTCAAGACTTGAATTTCAAAATGGATTTTTGGTGGCAATTAGTGAATTTCCGACAAAACTGGTGCATGATCAAGTTGATTGTTGGAAGGAAAGACATGTTTATGGCTATAAATAGGTTTTGTTTGGAGTTTTGTTCTTCGACACAGGAATCTAGCCTAGCTTTTGGTCCGTTTCCATGGAGATTTATGGTTAATAATCTGGTGCTACCCTTTTGTGGGGTTGACATGAAGAAATTAGCCTTCACGCATACATTATTGCTTACCACATCCAACTGTTCAATCTTTTTATTGCAATCTTATCACCATGAAATTATATGTTCCAACATGTTTTTTCCGCAACAGATCGAGTGATGAGAAGTTGGATGTTTTGCACTCGAATTTCGTAAAAAGAAATTAGTGGCTAACGAATTAATCATCTGTTTAAGATTGGGCCATGTCGACTGTCGACATCCATTGACGTGCATGGAGAAATCTATGATTGTAACCAAAGTCAGCAACGCTGAGACTTCAGATGGTTGGTATAATTTTCGAGATTTCGAGATCAAAAACTGTTATTCAGATCAGTTGAAGCAACTTGAGAGATCTAATCATCTACAGAGTCCTGAAACATGTACATTTCTGTAGTCGAATTGCTCGAGCGTCGAAACTGAAATCAAAAGAGTTTAAACAATTCGATTTTTATCTCGAATAGAACTCGAACTCGACCTCGATTTCCACGAACTCGACCTCGATTTCCAGCAATAGTACTAAACAACAAAGTGTTTTAAACTTGCATATATCTGAACCTTTTAAAACACATGGATGGGGTAAAGTGCATGAGCTGACAAGGGCGTTGCTAGAACCGACGGATATCCTTGGGTGGCTTGAAGTTGAGAGGATGAGTCTGTTCGGTTGCGGTTTCATCTTCTTTCCACATTTTGATCGTCTTGTCGGCTTCGCATGAAACCAATCTCGTACCAGTTATGTCATAAAAGAGTGCGTATATACCGGCTTCACTATCCAACGAGCCTGTAATAACCACACATTGAGTCGATCATCTTCCCACAGCGCAACAAACAAGGACTAGCCGGAAAAAAAAAAGGATCCAGAAAAACGTACCAGGCTGCACAATGAGCTTGCTGGAAATTGTGACCACTTCTCCAGTCCCAAAACCACAAACTCCCATTGTCGCCTTCAATAATTTGGAAAGTGCAGATGATTGATGAAGACAATAGAGGTAAAAATTATTTGAAACGAAAAGAAAAACTATAAGCACCTCCGGTAGCCATGACACCGTCCTCGTTGACGGCCATGGTGTTAATTATAGTCTTTTGCAGAGAGCTGCTCCGGAAACACAAACAATGATATGATGTTAGTTCATTAAGAACACAATACGCATCTAGAAAGCCGGCTATGACGTAAAACGTCTTTCACTTACAGCATATTGTGCAAGAATTCTCCCTTGGGAAGACTGAATTTCTTTATGTTGTCAGCCGATGCAGATGCAAAAGAATCCTGACAACAGAGAGGTCGAGAAACATTAAGGGAAGAGAATAGCGACATATATTCAACAAAAGCTCCGGTTTTTCACATAAATTAATGAATAGGATATAAGGGCAGATACTATTTAGGGTGTGGTGCCATTGCTCGCACAGACTTCTTATGATGTGTTAGACTTCTTATGATCGAATATCCCATACCTGAAATTTGTTGCCTATCAGATACAAAATTGATTTCAAGACTAAAATAAGCAAAGACCATAAAAATCCAATTTACATGAACAGCTAAAATTAACTTTTAGCTAAAGAAGAAATTATTCCGTAGTAGTTTCTATGCAGATAAATTTCATACCCAGCAGACAGAATCGCGTCCCCCGGTTAGCAAAATGTCAATAGTTGGATGAAGAGCCAAGCAATAAACACCACTCAGGTGACCATGATAAGACCGGATAACCTGTAGAAAAATTTATAAGCTTTAATAACAAGAATGATTCAATGGTACAAGGGGATGAAAAAATATTTCTCAAGCTTTTATCCATTACAGATACAGAGCAACGCGCATGGAGTTCGGAACTTGTTCTGTTCAAGGTCCTAACATTTAACTTGCTTATCATCACCCGCTGAAAACATATATGTGTGTTTTCTACTAACGGCAAGGCCTGTGAATAAAATATATCTTTCTCAATGATCCTAAATCCATGATTGATAACTATACTCGACAGCATGTTTTGTGGGTTAGAGCTATTGATACCTCGTATTTGTTCGATATGTCCAGTTAACGTTAGCTTTAGCCTTCCACTTGCTACATCCCATATCTAGCATGCCAAAATTGATGCAAGACAAAAGTCATTTTTCAACAAAGCCAACAAATTTTCAAATCAATATCTGTTTTAAAGAGCCAGTACAGACCTTGATCGTACGGTCTGCAGAACCGGTACAAAACCAGTTGTTACTTGGATCAAAGGCCACTGATCTCACCCATCCCAAATGCCCACTGATGACCTGAATTAATTACCCACTTATAAATGTCGGTTAATTTTGAGGAACTGAAATGCGAAGGAGCAGCCGTGAAATTCCGAAGGAGGTATTCAGCAAATGAGAAAGACCACTGGCATCCTATCGACTATCATGTCAAAGTGTAAGAGATTATCACCCTGTAGTTCTTCCAGGGACGATGCCATACGGGACGTGGCCACTTGCTTGGGATTCTTTCTATTATTGCAGAGGTTGTTAACCTGTCACATGAAAGAACCCATAGATCTTCAATCCACGCATCGTATATTTGCAGAATATGAGTGGCATGCCAGAATAGAATAAAACTTAATTGGTTTCACCGATTCGCGGTTCAGTTATAAACCATATGACCAAATAAGTCCTGCCACATGCACAAGCCACAACGTATTTGAACACCTTCACTTAACAAAGCTTGCCGCAACCCAAAAGATCAGTTTCACATTCGAAAGCATGTAAGCAACTAAAGAGAAAAAACCACCATGACGAAACAATGAACTACGACACAATAACAAGCACATGATTGAATTTCATTGTATTAGTTGTTTATTTTATTAAATGTGCATTTTATCTATATTTTTAATTTTCTGACTGCCGGAGGTATTCCACGGAAGCTACTCTCAACCTGGCGTTGGGGGCAGCCTACTACCCTACCTCCCCCTTACCCCATTGCATATGGGAATTGGGTTTTGTTGTTGTTGTTGTTGTTTATTAAATGTGCCTATATGAAATTTTATTTGTGCCCACACTGGAATCTGAATTTCTTTATGTTAGTCGTTCATTTTACTAAATATGCACACCCTGAAATTTTTCTATTCATCATTCAATTAGATTTGAGTTTAGAGAAGTTTCACTCGACTTGAAATTCAATCGAAATTTGATATGGGTTTATGTGCCTAACGTTTTCACTCTATCTATTATTCAATTATATTGTTTTTGGGTCGGATTAGATAATTTTACCCTAAACTAACTCAAATAGACTTGATCTTATCTTTCTAAAAAATCAACCCAACCTGAACCATTTTTTTTATAAAAAAAAATCTTATAAAATCGAATCGAAATCCGTCGGAGCTATATCAAATATAAGTTATACTAGAGATTGCAAAAGATGTATAAACCCTAAGATCTTTGGGTCAATATTTATAATTGTACATAAGTTGTATTGTTTAAACCCTAGACAATGAATCTGTATTGTTTCGTAAGTTGTACTGTAAATTTTTGACCAAATAAAATTAAGATCATATTTCGAATGTATATTTATATCAAAATGAAAATTATAAAAATGTTATATCTATAATGAAATCATTTGATCTCAGCATGCGATATGAACGATAATTTATTATTAAACTAAGTGTAATTATCATACAATATATAACAAACTATACACAAATGTTATTCCTTTTCTATGTATATTATTATATTATAAGATTTTTCATATCTGAGCTCACAGAGGGATCCATGCCTTGATGAACCCAGACTCCGTCCCACATAGAACGAAATCGTTTGCGGTGATGAGGCTTGTTATTCTGCTGCCAGCTGATATTCTCCCCACTTTCTGTTGTGTTCCTCTCAACCATATCTGCTTGAAAACGATACCCGGACTCGAGTTTAAGTGTCGGATATATTTGATTTTAAAATATATATATATATATATCGTATATTTAGAGGATATTTGGTCACCTGAATACTGTTGGCTGATGAGCTGCAGTTCAAGTATATGAAGTCCTCCACTACTTCCATTGCTGATATATTTGTTCTTTTCTCTGGTTTCAATTCCATTTGTGGCTCTGAATTTCTTCTCCATTCCTGAAAACCATAGCCATTTACTTTTTGATTTCACCGTGACATGTTTTTTTTAACACTTGAAAGTGTTTTGATTTTTACCCTGAGGCTAGAACCTTCAACAGTTGAACTTGCACAGTAAAGCCAGTCTCTGTACATGGTGATTGAATTGATGGGCTTGCTTTGCATTCTCCATTTCTTTACAGGTGCTTTGATCTCCCTCTGATGGTTACTTGTTAGAGAAATCTCCTGGAAGAGTCATTCATCGTGTATGTGACGAGTGTTTTCGAAGAAATTTCGAGTTGAATTCGAGAGGATAGTTTTTTTTTGTCGAACCTGAATGCTCGAATCGGTGCAGCCTGCATAGATCCTTCCTTGAACCATCTTCATGCACTTTACAGATTTGTTTTTGCAGATACTGTTGACTGTTCTTGATGAATCGAAAACCTGAAAGATCTTAAAATAGTTGATATATGCGTAAGTTTGATTATCTTATTGAATGTCATTTGTTACCTTAAGATGGTGGCCTTGAGTAATCGTAAATATCATTTGACCATATGTCTCTAGCTTTTGAACCGATTCTTTTGTTGCTATAACTTCGATGCACTCCAGTTTTTTTTGGACCATTTGCCACACCTGATTCCGAGTTAGATTCGACACTCGTACCCGAGTCCGATACATAGGAAATAAGAACGACGAGACTTTAACTTACTCGAATGGTCTTATCGGTTGATCCACTTAGAAGGGTCTCTCCTGGTTCAAAGAGTGAAAAAGATGTCACTGCGTCCTTGTGCTCCTTCACGTCCCATACAAGCACGGCCGATTGCCTTCTGATGTCCCATACCTGTTCAATCAACCGAGGTTTGCCGAATCATTAGTTTTTGTTGTGTCTTCCTAGTCTGTGGGATTAGGCATTTGCCTCCGAAAATGCCACTCATACGACATACATTCGGGACATGAGTTGAAGCTGGTGGTCATACCTTAATTGAGCCATCAGAGTATCCACTGAAAAGCATTCCCTTGTAGTAGATCAGGGCATTTACAGCGCCACTGTATCTGTGACTTGCCTCAACGATTTGCGTATGAACACAAGAGATACGCTGTTCTTGTAATTGAAAGAGCAAGTTAAAGAGTTAAATGTCATGTTACTCGATACATCCGATACATAACGATATGATTACTTCTGTTAATAGTCTCATTTCACTGCATATTAGGCCTTATGATTTCCTCAAGAACACTAACCGATTTATTAGGCAGGTAGAAGTCAGCAACTCTATGTAGTTCATCTGCCATCCAGATCACATTTGAAAATCTCCGAAGCGACTCCCGTACTCCCTCAGAGAAATGAATCAGTTTCTTCATACCTGCATATTGGTATAAGGTTTTGTGGTGAATATCGGCTCGATGACAGAGTTTTGGCGTACTAGGAACATGTTATTGCCGTGATTGTTGATTTAGATGCTGCAGTGATGTTATTGCTGTTATTTAGATAACTTGGATCGAAATGTTCGTCCGGGTTTTTGTATTTTGATCGGAATCGTGTGATCGTCGGAAGAGTAAGCGTATTGATTGTAAGGACATTACCTTTTCCAGAAGCATAGTTATAGATGCATAGGCATGCTAGAAGTCTTTCTTCAAGGTCCATTCCTGGATGCAAAAATTTCTCAACTTCACCAAGTAAGATCTCACACGCTGAATATCTAAGGCTGTTCGAACTTTTGGAAATTTCGCAACCGAGCCAAGCAATGATCATGAGGGACTCTCGAGCAACCCTCTTTATCTTGCTCTTCAGACCCTTTTGTAAAGCGACGAATGCTGGTTTACCGAACTCGGTGATGCTTCTTGCCATCTTGCTGCACCATGAATCGGTTCCTGAATCCTGCAAGTTTAAATTCCATCTTCAAATTTGGACATCATTTGACATCTAAATCTAACAGCAGTAAGATAAACTGCAATATCCTTTTATGCTTCTTACCAGCAGGCTCGGATCCAACCAATCACAGTTTCGTATCATGTTCCGGTGATTTAAAGACGTTAAACCGGCCTTTTTCACCAGCCATGCTACTGTATTTGATTCACCTGTCCAAGAATAAGTTCCACCAATATTTGACAGAATGATCGCCGACAATAGCTGCAATGTGCTTTCTTCTGATGCTATCGACTGAAAGAGGACCTGCATTGCTTCCTCTCGGAACACATTTTTACCAGTCGAGTTTTCCTGCAGTGAAGTCACTTATCAGTACATCATTTACGTTTAATTGCCCGAAAACGTTATCGAACTTTGTATGTGTAAACAAACATATTGAAAATATCAGCTATGTCAATGACTTTACCAGTGTGTCTAATTGTATCAATAAATTTGCAGCCAAAATCCGGTAGTCGGTTCGGAAGCATCGAACACAAGCCATTAATACATTCATGATATTGATGCCTCCTTCTTTCTGTATCTGCTGCAATAGGCTAATGGCTGATGACCTGAACATTATGAATTCATGTCTTGTATTCAGTTTTACTCGAGTTTTCGGATGACATATATAACCATCAAAGTAATTGCTCGTACCGTGGAATCCGGAGGACTTCATGAAAGAATTCAAGTGCGATGAACACGGCCCGGTTCTCATTACTTCGTAACAAATGGATAAACGGAGCCACTGCAATAGCTTGGGATATATATTTCCTGCAATGTCCATCAAACTGCATGCACTTAACAAGAATTGTGGCTAAAGAAATATGTTCTTCCAAGCTATGATTCCTTGCAACATCAAGGAATCTGGATATGACACGAGGCGAATTGATTGCTGCGAGGTGCACGTTATTTGTAGCATTGTCGAATGCAGTTACCAGTACTTCGATAATCATCAACGATGCTGCAGGAGGCGTAACCGTAAGTGACTTTGACGGCCTACATCTCGAACTGTTCGAGGTGCAAATGACATCCACGAGAGTCGGTAAGAGCTCCAAAGTTTTTATTTCTGCAGCAGATGGCTTTATTAAGTATATAAGAGTAGCTGCCTCGTGCACATTACATTTTAATGCCCGTGCTAGATCACTTAAACGTAAACCCTTCTTTTTTATATCGTTTATGACCAATATATTTGCTGAAACGATGGTCGTTAAGACGGTAACCGATGCTCTTATAACCGTTTCCTTGTTTGAAGTCGAAACAGCTACCAGCAGTTGCTCTAGAATCACATCCTTTAACATAGTGTACTTCACACCTTGTTTATTGTTCAACATTCTGTAAATGGATGTTATTTCGACTGCATAATCTTTCCCAGATTTCTCTAATCCATCAGAGAAACATAGCTTCGAAACCGCATTCTCAATTATTTCCATTAACTCACTCTGTGAATCTTTTCCCCAACGACATGAGTCCACCTTTTCCCTGGCAGCAGTCCACTCTTGCTTCATATGAATCAAGCTTTTGCTCCTTCGATACGTCGGTGCTATATGCTCGAAGAGTTGGACTTTCTCTAGCTCGAATCGACTCCGAGCTTCTTCGACCTGAAGTGTGTTTATTTTTGTATCCCTGAATTCTAGCATGTACAAATTTAAATCACTGATAGTTCTGAACAATCTCTCCGGAAAATATTTACTGATGTTTGCTTCATTGATGACATCTTTGTCCGTTGGACTGTTGGAAACTCGAGGAAACAGTATTGCTTCGTAGTCTTGGTCCGACGCACTATTACGGCGATCTAGCATCCTGTATAGGTAAGCAGAGTTGAATGGAAGATATAAGCAAAATGTTCATATAGTTCAGGCTTGGCATTGAAAATAAATGTGATATAGCTATGTATGTCTACCGAACTGATCATAGCAAGCTTGTTTCCGATCATCGGAATCTATTCTCGCCGTGTTAAACACGCCAGTGACGTCCTCCATGCTCTCCTGATTCAAACAAACATTAGTTCGATTCATATGATTCTGCAATGCAATTCAGGCCGAAAGGAAAGCGGACCGGAAAAACATCGGAAATGACAAGAAGTATGCATATAGCCTGCAGCGATTATGTGTTTGAAATATCACCTCTGAATCATATTCATCCTCGAAATCCTGCGTATCAGATTCAGATTCATCCAGGACACCCTGCAGGCGCTTAATACTTTCATTTCGGTTTAGCTGCATTATCTGCAGTTGTAACCTTTGAATGTGACCCCGGTCCTTTATAGCTTCAGTAAAAACTCGATCTTCATTATCAAGTGGATGATCAAGTGGATGGACCTTGTCGAACCGTATAGGTTTTTGCCGTATAAAGCAAAAAACAAAACTCAGTAAGTCCAATTCTGATATCAATTCAAACTCTGATCCGAAGGTTGCACCGATGTATGAGAACAAAGGGACAGTGGCATACCTTAAAATTAGTCTGCGGTCTATATCGGTGCTCGGGTGGCATTGAGGATTCTTTGCCACCTGCAATCTCATGACTGCTCACACATTAACAGAATATCAATTAGATGTGTAATCCTATACTGCATTTTCGAAACCGATAGGACTACGTCTATGTACAAGACGTACTCGGACATGATTACGTGTTATAAAGGTTATCAGAAGAGAACTTACCCGAAATTCATCGATTCGTATGCGGGTGACAGAGTCTCGTTGCATTCAGTTTGTAGTTGAGTTGTCTTTCCATATAGCATGACCCGATAATACATTAACCAATGCTTGTATCTCCTCGCCATCTGCCTTGTCGATTCGGTAAGGTTTCCCCAAGTAGAACTGTTGCTAGAAACCGATTTCAGTCTCCGGATTCCGTCTATTTCTCGTCTATCTGAGTCAGCGCACGGAAGGAACAGGGTTTCACAGAGTTCTTCCGAGGTGTATTCGGTACGAACGAGCATCGGTGAGACCAGCAACGCTTGTAGATAATGCAAAGCAGCCTGCAATTGATCATCCTGCAGATTCTTAATCACTGACAGGTAAAAGTAAGAGCAGCAACCCAAGTACTCATTAGGGATCCCTGCAGTGGTTCCTTGTTCGTCAAGCAACGCCGGAACCTGAAGCATTTTCTCCGATTCCTTCAACTTATCCGCTCTGTATTCCCCCGAGTCGGCCTGCAATGCGGCCTTGATGCCGTCGATACCCCAATAGAGATTCGAAAGCACCGCCTGCTCGGAGAACTCGAAATACTCCGGCTTCTGGAAATTCAACCTGGAACTGCATTTCAACCATACCGAATCCCACTTCCGTTCATCAGTTACCAACCCGGAAACATATCGGTTGATTGAATTCACGACTACCCTGATCGACTCTACGTCCGGCGGCCTATCCGAAATCAAGAACGAAGGAGAAGGAGGAGGAGCCATGGAATTCTCAGACATTTTCTCGGTGTAGGAAAGAGAAAATGAAGGAAAATGTGATATAGAAGAGAGCTGCATATCCCGTGACGATTTCAGCCAAAAATTCCATCACATTCACGCGATGGTCCCGCCATTGTTGCTACAGACAAAGGATTGATCGCTGGTTGCTTGAAAGAAAGGAAAGGTGGAGAAAACAAACAAGAAAACAAAACATACATTTGTTTGTTTTCTGCGCAGATTATCTTCTCTCTTTTTTACATGTTTTTCACTTCTGGTAGCCACGCTTTCCTGTTTACCAAACAGAAAAAATAATTTGAAGTAATCATGCATTAATTATTGCTTATTGGAATTGGTTGGATTCTTATAGAGTTTAATAATTCAGGGTTCTTCTTAGTTGTGCGAATAGAGGTGACCATCATTAAGCTTAGGTACAGCTGTACTTGTTCATGAGTCGAGTTATTCACCGAGCTTTAAAGTCCGTACCATATTCAAGGTGGTTTATAAAGTTAGGGTAAAGTACACGAACGGTCCCTCAATTATAGGATATTACTAAGTTGAATCCTTTAACTATTACAAATTATGAAATGGTCCCTTGACTATATGACATCGCTTTATTGAGTCCTCCGACTATTAAAAGTTACAAAATAGTCACTACTATTTATATGGTCCAAATTTATCATTTTCCGTTAAAAAATTAATCACAGCCTGAGTTGGACGTTAACATGTTGACTATGATATGATAAAATTTGATCTCAAAATCTCAAATGATTATCATATCCCGGTTAACAGATTAACATCTAACTCAGACTATCATCAATTTTTTAACGAAAAATGATGAGGTTGAAATATATGAATAGTCATGTAACCATTTTGTAACTTTTAATAGTCGAGAGACTCAACAAAGCAATGACATATAATTAAGGGACCATTTTATATGTTTTAATAATCGACGAACTCAACAAAGCAATGACATATAATTAAGGGACCATTTTATATGTTTTAATAATCGACGAACTCAACAAAGCAATGCCTATAATCGAGAGACTCGACAAAGCAATGACATATAATTAAGGGACCAATTTATAAGTTTCTTAACAAAGCAATATCCTATAATCAGAGGACCATTTATGTACTGTACCCATAAAATTGTCACACTAAAATAGTAGCATGGTACAAGGATAGGTAAAAATTATTTGAACCTTAGAGGCTCAAGTAAGAATATAAAATTACTTTGTCATTCAGTTGCAGACTACAGATAGTAGATTTTTGACTTCTGATAGGATTCTAGCAAAACATGGGGACTCATTCTGATGAGTCAAGCCATTTTGTTTGTGTCCCTATGACAATGGAATTATGAAAATATTTGGGTTCAATTAACGTTGGAAATAAGAGAATTTTATGTGAATTTCCCCCCAATTTACTTGTGGACAGGAATGGACCGAAAGAGTCGGTGGGGTGATCGTTCCCTGAAAATTTAAAATTACTAAATAATTTAGATTTTTTTTATATTTTCTATTGAAAATCTATCTTTACTCTATGTGAAATTTTATAAATTTAAATTCTTTCCTCCAACATAAAATTTCGCATCAGTCTCAACTTATAACATGGGCATGGAGACATATGGTAATTTCATTGCACAAGGCATTATCCCAAGTTCTTTGTTGGGTTTGATGGAGGCCATTTTTGGTAGCATTTATGAAGCTGTCATGAGAGTGACAACTTGAGCATCCATGGATAGATAAAATTTCATTATAATTTTATCTGGTAAACTACGCATTTAGTATCTAAACCACTAATTTTGATATGTGTTAAAATTTAAACTTTCAAAAAAAAATCTAAAACCATACCTAACATTTAGTTTTTGTTTCATTTTAGTACCACACTGTAACAAATTTAATTGATTAGCTAACGGGGTATAGTTCCGGTGGACGAACGACCAGTTCGAATGGTAGAACACTAGAGAATGACAAGTCGACCAATATAGTCCAGTTTTAGGCTCATCGGACGATTGACAAAGGAGATCAGAGGATGAAGAAATCGAAGGATTCATCACCAATTTTGAGGAGAATGAGGCAGTTTTCGGTGAAACGAAAGCTAAAATCACGTTCAAATGGTCGAAAAGGTGCGTGTTGGAAAGTTTAGGCTTCATCGGCCGATGGATACGACACCTGGCCACTGTAGACGCAACGGTCGGTGAGCCCATCCGTTAAGTATTTAACGGCAAAGTACTAAAGTGAAACAAACAAAACGTTAGGCATAATTTTGAAAATATTAAAAGCTTGGTACTAAAATGGACCAAAATTTATAGTTTAGGTACTAAACACATAATTTACCCAATTTTATTTTACATTATGTTAAAGTACCATGATTTTCGGTGTGAAAACAGTGATCAGACTTCTTCACTTCCTTAGCTCATAGATCTAAAACAATTATACAGAAAATTATCTCAATCGAACACTCGAATATAAAATTACAACTTTTCGAAATTTTACCGTTTACTTATAATTAAAACTCTAAATTTTAATTTTCTTCGACTCATTATTTATCTTAAAAGGGTAATTTTTAAAAATTTTATTTCAATATTTGTACTTTTATTTTTCATAATATAATTCTAAATTACAAAAAAAGTCGACAACTTTGTTAATACGATCTTCATCTATCAACGACTTTGTCAAAATCATCATCAACTTTGAACGACATTAAAACATCGAATTTAATCGTTAATGAATTTTATTTTAGTTTAACTTTCTTTTATCATAAATATAATAAGTTATTCTTTTTAAAAAATTTAATTCAAATAGTTATATCTTTAATGTGGGTATATATTGTCAATGACAAAAAAAAACAATTTTATAACCATTACATTCTATTAAAAACAAAAACATTTTATCATGGGTCACATCCCTTGTAGATTTTATTTTTTATTAAAAAATCTTATTAAAATAGAGTAAATTAAAAAAAAAAGGATTGTTTCTATAATCAACCTCTATAATATTAGAAATAAAGTAATTGGTAATAAACTTTAAGGGTTATGATCCAATTACATAATGTAAAACTAAAAATTTTACGGCTTTTGTCGATCGTTGGATGAGGAAAAATAAAATGTTGAGATAAATAATAGGAAATGAAAATATATTCATTAAAAAATGAGTTAATCTCAATCTTTTTCCTCAATCCAACGATATTAGAAAGATATAAAACTTTTAGTTTTATACTGGGTGTAACCAAATCCTAATTCTAAACTCAATTATCTTTTTTAAATTGTCTAGGGGTCACTTATCGAACTTAAGACATATGGAGAGATTAATATTTTCTTTTACTGAGATCATTTAATGAATTTTAAATCGATTTTTTTATTAAACTAATGTGATTACAAAGTAATATCTGTTATAATTATTAATGAGCGCTCAATCATCCTGGTGATGCTTAAATCCATAACCTCTATGAACAACAACGATTCTTTTAACCTCTGAGATAAGTTGATTGGTGCTAAATTGAATTAAATTAAGTATGAAATGGAAGAATATTGTGTAAGATATTTATGGTGGACCCCGGTCTACATATGGATTGGACCCTTGTCTGTCACGGGCTCTAATACTGTTTGAGTTTACTAGAAAATACATGGGAGTGTGTTTGTGACCGTTGGATCGGAATCGCATGTAATCCTAATATCTTATCATTGAGGTTAAATTGGGCACAACTAGGCCATAGCTTTTTCATGTTTATCAAACAAATATAATTTATATAAACATATATAATGTATCAAACATATAAGCTTTGTGCAATAATTTACATATTTTCCTTTTTAAGGCTCGAAATGGAGCCATTATTGGGTCTATAAACAAGGCCTTAGCTAACACCATTTTGTTTTTATAGGTTGAAGCCCGCATATGCTTTACTCTTGCTTGGTTTTATTAAGGGTGTGTTAGTTTTAGACAATAGAGGACTTGTAAAATTTAAGGATCCTCCTCCTCCTCCTCCTTAGAAAAATTTTGTTTCCATAAAAATGGAGGTGTAAGCACAAGGACCACTTCAGTACTGACAATATGATCTGGTTTATTCTCCTGTTCAACAAATGTAGTCCCTAATGAACATGGAGGTGTAAGCACAGAGACCCCTTCTTTGATGCCTAACTAGAGATTCATGATATTCGAACTGGCTTCAAGTGAGCCATAAGCCTCTTTCTCATCTTCTATCAGTAAAGAGAGATTATATTCCTCATGAGCAACAGAATTCAAAGAACACCCAGAACTAAATCCTTTATTCAAAGAAGTCTTATCTTTAATATTACTTTGGCCACAAGAAGGATGAGGATGCTGTCCATTCCCATGATCAGGAAGAGAAATGTACCAAGGGTAAGGCGCTGCATATAAGGGACTCTTGGGGCCATTAACATTTCTGGAATTTTCTTGATCACGAGACAATAAAAAATACTATAAGTTGGTGGAGAAATGCTTGATGAAACTTTACCCTTAGGAAGGTTTCCCATGTAAACAATGTAAACCTGCTTCAACAGTATATATATAGATGGAAGTTTGTTTGCCCGATTATCAGAGGAACCAGCATGGCAACAACATTGAGCATGAAAAGAGTGAAATCGATGAGCAAAATACATGAAAAAGATGAAGTTTAGGCTGCCATTTTTTAATATTGTGGAGCTTGATTTGGAAAGGGAGTTCATATAAGGTTTTTGAGTGTTGGAATAAATTCCATGGGATCCGTTAATTTTTTAAGCACTTGGTCTTTGTTATGCTCGCAACGGACCGATAACGACATGCTCTGTTAAGAATGGGTTGTAGGACTTTTTTTAAGGGTAAGAGTGTTGATGAGAATGGGAGGAAGAAGAAGAAGGGTGTTGATGAGAATGGGTTGTGGGGAAAGAAGAAGAGAAGTCAACTTTGAAGGCATACGTTTTTATTTTATTTTATTATTTTTAAAAAAACTGAGAATTCTATTAATGGGTTAACGGTAGTTAATGGTTGAGGGATCTGAACTGAACAGATTGATAACGCTAGAGACCAAGTGCACTTAATTAAAAAACCAGAACTAACGGGTGTTGATTCAAGTGGTAAGCAGCTTGATATCGCTTAAGCACAATATCAGGTTTGAGTCCTTGTGTATGCAGAAAATTCTCACTAGGAGACTCACCCACAAAAAACATGTGTGCGACCCGGATCAATCCAGATTAGTCAAGGCAAAGCCTTGGAACTAGAAGGCAACAAAAAAAAACTGGTGACCAAAGTCGATCAGACTGTAAACAAAGGGGACTATTGGATAATTTACCCTAACAAAATTAAATATAAAAGTAAATCCTTAGACAATTTTTATTCATTCTAATAAATTTTGTATTTAATTATATTTTTATTAATATGGAGTAATTATAAGGCAATATTTGTTCATATATAACTCTCAATTAATTAACATTAAATGCTCACACCTCTGACATTCCTGGTGCTCTAATCTGAAACCTCATGGAATAACAACAATTTATTTACCACTATCTCGGTTCGTGCTATGTATTTAATTAATTATTAAGAAAATGTGATGTTTCGAAGAAATTGATTTGTTCTTTAAATGTTGTCTAATTAACTATAATTATTTTATCTATTGATCAAATAATTCAAATCAAATATTATTGATTAAATAATTCAAATCAAATATTATACGTATTCATTATAATGATAATTTTCTTAACTTATCTTGCTCAATGTATAATTCATACTTCAAATTTTGAACATAATTTAAATAGTATAACGTCATATTAAGTTATACTAATTAAATATTTGTTTTAATATAAATTTTCACAAACTTAAGATTTAAAAAATAATATATTTTTCTATCGAAAAAATTAGAGTAAATTACACAAATGGTCTTTCAACTATAGGACTTTGATGTGTTGAGTCACCTGATTATTAAAAGTTACAAAATGATCCACCGACTATAGGATGTTGTTTTGTTGAGTCATTTGACTTCTAAAAGTTATAAAATGATTACTCGACAATTTATTATGTTTCAAACTTGTCATTTCGGTTAAAAAATGACACTCATTTGAGTTCGACTTTAACATGCTAACTGATATATGATAGCTCTTTGAGATTCTAGGATTGAATTTTATCATATCACAATCAGTAGTTTAATGTCTAGCTCAGTCTGCCATCAAAATTTTAACAGAAAAGAAAGAATTTGGAACACAATGAATAGTTGGTGACCATTTTGTAATTTTTAATAGTCGAGAGACTTAAAAAAGTAACATCGATCCTATAGTAGATGGACCATTTTATAACTTTTCATAGCCGAATGACTCAAGAAAGGAACATCCTATAGTCAGAGATCATTTATGTACTTTACCCCAAAAAATAATTGTTGAAAACATTTTGATGTTTCGATATAACAAATTAAGTTAAATGAATTTTAAGATTTTACAAAAGATTTTCTAAGTATATTCGATGTAATTATTCGAATATCAAAATATTACTCCAAGTCTTTCAAAGTTCATTTTAATCCTTACTAAAGTGTAAAATTGTGTTTTATACTTAAACTATTTTAAAACAATTTTACAAAGTATTTCGAGCCTTAATCGAGCCAAAAATATTTTCTTTTTAAAGGGTTTCAAGAAAAATTAGATTCCCCCCATGGGGTACCGATTCCCCCCTGTCTAACAGTTAAAAACAGATTACACTTAGGGAACCGATTCCCCATGAGGGGATACCGATTCCCCCTCACGCTCCAAGTTGTTTTATTAATTGTTTCTCATCCCCAAACGGCTCCAAAACATCCCCAACGACTATATACGACTTCAAACACATTCCAAGCTATAAATACAAGCTAAGGACACTTGAAGAAGCAAGAGAACAACTATCCAAGCAACCAAACACAAGAGAAGAGTTTTTCAATCTTATTTCATCTTTCTCTTGTAAATATTTTGTTCTTGTGAGCTTAATTCTTATAAAAACCTACCTTAGAGAGGTTTTCTTGTTTACATCTTTTATTCTTTTGTAAAGGGGAAAGGTTCTAGCTTATCCCGTGTAAAACTAGGGAAAATGTTCTAGTTTAGCCCGGAAAAACTAGGGAGTTGTAAGGTTACTCTTTGTCCTTAAAAGAAAGAACAAATTAGTGAATTTGTTGGAAAATCCTTGGTGAGGAGCTAAGGTAGTGGACGTAGACTTTGGTTGAGAAAGTCGAACCACTATAAATCGCTGTGCAATTCTCTATCTTTCAATCTTCTTACTCCCTAAACACAAAACCGTTCTGAACCCTCTTTGCAAATTGTTCCGGTTGTCGATTCGAGCTTCCGAAAATCCTAACAATTGATATCAGAACCTAACTCATTAAGAAGATTTAACCACCTTGAGACAATCCTAGAAGAAGCTCTACCAATTCCCGACACAACCGAGAAGATGGCTTCTACCTCCGGCTCGTTCCACATGGAAGACTCCCTACCAACGGACAAGCCTCCATACTTCAATGGAGACAACTATCGTCATTGGAAGAAATTAATGAATGTATTCATCCAATCCAATGATCTTGATGCATGGGAGATAATCGAGAACGGCTACTCTTCTCCAAAGAAGAAGGAGAAGAAGCGGAGTGACAAAGAACGGAAGAAAGCTCAACTTAATGACAAGGCCATGCACATGGTGTTGTGTGCATTTGGTCCTGAAATCTATGAAAGAGTTTCTTCATGTTCAAGTGCCAAGGAGCTTTGGAATAAGCTTGATGAAATCCATGGAAACAAGAAAGAAGAACCAATAAAGATGGTGTCTCTAATGGCTCTTGAAGAGCCCGAGGTATTTTCTAACTCAAATGAATTTAATTCATTTACTTTTGATGAGTTACAAGATGCTTATAATTGGTTGTATTTGGGATTTGAGACCATGAATTCCAAATATACGAAATTAATTTCAAAACTCAAAATTGAAAATAAATCGATTTTGAAAGCTAGAGTTGATTTTGAAAATCAAAATAAAATTTTGAAAAATGATTTAGAACTTTCAAAAATCAAAATAAATGATTTAGAAAAGAAAAATTTTGAGTTAGAAGTTAAGCTTGAAAGCTTAACAAAAGAAAGAGAATTAATTTCTAAAAACAATCTATTATGTTTAAAAATGGCAAAATGCTCACATTGCCATTATCATTGTCATTTGGAACATACTTGTCCTTTGAAGAAAGGAAAACGTTTTAAAATTAGGCAAGTATGGGTTCCGAAAGGAACAAGGGACATTGAAACTAACGTCCAAGGATCCAAAGCAATTTGGATACCAAAATCTACTTAAATGTCTCTTGTAGGTGTGTGGGAGCAATGGTGATGAGAGTGATGATATTCAAGATGCTCTAGCCACATATGAAAAAGGAATGGGTAACCTCTAAACTTAATGCTTTTAATTTTGGTTATTTGGTTGCTCATTTAATTTTAAGCATGCATGAGTTTTGTTTTTAAATGATTATGCATCATTGTTTTAATCTCATGTATGTTGAAAAGATGTTTATGATGAACATTTTAAAGTTATATTAATTTTTAAGATTTTTCTAGTTCATCATAATAAAATTTTGATCAAAATTGGTTTTAATGCAATTGATATCTCTCTAACAATTGATGTCAATTTTTTCAAATACTTTGATTTTACAAATTTTAAAATTTTTGACCTAAATTTGAATGTTTATGCATGTGTTTTAAATGAAAATGATATCTCTCTAACAATTGATATCAAAATTTTCAAAATGCATAACATTTTTGGAAAACTTTATGCATATGCACTTAATTTTAACAATTGATATTGATATCAAATTTCAACTATTGGTATTGCATAAAGTATTTTAGTCTTGGATATATTGAATTTCATGTGCTACTAACATTTTTGTTATTCTTTGTTGAAATTCAATTTTGTTTAAGTGTCAAGATCTTAAAAGCATAATTTTATTTGGAATGCATTTATTGAGGGGGAGCTTTGATTTTTCAAATTATTTTTAAAATGTCAAATTTACTACTTACTCTCTAAAGTTATTTTGAACTTTAAATATTATAGTCTTTTTGATTTAACAAAAAGGGAGAGAAGTGTTAAGGTGTTAAAGGGGAGAAGTGTTAAGGTGTTAAAGGGGGAGTAATTTCAAACTTTATTTCAAAATCTTAAAATTACTCAAATGTTTTGTTATATCAAAAAGGGGGAGATTGTTGAAAATATTTTGATGTTTCGATATAACAAATTAAGTTAAATGAATTTTAAGATTTTATAAAAGATTTTCTAAGTATATTCGATGTAATTATTTGAATATCAAAATATTACTCCAAGTCTTTCAAAGTTCATTTTAATCCTTACTAAAGTGTAAAATTGTGTTTTATACTTAAACTATTTTAAAATAATTTTACAAAGTATTTCGAGCCTTAATCGAGCCAAAAATATTTTCGTTTTAAAGGGTTTCAAGAAAAATCAGATTGTACAGGGGGTACAGATTCTCCCCAGGTTGTACCGACTCCCCCCCAGGGGGTACCGATTCCCCCTGTCTAACGGTCAAAAACAAATTGCACTTAGGGAACCGATTCCCCATGAGAGGGTACCGATTCCCCCCACGCTCCAAGTTGTTTTATTAATTGTTTCTCATCCCGAAACGACTCTAAAACATCCCAACGACTATATACGATTTCAAACACATTCCAAGCTATAAATACAAGCTAAGGACACTTGAAGAAGCAAGAGAACAACTATCCAAGCAACCAAACACAAGAAAAGAGTTTTTCAATCTTATTTCATCTTTCTCTTGTAAATATTTTGTTCTTGTGAGCTTAATTCTTGTAAACACCTACCTTAGAGAGGTTTTCTTGTTTACATCTTTTATCCTTTTGTAAAGGGGAAATGTTCTAGCTTATCCCATGTAAAAGCTAGGGAAAAGGTTCTAGTTTAGCCCGGAAAAACTAGGGAGTTGTAAGGTTACTCTTTGTCCTTAAAAGAAAGAACAAATTAGTGAATTTGTTGGAAAATCCTTGGTGAGAAGCTAAGGTAGTGGACGTAGACTTTGGTTGAGAAAGTCGAACCACTATAAATCGTTGTGCAATTCTCTATCTTTCAATCTCCTTACTCCCTAAACACAAAACCGTTCCGACCCCTCTTTGCAAATCGTTCCGGTTGTCGATTCGAGCTTCCGAAAATCCTAACAATAATACATTTTTTATACATAGCTTAAGTTTCAACTTCTTTAATGATCAAATTTATTTATTGAAGGTAAAGGAATACAAACTTAATTTAAGCTAAGGGAATACAAACTTAAAATTATCAAATGTATTGAAATGATGATAAAACTTAATTTGAGTTTCACGAATCAATTTATTTTAGTGGTTAAAAGATTGTTATTGTTTTTAGAGGTTATGAATTTGAGCATCAGTGACTACAACATCGGTGATTAAGCGTTCTTTGTCAAATGATTGAGATTATTTAAAGCATATACTACTTTATAATCACTTTAGCTTAATAAAAAAAATTTAATTTGAGTTAGTTGCATTACAAGTTTTCAAACTATGATTCTTATTTTAAATTGGTTCATAAATTTTTGAAGGCTTTAATTTTGTCCTTAAATTATGAATCTCATTTAAAATTAATCTTTAAACTTTTGAATATTTCAATTTGATCCCTGAACTATAACATTCATTCTAAATTAGTCCCCAAATTGAATATTTTGATTTCATCCCAAATTATACGTATATGCTAATCACATCTCTGTTTATAAAATCATTAGGTTAAACAATATTATATATTATGCGTTTGAAAAAATAAAATTTAAATTAAATTAGGATTGAAACTAATTATTTATTTGAATAAAATTGAAATTAATTACAAAAACTCGATACGAAAGAGTAGTCGTAAAAGTAGAAGTCCCATTACGATGCTTCATATGAAAGTGTTGAAACTAAGAACAATGGTCCGACATCAAATTCTCTGGCCTTGATCTTCAGCTTTTTAGGTCTTGGGCTTCTTCACAATCATCACAGAACTGTGAGCATGGTGAGCACAGTAATCACTCACGCTGCCCAAAACAGCCCTGCATGATTGATTCTTAGTTACGTATTTATGGACCGACGGGTTCGAATTGTGACGTTTGTGATAAATACGACGAATAGTTTTATTATTTATACGTACCTCTTCATAGGACCGTATCCATGGCTTCCTACAACCAGTATCTTTGCATTGTATTTGTCAACAGCTTCGCATAGCACATTTCTCGGGTCACCTTCCATTACTTCGACATCGACTTCGTTCACCTTCACAATAACATATTTTTTAAAAATTTAATTAAGATTTTATAATAATGTATTCGATTTACTAATGGTCGAAAAACGATCACGATTACCGATTTTTTCTTGCATAACTCCTTCACTTTCTCGGTAATCCTGGCGGCCGTCTTCTTTAGATCGACCTCCATCATCGGTATGATCTCTGCAGTTGCTGCTATTATAAAGTTACGTTGAATGCCGGAGTTCGAGTGTGACCTATATAAATTTAATCGAGATAAAGTCATGCGTGATTACCCGGTCCGGCGAGTTGAAGGATCGATATGGGGATGGGTCGGGCATGGATGGCGACGAGCTGGAACGGTTGGAGGGATCCGAAGGGTACGAAGAAGTGATCGAGGGTCCATTCGAGGGCGTACATGCTGTGTGCACTATCGTCCACGGCTATCAGCATGACATGTTTCTCCGAAGCCATGTTTTACTACAAACTTTTTGCTTTGGTTTGGTTTTAATCAATGCTACTTGTGCAATGAAATGTTAATTGGATGTGTTCGTGGTCGGGTTTTTTAAACATGTTTTGATGAGTTTGTTGCGGCCATGGACTCGGTTTGGCCTTCCATAATTTGTGTTATTTTTAGGGCTAGTTATGTGTTTAGTACTTAAACTATCAGTTTTGATCCGTTTTGGTATTTAAACTTTCAAAAATTTCAAAATCATACTTAAATTTAGTTTTTTGTTTCATTTTAGCACCCAACCTTTAAAAACTTAACAAACAAGCTTGACGATCGCTGTGTCTACAGTCATCGATTGTTGCATTTGTCGGTCAATGAAGCCCAAACTTTCCAGCATGCCCCTTTACGGCTCCGTGAACTTGATTTCACCCTTCGTTTCACCGAAAAATGCCTAAATCTCCATAAATCGATGATGAACTCTTCGACTTCTTCATCCTCCGATCTTCATCTTCAACCATCCGATGGCTTGAAACTAGACTATGTTGGTCGACTCGTCATTCTCTCGTGGTTCTTCGTTCGGATTTGTCGTTCTTCTACCAGAAATATACCTCGTCAGCTCGTTTGATAAGTTTTTAACGGCATGTTACTAAAATGAAACAAAAACTAAAGATTAGATATGATTTTGAAAAAAATAAAAGTTTAGGTACTAAAATGGGATTTGAAAAAAATTAAAAGTTTAGGTACTAAAACGAACCAAAACTTATAGTTTAGATATTAAACGAGTAATTTACCCTGCTTTTTAAAGCATGTCATTGCAATTGGGCTATCCTTTTTTTCCGTTTCCACTGGTGTTTTATGGGTGGGCCGTAGACTCGGTGGCCCGACGGATCGGATTGATTTGAGATTTAATTTTTTTAATTATTTTTAATTCAATTTGATTGGAGTTGTTTTTCTTATATATATCAAATTATTTAACTATTTAAATAATACTAATCAAATTACATGATGATAATATTCGACTGATGAAATGACATGATATTTAACGGAATTAATATAATTATAAATTTAATTTGTAATACTTACACATCCTATCATTTTAGTTTTAATTTTAATTTAATTCAATTTGGACTAATCATTAGAGTGCACCACCTTATCTCCTAAGCTCCGAGGTTTGATCTCTTTCAACCCCAAGTTTACTAGTGTAATCATTTAATTGAAAGATTAAATTTATTAAATTAAACTAAAATGATTAATTGTATATGACTGATAAAATTTTAAAAACAATAATTAAATTAAAATTCGATCACAAGCGTGTGGTCACTAATTTTTTTTAATAATATTGTTGTTATGTCATATTTTTTTTATTTTGATTATCGATTAAATAAAATTAATGATACTTTTGATATAAATTCTTTTCTCTAATTTCAATTTTCCACTCTTCACGCCTACAATCTCACGTGTTATTCTCTGTAATAAATTAATATTTTATGATAATATAACATCATATGTATCACATTATTAATAAATCAAAATTAAGTCAAATATTATGCCAATAGGGAATCACCATAAGTCAAATGACGTGAAAATTGTTCATAACCATCTAAAAAAACTCTAGTCGCTTTTTATCTCTTCTTTTTTTTTTATAATTTGTGTTAATTTTATTGATTAATTTAATTTTTTATTATTTAATTTTATTTAATCGACGACGACATTGATTTTAATGCTGGTTGTCGTCTGTCGATTATTTTTTTTTCTTTTTTCTTTTTAAATTTTTTAATAAGAATAATTATGTATTTGTGACATGTTCTCTGCCTTTATGACATGTTTATCTATTCCATTGTAGCATGTTTTTATCTGCCTTTTGGTAGCTTACGATTTTTTACCGTTGTTTTTGTTTATCTTTTTTCTCAGGTTGGATTTGGCATTGCCACGGCTGATCAAGATGATACTTATTTGTTATCATGATGATTTTCTTTGCTTTGGACTTTAGGATTGATTTGGATACACTTTTTGTGTTTATAGATAGTTTTCTCACGTCAGATGACTCTGATTTGTGATTTGTCAGTGGTCTTTCAGTAGCTTCATCACATTTTTTTAGTTCGTTTACCGATGCAGTCAGTTTTGTTTGTATCTTTATTTTATTCGAGTTTTTTTGTTAGATTTTTTAACATTTTCCTTCTTTGGTCCTTATGTGATCTAGGTGGCTAGTTTTTGTCTTAATGTTAATAGAAAAATGTCATAACTACATTTTCCTTATTTTTGGATATTTTCTATTTTTAATAAAACTAGCGACTTTCTATAAAAAAAATAACGTGAAAATTGAAAATTGAGGAAAAAATTACGATACTATCACCGTTAATTTTTTAATAACCAAAGATCAAAATAAAAAAATAAATTACATAAATGACCATTAACTATAAGGAGATTATTATTTGACTACTTAATTATGAGGAGATTCTAATTTTATCACTGGTTTATTATTTTTGTCAATCAAGTCACTTAACTATCTAAATGATATCAATTAAGTAACATATCATTAACATTTAACGGAAAAGTTGGCATGACTGTTAAAATTTGTATAATTACACATATGGTCCCCATTCCTACACATTCTATCAACTTGATCTTAATTTTAATTAATTTAATCCTCTAATTCGATGATGGCATATATCATCATCTGCAATTTATGGTAATAATAGTGGTTTTGATAGGAGGCAGCTTTGGCATCAACTTACGGGTTTGGAATCTGTTGTAGGTTCATCTTCTTGGTTGATAAGGGGATTTTAATGTCATCACTCGGGCTGAAGAGAGTTCAGATTTTGAGTTTATGAGTCATTATGTTACTGCTAATATGGGTGATATTCAGGATTATTTGAATGATTTGCACTTGATTGATCATCCTTATTCTGGTCTTTTGTATACTTGGTCCAACATGCAGGAGGTAAGGTTCTTGGCTCGGAAGTTGGACAGAATCCTTGTTGATTCTCAGTGGCTCCTAGATTTTCCTGATTCTTTTGTTGAGTTTAAAGCAAAGGGGGTTTCTAACCATTGTCACGGTTTGATTTGGTTTAAAAAG
The DNA here is from genome assembly GCF_006381635.1 of Hibiscus syriacus. Lineage (NCBI taxonomy): Eukaryota > Viridiplantae > Streptophyta > Magnoliopsida > Malvales > Malvaceae > Hibiscus > Hibiscus syriacus. Next base: position 198,629 of record NW_024062797.1, read on the forward strand.
GAAAATCAAGCTGATAGATCTAAGCCATTCAAAATTTTTAATTATTGGATTGAGCATGATGAGTTCCTTGGGGTTGTTAGGAGGTCTTGATAGGTTGGGTTTTCTGTAAATCCAATGCAAAGGTTGTTTAATAAGTTGAAGAGACTCAAACTTGTTTTGAATGAGATTAATGTTGTTTATTTTTTTGATATTTCAAAAAGGTGGCTGCTAAGCGGATCCAACTTGAACAGATTCAGGTTGGTAATCTAAGCCTGGGGAGAAGGGATTTAGAGCAAGAGAGAAATGTGCATGATGAACTGTTGGAGTTGGAAGCTACCGAGGTTTCTTTTTATAGGCAGAAAGCTAAAGTTCATTTGGTGCAATAAGGTAATTTGGGTACTAGATTTTTTTCATTCCATCGTGGATAGAAATATGAAGAAAAACACTATCATGTTACTTTATGATAGTGATGGTAATCGTTTGGAAACTTTTGATACCATGTCCAAGGAAATGGTTCATTTTTTTCTTAACTTGTTCGAAAAATCTGATCCTCAGGTTCAGGTTTGTTCGGTGGATATTTTAAGGGAGTTATTGGATTATGTTTTGCCTGATGTTGTTGGTTTGGAATAAAGTAAGGAGGTTACTGATTTGGAAATTAGGGAGGCTCTGTTTAGGCATGGTAATGAGAAAAGTCCTGACCCTGATGGCTTTATTGCAGGGTTATTCAAGGTTGCTTGGGATATTGTTAAATTGGATTTTATTGCAGCAGTGAGGTATTTCTTCCAATCTTCTTCTTTGTTGTCTGCTTTCAATGCTACGCCTATAACTCTTATCCCTAAAGTGTCTAATACTTCCATGGCTAAGGATTTTTGTCCAATTTCTTGTTACTTTGTGGTGTATAAAGCAATTACTAGGATCTTTGTTAGCAGGCTGGTTATTTATTTTCCTACTTTGATTTTGTCTAGCCATTCAACTTTCATTAAGGAAGGGGTATTATCGACAACACCTTATTGGCTCAAGAGTTGATCAAAGGGTATGCTAGGAGGACCCTTTCTCCTAGGTGTGCCATTACGATCGATCTTCATAAGGTGTTTGATTCTATTAATTGACAACTTTTGTTGACGGTCTTGGAAGCTGTGGGTATGTCATCTTGTTTTCGGAGTTGGATTGAGGCTTGCATTACTACTTCAAGGTTTTATGTTTCCTTCAATGGTAGCTTGGTTGGTCTCTTTAAAGGTGAGAGAAGAGTCAAGCAGGGGACCCTTTGTCCCCTTATCTATTCATTCTAGGGATTAATATTTTATCTGCTCTTTTGGATAAGATTGTTTTGGAGGGTATCTTCAGGTTTCATCCGAAGTGTACGAAGGTAAACTTTACTCACCTTTGTTTTGTTGATGATTTATTAATTTTCTGCCATGGCCCAATTGACTCAGTGTTGGGTGTTTTGAGTGTCTTGGAATTGTTTTATGGTTTATCTGGTTTGAAATTGAATGCTGAGAAGACTGAGATGTTTACTTGCGGCATGTGTGAGGCCCAAATCAATTCAATCCAGGTTGTTATGGGGTTTAAAATTGGGCACTTACCAGTTCAATATTTGGGAATGCCTTTGGTCACAAGGAAACTGTTCGATAAGGATTGTGTTGCTTTGATGAACATGATTAAACCAAAATTAGGACAAGGTCTTGTAAGAATCTTAGTTATGTTGGTCGATTGCAGTTAATTAAAGTTGTTCTTTTTAGTATGATGAATCATTGGAGTAGGCAGATGGTTTTGTCCAAGTCTGAGATCTCTAAAATTGAGTAGTTGTTCATAATATTTTTTTGGCATGGCAGTGATTGTTCTGGTAGGGCTCGGGTCAATTGGACCAATGTTTGTGCTGTAAAATCTGAAAGGGGTTTGGGCCTTAAGAGTCTTCTTGGTTGGAACAAGGCTTGCTGCTTAATGCTGATTAATAAGATCCTTGTAGGTAATGACTCTCTCTGGGTGGCCTGTACTGGGGCATATATTTTTAAAGGTGTGGATTTAAGGTATATTGTTTGCAAGCCTTGGTTTAGTTGGATCATAAGGAAATTGTTGAGATTGATGGAGGATGTTGGGGTCTTGTTTGATGGTGTTTTTAGTTGGTCGTCTGTTACTAGTAGGTGGGTGTGGGAGGGATTCATGATAGGAAGGATAAAGTGAGTTAGCATAAGCTCATTTGGTTTCCTATTCATATCCATAAGCATTTGATTATAGCTTGGATGGCTTGATTAGATAGATTACCTACTAAAGATAGGCTTATTCGATTTGGTATAGTTTCAGATGGGATTTGTGGCTTATGTGGAGTGGCGTTGGAATCCTATGATCATTTATTTACTGATTGTGGGTTTTCTATGGGTGTTTGGCAGGGAATTTTGAGGCTTTATGGGCTTCATTTAAACCCTATGAGTTTGTAGCAGTTTGTGCTTTGGGCGGTAGAAAATTGGAAAGGTAATTTGCTTCTTACTTGTATTCTTAAGCTTGCTTGGGTTGGCTATGTGTATAGTGTGTGGGAAGAATGCAATTTTAGGCAATTCAGGGGTGTTGCTCGGTCGAGTGAGCTCATTGTTGATAACATAAAAGAGATTGTTCGTATTAAACTTGGTAAATCTTGTATAAATAAAGGGATATGATGAACATTAGGTTGTATTTTGTATGAGGGATGCCTTAATTGGGGGTCTTTTTGGCCTGCTGTAACAACTTGGCTGCTTTCATTTTACTTAATGGAATTCTTGAATTATCCAAAAAAGAATAGGAAAGTACCTAAATCATTAAAATAAACGTAATGAATGATTTATAATTAAATACATTTTATATAACTTTTAAACAATGGCTAATGCAAAATTTAAAATAAAAAAAGCTTTTGATTTTTATATTTTTAAGTTAAATTTATATTATTTTTTTGTAATGTATATATATATATTGAGTTTTAAAACTTAATTATATTAATAATATATGACTTAATTAATATTTTTTAAATACTTAAATGATTTAATTGTTAATATTATTGGATTGATGATCAAATTAAAACCATCCTTTTATTTAAGTAGCGGTCATTCATGTACCTTAAAAATAACATTAGCGATAATTTTATAAAAAGATATTTGGTGACCAAAATAAAAAAAAGTAATAATAACTTTGTGACTACTTTGGTATTTTACCCTTTCTTCAACTTTCAACTATTCAAAACCTTTTCTTTTGCTTCAAACAAACCCCAATTTTGTTCTCATTCTTTGAAACATTAAATATAAAAAAAGTTCCTTTAATCAAGTTTCATCATTCCCATGATCCTTGTTTCTCTCATCTTTGCACACATCCAAGTTCATCGAAAGCTTCAAACTTCGTTATTCGTTGAATGTTCAGCTAAAAAGCACTAATCTTTCCTACGAAAATGATTGTTTTGATCCAAATAAACCACCCAACAAAAATGGGGTTTTTGTTTCTCTTCAAGACCTTCTTCTTCCTTCTCATTTCACCCCTTGTTTTGTTTCCAATTCTCGAGCTTTCTTCAATGGCGGAATCTGGTTTAGAGATAACAACTGTGGTCTACAAAGGATGTGCAAAGCAAGCATTCACGGATCCAGCTGGGCTATATTCCCAGGGTCTTTCGGCTTTGATTCAGACATTGGTTTCACAGTCCATGAAGCTTAAGCTTTACAAGACAACAACAGGGACGGCTCAAACCACCATTAATGGTCTGTTCCAGTGTCTGGGAGACCTGAGCAGCAACTAATGCTACAGCTGTCTGAGTCAGCTCCCGAGTTTATCCGACATTGGTTTCACAGTCCATGAAGCTTAAGCTTTACAAGACAACGACAGGGACGGCTCAAACCACCATTAATGGTCTGTTCCAGTGTCTGGGAGACCTGAGCAGCAACTAATACTACAGCTGTCTGAGTCAGCTCCCGAGTTTATCCGACATTGGTTTCACAGTCCATGAAGCTTAAGCTTTACAAGACAACGACAGGGACGGCTCAAAGCACCATTCCAGTGTCGGGGAGACCTGAGCAGCAACTAATGCTACACATCAATTAATAGTCTGTTTCAGATACTGGTTTCACAGTCCATGAAGCTTAAGCTTTACAAGACAACGACAGGGACGGCTCGAACCACCATTAATGGTCTGTTCCAGTGTCGGGGAGACCTGAGCAGTAACTAATGCTACAGCTGTGTGAGTCAGCTCCCGAGTTTATCCGAGAAACTCTGTGGCAGCAGAACCATTGGTTCAAGGATCCAACTTGACGGCTGCTACATGTTGTACGAGGTTGCTGGCTTTGCACAGACTTCAGGCATGCAAATGCTGTTCAAAAATTGTGGTGGCGGTGGTGGTGGTGCCGCCGCTAACGGCGGTGGAAATGGATTTGAAGAGAAAAGGGACACTGCATTCTCGTTCCTGGAAAATGGGGTTGTTACCAACCATGGATTCTTCTCCATGAATTACCAATCCGTTTATGTTTTGGGGCAGTGCGAAGGTGACGTTGGTGATTCAGATTGTGGTAATTGCATTAAGAGTGCAGTCCAAAGGGCTAAAATCGAACATGTCATATCGAATTCGGCTCAAATTTATCTGCACAAATGCTTCATTACCTATGCTTATTATGCCAAATTGTGTGCCTAAAAGATCATCTCCGTCTTCGTTTTCATCTCCTTCATCAGGTAACTAGAAAATTTGGTGAAACTTCGCTGTGTTCTTCTTCAAATGGTTTTCATTCAACTTACTGGGAAAATTGCATGCCAAACTTCTGGGAAAACAGTGGCTATAATCTTAATCTTGGTGGGAGGAGTTGGAATTGGATTTGTTGTTATCTTGTTGATGTTTGCCAGAAATTCTATGAAGAAACGAGATGGTAAATCCCTTTTCATATGTGCAAAAATCTCCATTAATGCTTCATGTTGCTGAATTTTTGTTTTCTTGTTGCAGATTTTTGAAGGGGAAGGCCATGAAAATTCATGTATGAAAGAGATTGAGAATTTGGATTGTAACAATTTGTATATACTTGTCATAAATGTAAATACTACTACATAAAACGCTTGTAAAATAGTTATTAAATTTATTAAACTTACAGTATTTGATTATAATACTGTAGTGATCATTTTAAAACGATTTTATAAATTTAAGGATCAAAATGATCATTTTAGGGAAGGTAAGTGACCTTCGTGCATTTTACCAAAATTAACTATTGAATCTAATTATTTTGCATTTTCATCCATATCTCTCTCTTTCTTTTCAAGGTAGTATTATTGAATCTTTCTCTCTTTTTTTTTTTTTTCACTCTGAGTCACTTTTCTCCTTTGAGTTAAACCCAAGTTCAGAACTAAAAATGAATACATTTTTGGTTATTTATTATATTTTTTTATTAAGCTAAGATAATTATAAAGAAATATTTGTTTTAAATACGCTCAATGATTTGATAATAAAGACTCAATCACTATGTTCCAGTCGTTGGTGCTTAAAGCCGTGACGTCATTTCTAGAAACAATAATGATTCCTTAAACCACTGAGGTAATTTCTTATTTAAATATACAAATTTAAATTTTTATGTGTTAATATTAAAGTATGAAATTATTTTTAAAATAATGACTATCAAACAATAATAAATATTAATAAAATAAATTATTTTAAAAGTAATAATAATAAAATTAATTATTTTTGTCTAATATAGTAATATGTTAATTGATTAAACGTGTTATCATCGAGTTTTAGGTGATTTATCGTTTATACCATTGAATTTTTAGTTTTTTTAATTATAATATTAAATTTTGATTTTTGTTTCAATTATACTGCCACTTAAATTGTTAACACACGAGTCAATACGTCATCGTTTTGGTGAAGTGTCTATATTGTCAGTCACATTATTGTGTCGTTAATGATTTGATAGTTCAATTGTATAATTAAAATAAAAATCAAAATTCAATACTATAATTAATAAAACTAAAATTTCAATGGTATAAAAGATATATCACTTAAAGTTCGATGATATTTAATGTAATACAGATTCGATTCTTTCCAAGAGTCCTAAGTAAAGACCAAAAATCACGCCTTCGTTTTCTTCTATTTTCCACCCATTTTCTCGCCGACAATTCTTCATTTTTTTTTCTCACATAAAACTCATTCGATTTCTTAATTTCATGAGCTAAAGCTTTAAAAGAGAACATTTTCAGCACCAAATCATCTGAAAAACGAAGAAATTGAAAATGTACACGTTGAAAGATAAAGTAGCCGAGAGTCTTTCGCGCTTATTTTCAGATTCACCGAATCATTCTTCTCCATCTGATCCTTCTCAGGTAATCGCTTTTCCCTTTTTTCTTTCGGTATTTATTATTAGAATCTAGATCTGGGTTACTTGGTGAAATGTAGTTAATGTATAGATTTAACTTGGGCAGCTGAAAATTGTTTATTTATTTATTTATGATCTTTGGAAAAATATTGAAATTTTCTGATTTGGGTTATACACACACACACACAAAGAACTTCACTTTTGATAGCTCAGAATCTGAATTCTTATATAATGAATGAAAGGATTAAAAGTGTAACTTTTCTAACTTTAAAGGTTTTTTAGTTTCTATAACTAAGATAACCCACTTCATACATTGGAATAAATTAATGTTTTTCATCCATATTTCAGTTGTGTAAAACTTTAAATTTTAAATAGTAGGTTTTAGGTTGGTCAAGTAATTATATATATATTCAAGTTTGTTTGTTTTGATTATTTTTGTTCATTTTATTTTGTACGTGTTGAAAGAGTCAACAACTTTTTCCTTTCAAAGTTTTAATATCATGTGGATTGTAGTTTTGAGTGACTTGATGATGTGGAGTCTTTGAATATTTAGGCCAGATTGTATTCCGAAGGATCGAGCACTTTGTCTTCGATTTTTTCTTACATTACCCCTTGGGTAAGCTTAGGGGGGTCTAAATCGAATGACCACGGAAGTCATCTCAAGCCAATTCAGTCGCATCCTGTTAGATGGAAATGTAGGACGTACGAGTTGCAAGATGAATCCTTGGATAGTTATGGGGACCACAAACTTACTAATAAAAATGAAAACATACAAATGGTTCATGAAGTTTCGAAGAAAATCCCGAAAGATGAAGACGAGCAAACTATTAGTCCTTGGAGCGAGGATAAGGATTGTACTTCCAAAAGGAGTAGCAGTGATTCCGAAGATTTTCAAGATGCACAAGTTAAACGGAGTCCAGTAAAACCTCCACTGAACCTTTCTGATGAATCAGTGTTTATTACCCCTGATTTGTATGAAGTTTTGGTGTCTTCCCTTCCCAATATTGTTAAAGGTTGTCGATGGATGTTGTTGTATAGGTAAGTCTTGCTATAAGCTTTGAAATTCTTAAGGTGAAAGCTACATTTCTACTTTTGGTTTTGGATCTTGATTTGGTATTAACTGTTTCAAGTGAAGGGCAGTACGTTGAAACATGGTATATCACTTCGTACTCTTATTCGAAAGAGTGCGGAGCTTCCTGGCCCTTGTTTACTGGTATGTTGATGGTTGTGTTAATAAATCAATTCACTTGAGAGGTGGTTTTTCTAAACTTTGGAATTATTTTCATGGTTCTTACAAATTATAGATTACCGGAGATAGGAAAGGAGGAGTCTTTGGTGCAATGCTAGAATGCCCCTTGAAGCCTACGCCAAAGAGAAGATATCAAGTATGATAACATACCTCTGTAACTTATGAATATGATTTTTAGCATGATAATTTGGTTTCTCTTGTGATTCGCTCCATGTTTTCCATTTTCCTGCATATCTTTTTGTTTCTTTCTTTGTAAACTTTGGTTTGGCTATCTTAGCTTTATGCCTTGTTTTATGACAGGGAACAAACCAGACATTTGTGTTCACATCCGTACATGGTGAACCTATGCTATTTAGCCCAACCGGTAGGCAATTTTTTCCGAAAAACTTTTAAGACCTTTAATGTTGAATGTATTTCTGTGCTATTATAGGCTTTGATCTTGTGTTGTACAAATCTAAACAGGTGCCAATCGTTATTACTATATATGTTTGAATGACCTGTTAGCACTTGGTGGTGGTGGCAGCTTTGCTTTGTGCTTGGATGGAGATCTGTAAGTTGCAATTTGGAGGGTTCTCTTTTACAACTCTTCCAACTAATACTTTTATTAAAAATGTTGGTCTTTCTTTCATGGTTTGTGATATTCTTAGCTTGAGTGGAAGTAGTGGACCTTGTGAAACATTCGGGAACTTGTGTCTGGCGCACGACCGGGATTTTGAGCTAAACAATGTTGAGGTGATCCTTTATTTTCTTTGATTAGCTGATCCTCAACGTTGAGCTTAAAATAAGAACTTCAATGATTGTCTCGAATATGGTGAAAGACCAGTGAATTTTCAACTTGATAGCTTAAAATCGAAAGGTAAACATATAAAATCTTACCCATTGCTTACCAATGAGCCCTGAAATGCTGGCTATAAGTAATTGATATTCGAGAACTCTTAGCATGCATACACTGAGGGCCGTTTTATTTGTCGTCTTTTGAGTTCCGTGTGTAACGAGAATTTCAGTCTGTATCTCGTTTACCAGAACTCGGAGCTTAGCTCAGCTGGTTCATGTAATCATTCTTACACAGATTTACTTGAACTTCCTTTGGACTGATTGTGACTCTTTATTTCATGTGATTTGAACTGTGCAGCTATGGGGTTTCACACATGCATCACCATACTTCAATCGAAAGCAGCTGTGATAAGTATGATGGAGCTCATTTCAATGGTTATCAAGAGGGGGCACTGATGCCTTCAATCCATGCTTTTGCCCTATCAAGATGGGGCACTGATACCTTCAACCCATGCTTTTGCCCTCATTTGTGGGCTTTAAGATTTGATTTGGTTGGTAGTTAGGGTTATATCATATGGGGTTTTGAGTAGTTGTATGTCTTTAATCCATTAGTATTTATATCACGTACACAACTCACAAGGCCTAGGCAGTACCATTTGTAAAACAATTTTTTATTTATTTATTTTTAGTGCATGAATCTCTCTAACTAAGGTCATAAATAATACGAATCACGTTACTCGAGATTGACTCGATCAAAGTCGATTAATATTCGAAGTCGAGCTCAACTTGAGTTCTTAGTAAACCAAAACGAGTTCTTTAATACTCGATTCAAAAAATAATATATTAAAATTTTATTTTTAAAAAATTTAAATTGATAATAATATTAATATTTTTTTTGAGACTTTTCAATTTTTTTTTAGTTTCAATTTATGGTTTCAAGTTTAAGTTAAACTTTAAAATTTTAGACTAACGAGTCAAATCGTGCTCGCTCAATAATACTCAAACTCGACCTGTTTACAATCATATATCTAACTTTTACTAATAAAAAAAAACCTTTCTCACATCCAATTAAACCCTCTCATCTAAAAAAAATATTTTGACCAACTTTGACAAGCTTCTATCGTGCAAATTCTTTTAATTTTTAATAAGTCATTTAATTCTAAAATATTTCTAAAATTAATACATTTTAAAATCACTTGATTATATTATAATATGATTCGTGACATTATCAAATTCATCTTTTTTTTAAATATTCATAAACTATTAATTTAAGAAAAGCGAAAGCTTTTGGCACCCTTAAGCTTTATTTACATAACTATTTTTTTAATTAATCACTAATATTTGAACTATCGACCAACTAATTCAGATTCTGTTTCACAGAGGCCCATTATGAGAACAACTCTCTCAACACGATTTGCTTTATATGCAAACACTAGAATTCAAACTCCTAGTCTTGCTTAAGGAATATAGTGACTTACCCAAATATACTATTTACATAACTAAACTTTTTTAATTAATCACCGGTATCCGATCTATTAGCCGACTACTCCAAATTGGGTTTTCTAAATGCCCATTATGGGACGACCCACCCAACCTGATTTGCTCCATACACAAACACCAAGATTCGAACCTCTGACATTGTTTAATGAATCTAGTGCCTTATCCCAAAAATACGAACATGTCCAATGAAAAAATTCCTATAATATCAAAGGTAAAGCAACAACATTATTAGGAGAAAGTGACAATCCCAAATATGGAGAAAGTACTGCTAGTTATGTCTACATATGACAACAAAAATTAAAATTAAAAAAGATTCAACAAAAGTGTTGGCTACCGGATGTAAAATCTCACTAGGGATGGTTCAATTCTAGGACTTGGAATTGTCTCTAACATGTCTTGACTAGCTTTCATTTCTTCAAACACATTTAAATGATACAGTAGTGCATATATAGCCGGAGGGATGCCCACAATGGTAAATTCGGGAACAGAACAGACGCACAAAACTAAACGATTGCAACGGTCTTACGGTTTTGCTTCAACCATGAAAGGGGTGGTCGCAACTACCAAAGTCCTCAGACCCAACTGTTACTTACCCTATATGAAAAACAGATGGGATGTTTTTATGATTCCGTTGAAGCGTCATCTTCAGGAAGGCCGAATATCCGAAGGTTGCGATCCATTGACCCCACTGCCAAGTACTTTGCATCTAGACCGAATTTGACGGAAGTTGCTCTACCTGCAAATAGAAGACATCATAATTCAACTTCAGATGGCAATAAAAAATAATGATAGATTGAACCAAGGAGCATTAGGAAGATGAACACCTGTGCCAGACAAATCAGGTAAAGTTTTGATGCAATTCCATTCAGCTTTTACGCTGCCAACTTGGTAAACTCTGAAAGCACAAAATTCAATCAGTATCAACAAGAATCAGTAATCGTGAGGGGATGAGTTCGTTGAATACAGAGAAATGGAGGACATAACATTTTGGGCAAGTTTAAATCAAGTTCTTATGAATTTCAGTTAAAAGATACCCAACATATTACTAAAAGGTCCCCACAAATGAGATGCCATGTGCGTACACAGTCTCCACATCCAACATATAGACCTTAAGGGCACCTACCGTATATCTGAGCCAGCAATTGCAAGGTAACTCCCACTATGGTCGAAATCCACTGAAAGAAGGAAGAAAACAAATTAACACTACCATGAAATATAGCTTTTCATTATAACAAACTCTGATCAGTAATAACAATTCAATTTTGCTTGCACGGTTTTCATTTTTAGAATTCCTGAGCTTAAAATTTGCCAAGATGTAAAGCACAGAGAACAGACAAGTATACCAGTTTACATAGACAAGCACATGGTAGTATTATTCCAAAAATAGGTGTATATAGTTCATTCTAAAGAAAGAGCCAAAAGAAGACAAATTAATATATAGCCATGCAGGGTCTGTTATTATCAAGATAAACATACCGGAGTTAGTTGGTGTGTCTTGATCATATAATTCAAAAGATCGGAAGTTCTTCAATTTGCGTAGATCCCACAACTTAACACCATCATGTGCAGCAGTCTGTAGTTAAAAACATTCATCAGATTGTGATATCCACGATCATCAACCTAATGTGCATAATTTGGCTAGGTACTCACTGCAAGGAAGTAACCATTTTCCGAGAAAGATATGGCCGTTACAGCTCCAGTGTGTCCATCAAAGTTAGCAACATTTCCCTGTAGGAAAATAGAATAAAGACGGTGGTTTTTAAAAAATTGAAGAAAAAGGAGATATCAGAAAAACAAATGGTACTATCATAAAGTCGTTCCTATACCCGACTCTTGACGTCCCAAATTCTCACAGTAGCTCCAGTGGTGCCCGTCCCAAGAATGAGACCATCAGGATGAAAAGCTGCAGATGCATAGCCCATGGAATTTGAAGGATCTTCAACCTGCATACATAAATCTGACTCCATTGAATTTTCTCTTCATAATAAATGAATGAATATTTAGCTCAAGGAAAAAGAAAATTATTTTACCAAGACCTGTTCAGTAAAGAAATTGGTAATTACAGCTTTCCATTGAAAGTCTAAGACATTCGGGGGAAATTTGAATACATGCCAGAAATTTACAAGAAACAATTGACAGTCCATATGACACCATGACCATGGAACATAATCATAACTTCACAGATTACTTTGGAGCCCATAATGAATCAATTAAACACAAGGTAGATTTATTGTCAGAACCCAGCATTCAGGATCAATTAAAGAGATTACAAAGACAGGTGGTTGTTATTTACTAAGAGACAAACAAATCCATTTTACTTCACAAGCAACAATAAGTTATTTGCTGTAGCAGAGAACCCTACAGATCAAACAGAGGGAGCAATATAGAAGGATTTGGACCTGGGTCAAGCATAAACCAGAGGAAAGATCATAAAAACACCACGTTGTGTCAAGCGATGCAGTTACGAAGTAGTTATTTGTGGCATGGACTGTAACAGCTTGCACCTGAAAAGATAAAGGTAAATTTATTCTCATGTCAACAACACCTCAAACGAACACGAGCCACAATCTGATAATCAGTCTATACTTCAGAATATGTGAATTCGAGCAAGTACCTCAGCTGTATGATCCTTCAAAATATGCCTGCAATCATAGTTTCCTTCTTCAGACCTTTGCCAAATGCGAACAGTCTGCAACATTCAAAAACCAATCAAACAGAGATGCAAGCTAAAACATAATTAAATTTTGGGAGCAGTTTAGTCGTGGCTTACCTTATCTGCTGAACCACTTAAAAATACATCATTTGGAGCTACAAATTTTACGCTAGTAACCTGCAAAAGAGGAATGTAGTCAGACAATAAATATCAAAAGAAAATGTAAACAATAGCAGTCCTTGAATGAAATAGAGGAAACTGAATAAACCTTCTTAGAATGGCCACTGAGTGTTGATAAAATCTCTCCAGATGTTCTATTAAAGAGTACAGCATTTGAATCAACACCTCCAGTGGCAACAATGTCCTAACAAGTAACAACCAAAAATAAAAGGAAGTTAATGGATAAAGACTTACGGGGTTATCTGTAAAACAAACTTCAATAATAAATACTATTTAAGTGATTATAACATTAGATAAATCCACTAAACAGAAACAAAAAGGGTAAATGCATTCAACAGGCTGGCACTTACACTGAGTTTTCATTCCACAACTGGACCAATATGGGATTTAGGGGTATAATGAAAATATCAAAAATCGCTAGCGGCTAGCCTAACATAACATAATTGCACTAGACTAAAATCCATTCTCATTTCCTCAATTTCGAAATGCATTATCCAAAGTATAATTGCCACCTGTCTAGGTGTGTATGCAAAGTGACAGTTTCATTAAAGAGGTTAACTAAAAAGAGAACCACACCTTTGAAAGATTGATATCAATTGAAGTGATCCCAGGTTTGTTAGTCTTGTGAAGAGGATGACTAGATAGTTGGGTATACCTCTCCAAAGCATCAATGGGAGCCAATGTTGAAGGTATCTGAAAAGAAAACACAATGAAAAAAATTTCATGAGGGGAAACAAAACAGAGTAAGTTGTTATATAGAAAGAAATATTTGGAATTAATTAAAACATGCAAGGTAAAAAGAGTACCTGTCGCTTTTTACGCTGTTGTGACAGAGCTGCATTACATTCTGTTAACTCAGCAATAATACTATCAGAAACCCCAGGACGCATTCTCTTTCCACCAGGGCCCACATCTTCACTCTCTGCACCTATGATTACAAAATAAATCTTAAATAAGATACTGAATCACTTAAAGATAAATAAACATTAATTAAAATCATACTGAGGAAGAACCTCGTTTTCCATTGCTGAGAGCAGAAACATTGGCAGTAGCTGCTGATGCAGGCAAGGGTACCTGCCTCTCAGCCTGTGCAAGTAATGATCTGGCTTCATCTCTTTCCTTTTTGAGTCTTGCAATCACACGGCAGGCAGCATCATGCTGTATAAATAATAATACTTTGAATAATATTATAATTAGATAAAAAAATAGGCAGACAAAAAAACCCCACAAGTATAAGGGTAAATTTAAACTCAATATACTTTTAATTATCAAATTTGATAACCACAAGGATCTTGACAAGCGATTTCTACAATCGATCTACTTTACAGTTGAGGATACACATTTTTAAAATAAAGACCCCAATTAAAAAAAGTGCAAAGATATAAAAGCTCAAGGACAAAAAAGAAATGTCCCCACATACATTTAGCTAAATTATTCAACCTCTCCTGGAATTTAAAAGAAAGATTACCACCGGCAAGATTGTAAAATACAGTTTTCCAAAAAGAGCTCAAAACAGAAAACCAGCAATATATGCTTCAGTCTAGATTCAAGGCAACAAAAATATAAAACTTTATGCTCTTTCTGATGTAGTAATATAACACAAAATACAAAAAAAAGGAGGTGGAAGAAGTAAAAGGATTATAAGAATGTCAAAAAAGATAAATAGACAGCAATATTCAAATTATTGTTACCTGGTAGAGTGCATGACTTAGCTCTTGCCTGGCAGTATGAAGCTGCTGCTCCAATGCAAAATTGGATAGCATTAAAGCATCCCATTCCTGCAATGAGGGAAGTAATGCAGCATCAGAAGCCAACAACTAAAGAAAATTCAATGTAAACATGAAATTTACCGGTAAGTAAAAAATTGCACTGATAACAATTCCACATAATCGGAAAAAATATGTTATAAGGAAAGCATTCCAACTCAAGCAATGAAAATGCCTCAACCGAAAATCAACGACAGAATTGCAAATAATTACAGGGGACAATTAAAAGCCTCCCCCGACCAAGCACTCACATGGAATTATGGATAACAAAAAGAAAGGCTGCTCTCTATACGTGAAGTATGCAATTATTTGAACTAATTCAGATATTATACATGCGTGAAAGTATCGAGAAAGCATACATTCTGAAACATTCCAAGCATCCCAGGAATGCTGGCTGCTGTTAAAGATCTGGGTTTCACAATCTGCATCAGACACCATGAAAACAAACAAATCAGCTCATAAAGATTCAACAAAAGCACATAAGGAAACAACCGATGGTAAAATCACCTTGCCGGTTTTGACTGGCACAACATCGTCCATAGTTAGTTCCTCCCCTGTAACCGGACACTTCCCATAATCCTAATTAAAACATCAGTGCCTTCTATCAAAAGTGAAGCTGGTTCACCCAAAATTAGCTTAAATGTACAAAATGAGCTTAAATAGTACCCTCTTTAAAAAATTAAAATTTTCTAAGCATTATAATATGAACCCTAGAAACTTTTTTTTTCTATAGGGGTAAAAATAGACAAGACGAACCGAAATGTGTCGCTCGATTAAGCGTTTCTCGTAGAGCAAGCCGGATTTAATCGAGACGACGGGCTCCTCCGGAACCTCGCCCGAAACTGCAAGCAACAACGTAAATCTCTCGGAACAAAAACAGAAATGGAAATCCAATAGCGTTAAAGAAAATAAAATAAGAAAACAACTGACTAGAGTGCTTACTTGAACAGTTCATGGTGAAAGATGAATTAGAGTTTTGATGACCGCAGAAATCAATGCTCAAAAATTATTCAATGAGCAATAAGGAAGCAGCAGCAGTATCAGCCACATCTAAAATGAGAGCGAGGGATAGTCGAAAACAAAGAAAAAAAATATGAAAAACAAATCTAAAATGGATCAAACTGAAAGTCTCAATAGATTAGATTAGGAATTTTTCCATAAGCCTTGTAGGCTTTTTATAGGCCCAAAACATTTTTATCCATATTAGTCCATTAATGATTTGGGTTCATCTCTTTACTGCATCTGGGTAAGGCTTTCATTGTTAGTACGAGTTTGCTTGTGTTTTTTCATGACTTCAGTTTTATAAGACTAAACTATTTTTATCAATATACGTGTCCACCCTCAAAAATATTTTTGGATTCGTTACTGAGCTCAGATGTTAATCTGAATTCGAATGATGTTAAATAATCGATGATAAGTTACGATTTCACAAGCTCTCCTAATGGTTTCATGAATTATTACTCAAATAAGCTTGGAAGTGAAGCATCATACTAGATAATTGTAAATATGGATCCGAAACTGGGAACACAAGGCTAGTTTTGGTGTCGAGTTTGAACTCAACATGCACTAATCGAGTTCGAACGTGATCTCAGTGATTACTCGACAAGTGTGCACATTCTAGTTTTAGGAAATATCCATAGCGATCCACGAATCCGAAATGGCGGCCCCTCTAGCCTCGTTGAAAGATGGCGATATAGTCGACATTGTGACTGTGATGGATGGGACTTGGGCTGTCCGCTGGCGGTACTTGAAGCCAAGTTAAGTAAAGGAGGAGGCTTATCTCCGACCGGAACATCCAAGGCATGCATGCA
The DNA here is from genome assembly GCF_006381635.1 of Hibiscus syriacus. Classification (NCBI taxonomy): domain Eukaryota; kingdom Viridiplantae; phylum Streptophyta; class Magnoliopsida; order Malvales; family Malvaceae; genus Hibiscus; species Hibiscus syriacus. The sequence goes on from NW_024062797.1 coordinate 214,837, forward strand.
AGTTATTTGAGTTATATTTAGTCCGATACGATTTCCCAATTTGTGTCGAAATGGACATGTGTAAGGTCATTGGGACAAGAATGTTCACATTAGTTTTATTCAGGAAGCCCAATGTTGAGTCCAAGCTTAACTTGAAAATAGGAGAAGATCCAGAGCATGAAGCCCATCATCATCTTCAACAATTACGTTAAAAAAAACCCTATATATTGCTCGAAAACCCTACCTGTCACTCATTGTTTCTGTTCAGCCGTCGAAAATGTCGAAGCGTGGTAAGCTCCCATCTGTATCTTTCTCGGAACCCATTACATGTTTCATTTTACATTTTATTTTAGCTTTCCACTTGTTTACCGAGAAAATAGAGGCAAAACAGATAAAAAAAATCCAGCCTTTGATATTTACTTGCATGATTATGCTCAACACCGAGATCGGGAAAACAAACCCAGAACTTAGCCTTTTTTTTCAAATTTAGTTTGATTCATTAAATGGGGTATTGTTTATTTTCTAACATAAGCTGTGTTTTTTTAGCTGAAAAAGATGTAATTTTTATTTTTGATTAGGACGTGGAGGATCAGCTGGAAACAAGTTTAGGATGTCACTGGGTTTACCAGTGGCAGCCACAGTGAACTGTGCCGATAACACCGGTGCTAAAAACCTCTACATCATCTCGGTGAAGGGAATCAAGGGCCGCCTTAACCGCTTGCCATCGGCTTGTGCTGGAGACATGGTGATGGCCACTGTCAAGAAAGGGAAGCCTGATCTGAGGAAGAAGGTCTTGCCTGCTGTCATTGTGAGGCAGCGCAAGCCTTGGCGCCGAAAGGACGGTGTTTACATGTACTTTGAAGGTGAAGCCTCTAATTTTGTCTGAATTTGTTAATTATTATTGTTTTGTAGTTTCATTGCATGCCAATGTGAATTGCAATCAGGGATCTATTGATTTATGATGCTCGGTCTTGGTTATGAGTGAGTCTGATATTGTTGCTAGATACAAAAATGAATTGTTTCATATAGTTTAGGACTCGGGACTAGTAAAATGGGCGATGCTATTGATAAATGGTGTTTAGACTGTGCTGAAGATAGAGTTTTGCCGTTAAAGGATGCGTTGATGTGCATGTCACAGCTGTTTGATGCTTCTCGAAAGCAGCATAATTGTTTTTAGTGGTGAATTAGTTTTATAGTAAAATTTCTCTCATTTGGTACTTGGGGACATCATGATCATTCAATATCACTTGGGGCACTTTTGTTGTGATCTCTAAACTATTATAGGACTTTTCTGTTGTTTTTTCTTGCCTTTTGGGTTTTGGTATGCTGGTGTTGTTGTTTCAAGAACTTTTTGTTTAGGGTTTCTATACACCTACCATACCTGGCTAAATTTTTGTACTGTCCGATCATCCCAGTACAGGTTGGAACACCAGATGTATTTTTCACTCTTATTTACCCGATTCTCTCGTCATCTTTTAATGATAGAATTACAACTTAAAGTAAAATAATATTGTTTCACCAGAACATGTATCCACTTCAATGCTCAATGGTTGATACAGTTACTAGTCTGGAAAATTGAGTGTGTCCATCGTTGTAGATGCATTAAGCTTTCAACGCTTGCATGTGCTCCATTTGGACCCTGCATATTGTAAAATCTTAACGTTGTAGGATGAAATTCTTCAAATCTTTAACATGGAATTGACTATTAGCTAAAACAATGTCATGGCATTAGTTATGAGACGGTGGTTGCAAATGCTCCATTGTTGTAAGACGTATTAGATCATGAAGCTTGCATCTTCAAACGTGCGTATTGAACTTTTCTCTTCCATTGCACCTTCTGTTACACTTTACTAGTCTGAGATCGACTCTCTTTGGGCATTTTATTTGAAACTTGGTTGAGATTGTCGGATATAGATGTGTCTAACTCGGACCCTTCAAGAGGAATGAAGATATAAAGAAATATATGTTTGAGAGACTAATTTCTGATGTTTTACTGTTCTATGTTTGTGTTCCAAATCTTGTTTCGGTTGCAGACAATGCCGGTGTCATTGTGAATCCGAAGGGAGAAATGAAAGGTTCTGCCATAACTGGTCCAATCGCGAAGGAGTGTGCTGACCTATGGCCAAGGATTGCAAGTGCAGCCAATGCCATTGTTTAGTGATTTCGTTTCCCTGAAACTTTGCTGTATCTTTTAAGTTTATATTTGCCATTGCCATTGTTTAGTGATTTTATTTCCGTGAAACATACTTTGCTGGATCTTTTAAGTTTATATTTGCCATTCTGAACTTTTATCGATGATACTCAAGTTCGACATTAGTGTATTCGTGTTGATGGCGTTTTGAGAACTGATGTACTCTGTTCGAATTAGTTCGTTTACCTATAAGAAAACTCTCCCCTTCTCATTTCTGCTGTTAATCATAGGAATTCGTACTTCTGTTCGGATACGAGTTTGCTTTTAAGTTTCGTTTTCTTGTCCGAAAATTATATAGCAATACAAACTAGACTGAAGGATGTTTTCGACATAAAAGCTTACATAAAATCATGCAAGGAATCCAAGCCTTTTTCCATTCTTCTTTGCTAGACGAATCAGTCCCTAACCATCGGCCCCTATTGCTTTGCAGAATTCATGTAATGGAATCACAAAATTTTATGAAAAAAAGTCATCACAAATTTATGTATTAATGGAGTGCATATTTCATGTAATGATAGCATTAGCAAACTGTAAATGGTACCTGAGAATGCAAGGCGATGGCTTTCCCCTCAGCTGGTTGAACCTCTTCATGCCAACAATCAGGCGGGTAACCACCGCAAGCGGTGCGAACAACCCTTTCCCTTCGTTAACATTCTTCATCACCGGCTGAGCTCGAACGGCCTTTCCGACACTAACGACGCAGGGAACCGATTTAGCCAACACGGGATAGTCTTCACCCCCGCTAAACGAACTTCCTAGACCTCCCTTAAACCCGAATCCCGATGAGGCCGCCATTGAAGACATGTTCAAAGCTCCGATATGAAACAATGGTTTTCTTCTTCTTTTCTTTGTTGTTTACGACTTGTGATCGGTAAAGCTGGATGGGTTTATTCCTTTTGGGTTGGTGTGAGTGGACTGGAGAGAGCCATTGAAGTATACATGATTATGTGTTTACGAGGTCCACGATTTTCCGGGAAAATTTTGATCTGGAAATCTAGTGGTTGTCGTTTGGGTGATGATGGGATTCATAGAATTTTTCATATATTTTTAATATTATTATATATCTCACGGTTTAGATTTGTTTCTGAAATATGTCAACGATTGAATAAATTGATTACACCATAAACAATCAAATAAATCAAGTCGATTTTATTATTTAAATTATTTTTTTATTAATATGAAATAAGTATAATGTAACGGTATCTATTTAAAGATGACTTCCAACGGTTTAACATTGAACACATTTCTAATGCTCGAATCTTGGACCTCAAATAACAACAACAATTTTTTCTCTTCTTCTTTTTTTGAGTTTTTTATTTTAAAATTTTGAATAAGAATTTTTGTCCTCGTGACACGTTTTTCTGCTCTTATGATATAATCCTAAAGATTTTCGGTACGTTCTTCGCATACATTTGTGACTTTTGTTAAATTCTTAAATGATAGTTTTGTTTGATTTTTTAAGCTAAAATTATTGTTTGGTCCCTTTGTTATGCTTAAATTTGGAATTTAATCCTTATTTTTAATAATTTTTAGGATAAACTATATCAGATACCACTAAACTTCGACTTTTATATAAAAATGCCACTAAACTATAAATTGATACGATTGTGTAACTTCAACAAAATCATCACTAACAATCATTAGTTTCTCAAACCATTACACAATAATCACTTCAATCTTACAAAACGGTCAAGTTATCAAATTTATAAGGTTTAATACTAAAATAAGTGCATAAATTATACCTAAATTCTTGAATTAACGTTTTATATCCCACGAATCGTAGGATGAAAATTGTGATCCCATGCGATCTCGACGACCAATCGACGACAACTATGACAACGTATGACTAGGATGATGACAAGGACTACGTCGACAACAGTGATTGTGGTCGGAAAGGAGGTGACAACATGTTAAGGGTAAAATTCTTGATTTTATGTATTTTGTCCTTTTTTATAATTTAAGAAAATGAGGGGGGTTTTTTATAAATATAATAATATTTTTTAAAAAAATTAAAATCAGGAAATAACTACAATCAAATAGCCGAAGAAACCGGCTTAACCAACGTCTACGTAGCTCAGCTCCTCAAACGCCAGGCTCAGCTGAAGCCGGAAACCGCGCCTAAGCTAAGGGCAGCCTTGCCGGACATGCCCGATGAGCTTCTCTTTGAGATGATGAAACACCCTTGCGGTCATATGATCCTAACCTTATCCAGGAACCCACTGTTTACAGGTCCTCCTTCATTTTACGTAATTCATGTTTGATTATCGATGAAGATTAGTTTTTTGAAATACCCATTTTTTTTGTTCTTGCAGGTTGAATGAGGCGGTGATGCATTTTGGTGAGAGCATAAAGGAGATTATTAATGAAGAATTTGGTGATGGGATGTAAGTGTTTTCAGTGGTTTATATTTTGGGTATTTTTTGTTGCCATTCATGATTCGTTTAATTTTTTCTTTGTTTGGGAGTAGAAAAGAAATAGTTAGCATCTGGAACTTAATTGGAATTCAGAAATGAAAACTGGGTGTTTGAATTGGAATTCACACGATTCATTTATATGTTATGCGAATTCGGGTTCGGGTGTCGGATGTGTATTCGGGTTTGAGTGTCGAATGTGTATGTATCCGACAGGGGCGTATTCGGTTTCGGGTGTCGGATGTGTATGTATCCCACAGGGGAGTATTCGGGTTCGAATGTCGGATATGTATGTATCCGGCACAGGTGTGTTCGATATTTGTAAGTTCTTTTATGTATTTGGAAGCTTCTTGGAGTATCATATCCTCATCATGTCCAGATAAGCCTAAAACATGGGTTTCAAAAATTGGTACTTTAGGAGAAAATTGTGTCTTTTTCATATGTCCATTCACTGGTTCATCTTTGTGTTTTGTTTAGCATGTCGGCTATAGACTTCTACTGCTCTGTTAACAAAGTTAAAGGCGTGGACGGGAAAGAACGTGTTGTCATCACGTTCGATGGGAAATACTTACCATACTCCGAGCAGGTTCGTCGCCCTTCCGTTTTCTTTAACTCATGAATAAAACTTACCAAACTCCTGAATCCCAATTGTTTCTTGTTGATATGGAACACTCGTTCTTTGGTTATTGAAGGGTCTTGAGACAACAGCTAGTGTTGATTGTGGATATAGGATTCTACTTTGGATTTTATAGTTTATCCTGATTGATTCTCAAGTTCGAATACAATCTGGAAAAGTTTTCGATTAAAGTTCGATAGTTTTTACCCTTTTAACTTTGTGATCCAATGGATGATTTACCGATCTTCTAGTTTATGTTGTTTAATCAATCCGTTTCCGAGTTCACTTTGAAAATTTCCTTAAGAAAGCCATAGTTACTACCGTTTAACCATCCTAGAGCAATGGAAACTTGTTTCCTAATAGGTAAAAAACTTGCACTTGCGGCTGGCATAGTGATGAACCCTACATGACTCGGACTCGAATGTTGGCTGTTGGACAATCCTTGAAGGTCATATCTCCGTATTCATGTTTGAAAACTTGCCAAATATTTTTTTTTCACGAGCAAAAACGAGTTGGATCAACGTAGACTGGATCTAAGCTTGTTCCATTCTTGGTGGAAATTTTGCTGGGATTCTTCCTTTCTAAATTTGAACTAAAAAACACTCACAATTCCTTTCTAATGGCAGAAATCTGAGCATATGGTTTCAAGATTAAAGCAGCGGCAATGAAGCCGATGAGCGGTTTGATGATGCTGTGATGTGCAACTTGGAGCTTCTTGTTGAAGGGAAAGCATATGAACCTTTGTATGTATACTCGTATTTTACGTTATTCGAACTATTTTGTAACCATGTCAGACGCATATTACGGCATGTATTCGACATATGTACTTACATTCGACATTGACATCGAAGTTCGAATAAAAAATGTTGTTATTGTTGGTGTTATCCCCCATTTTAATCACAACATGTAGGTATTAACCTAATTGGTAGCAAAAAGGTTTTGCATTATACGTACACATCAGACATGATTTAAATGGTAATAATAGAAGTAAATGTAACTTAGAGTATGTATAGTATTTTGGTATGTTTTGTAAACTTCTTATTAATTTTATCATTCAATTTGTGTTCTCATTTTGGATTGGTAGAGGCAATTTCATCCATGCTACGTGAGCTTGTAGTTTAGTGGTGTCCTCCAATTCCACCACCACCAACTCCTCCACCAAAACCAACTCCACCTCCGGCATCCCATCCAAATCCACCTCTGCCTCCACCACCACCTCCACGACCACCACCAGGGCCAAGTCCAACACCGCCACCTTTTCCAAACCACTACCGCCAATTCCTCCACCCTTTTCGATTCCTCCACCAAGTTTACCACCTTTTCTGAGTCCAACTCCTAACCCACCTCCTTTTCCTATGCCACCACCGAGGCCTCCTCCTTTCCCAATGCCGCCGCCATGTCCACCACCCTTGCCAATTCCTCCTCCAAGACCGCCACCCTTTCCAATGCCACCACCAAGCTCCGTACCGTTTCCATGTCCACCACCTTTTCCTATACCACCACCAATGCCTCTACCCTTTCCATGTCCACCACCTTTTTTAACTCCACCACCACCAAACCCTCCACCAGTTCCACCGCCACCTCCAAGCCCTCCACCACTACCATCACCTCCTCCAAGACGTTCACCTCCGCCAAAATCATCCCCACCTGCGGCACCAAACCCACCTCCCTTAGTCAAAAAGTACTCATCATCCTCAGTCTTCCCCTCATTCACCCCATCCCTGGCAACCACGTTCACCAAAACACATTAAAACAAAGCAAAGAAAACACGACAACTCTCTCATGACTAAAGCTCACCATCTTTGTTACTCGAGGTACGTCCATGAAAACCATGGCATCACAAAGCGTTTTTATAGGGCAATGGGGTCACACTAAATCACCTCAACAACTAACTGCCACCCACATGTATTGCCCAAATAATAACGTTAACCACTATCATCAAGTATCAAACCAGCTCACGGGTAGTAAAACCTATTCAACTCCATTAGCCATAGACTTGTATTATAGATATTGACATTCGATACAAACTTTGTTTGTACGTCAACTATGCGCGTACAGACTTGATATACTTTAATTACTACAAGCAGGTATTAATGGAGAAAAAAAGGTGACAAGCTTGCAGGTTGATTAAACTAGAAAGTCCGAATAAAAAAAATATTATTATTGTTGGTATTGAGTCCACATTTTTATCACAACATATAGGTGGTATTAACCTAATTGGTAACAAAAAGGTTTTGCACAATACATAGGCATACATAAGACATAATTGAAATGGTATTAATACAAATAAAAGTAACTTAACTTGGTACATATGGTATTTTGGTATGTTTTATAAACTTTTAATTAATCTATTCCTCCAAATTATGTTCTCATTTTGGATTGATAGAGGATATTTGATCCATGCAACGTGAGCTTCTAGTTTAGTGGTGCCCTCCAATTCCACCACCGCCGCCTGCTCCTCCACCAAAACCTCCTCCACCTCCTGCACCCCCACCAAATCCACCACCGGCACCACCTCCTCCTCCAGCACCCCCTCCAAGTCCACCGCCACCTCCGGCACCTCCTCCAAGTCCACCGCCACCTCCGGCACCTCCTCCAAATCCACCGCCCCAGCCTGCACCACCTCCAAATCCACCACCGGCAACGCCTCCAACACCACCACCAAATCCACCACCTTTTCCAATCCCGCCTCCAATGCCACCACCTTTTCCAAAGCCGCCGCCAATACCACCACCCTTTCCAATTCCACCTCCTAGCCCACCTCCTTTTCCTATTCCACCACCAAGGCCTCCTCCTTTCCCAATACCACCGCCATGGCCACCACCAAGGCCTCCACCCTTGCCAATTCCGCCACCAAGTCCTCCGCCCTTTCCAATGCCACCACCAAGTCCACCACCTTTTCCTATACCACCTCCAAGACCTCCACCCTTGCCAATTCCACCACCAAGTCCCCCGCCCTTACCAATGCCACCGCCAAGGCCTCCACCCTTGCCGATTCCGCCACCGAGTCCCCCACTCTTACCAATTCCACCACCAAGGCCTCCACCCTTGCCAATTCCACCACCAAGTCCCCCGCCCTTTCCAATGCCACCACCAAGTCCACCACCTTTTCCTATACCACCTCCAAGGCCTCCTCCCTTTCCAATGCCACCACCAAGTCCACCACCTTTTCCTATTCCCCCACCAAGGCCTCCACCCTTACCAATCCCACCACCAGCTCCACCGCCACCTCCAAGCCCTCCACCAGCTCCTCCGCCACCTCCAAGCCCTCCAGCACCACCAGCACCTCCTCCAAAACCTCCTCCTGCACCACCTCCACCAAAACCACCCCCACCTCCGGCGCCAAACCCACCTCCCTTAGTCAAAAAGTACTTCCCATCCTCATTCTTCTCCGCATTCACCACATTTCTACCAACCACGTTCGCCACAAACGCATTAAAACAAAGCAAAGAAAACAAGACAACTCTCTTAGTAAAGCTCACCATTTTTGTTATTCGATCTACGTTCATGAAAACCTCAGTATCACAAAGTGCTTTTTATAGGCCAATGGGGTCACATTAAATCATCTCAACAACTAACTGCCACACACATTTAATGCCCAAATGATAAATGTCAGCTAATATTATCGAGTATGAAACCAGCTAAGGGTTTCTTCGCTCATCATGAGATCAACATTCAACCCTTGGTTTGTTATTAAGTTCGAGATAAAAGTTCGTTTCTTAATTCTTAGTCACCAACATAATTGATTCCAGTGATACAAAACCTGATATCATTTAAACAAAGTTTTGAGGTTTGAGTTATTGTATATATAAAAAATTTCTGAAACATCCACTAAAATAAGGTATGCGACGATATTCAATCCAGAAAAAAAAGTTCGGTTCTTAGTCAACTATGCGCCGACCATTAATGAAGAAAAAAAAGGTGAAAAACCTTCACGTTGATTGTTCATGGATTCATGGTGATGATATGTAGATTGTAGTTAACAGTCGCATCAACCCTCTCTTTATGAATGAAATAAATATTAGTTTCCTTTCTGGTTAATAATACTGTTATTGAATGCCTAGGGCAAAGAGTTTTTATCATGGTTTATCTCTCCACGAAAAAACATCGCATGCATGATAAATCGATTAAATGTTTGATAATAATAACATCCATACAATCGAAAGATGTCTCAACATGTTATATTTACGAATCACGACACATCCATGATCATAAAGTAAAGCAAAATTGGGTCCAAAACTTGTATGTTTATGTTAAAACTAGGTGACGCCCAATCGAAGCCCTACGTTTGAAGGACCAAAAAAGTAGTCACGTTATACCTATGAATCCGTACATATTCTTTTAATCCAAACCACTCGAGTATTTATTACATCAATGCAATAAGGTAATGATGAAACCCTATTTCATGCCACTCAACAACTCCGAGAGCTCGTGGTAGATCAATCGGGTTAGTTCAAGTGGTAATCGGTTTAATATCGTTTAAATAAGTTTTCTTGTTCAAGTCTCTGTATATGCAGAAAATCCATGCTTGGAGACTCATCCACCAGATCTGTCCAGATTAATCAAGACAAAACCTTAAAATCAAAAGAGCAACGGAAAAAATACGTACCCAGAAATAAAAATATTATAAAGGATAAAAATACGTTTTTCCCATTTAATTAAAAGCCAAAAGTACACATATTGATATATATATATATATATATATAGCTGTTGAAAGGGGTATGCATTATTGAACATATCCATGTGCTTGGTAGATAGGGTATTTATTGCTACTGCCAAATTAAATTAATTAGATTTTCTTGCTTTATAATTTTTTAAAGGTATGAACATATTTGATTAAAATCTGATCTAAAAACGTTTTTAATAGTGTAAATCATAATATTTTATAATATTTAAATTATTCATAATTTTCGAATCACGTTTAAGTTAATTTGAATTTATAATTTAAATATTTTAACAATAATAATATCAGTCGAATTAATATTAAGTAGATAAATAAGATCAATATTAAAACGAAATATTATTTGTATCTGACTTTTGAGTGATTTAATGTCACCGGCCACCACATGAGTATAGTATAGGGCCATGCCACAATGTCGGGAGTCGTCGACCTCGGCCGCGGGGTTGGACTTGGATTTTCACCGTAGCCAATGTGGCAGTGCAGTTGAGGGTTGTCACCACTTTAGTGAAACGGATTGGATCCAACTCACACACTATATTTGTTATAGGATAAATTACACGTTTAGTACCTAAATTATCAATTTTGATTCATATTAGTACTTAAACTTCTAATTTTTTCAAAATCATACCTAACATTTAGTTTTTGTTTCATTTTAGTACCTACATGCACTCCAATTTTTTATGGATAAATTACATCATTCATCCCTCAACTATCTTCTCACTCCTATTTTGATACTAAAGTTCAAAAAAATTTAATTTAACTACTCAACTTTCAAATTGCTCCTATTTTAATTACTCTAATTTATTTTATTAATAATTTTTGTGACTTGAATCTTTTTATTATTATTTTATTAACATATAATTAAAAATGGATTCTTTTTTGAAAGTTAGAGTGATTAAATTAGGAGAAATTTGAAAGTTAAGTAATTAAAGTAAAAAAAATAAATGTTAGTGACTAAAACAGGAGTGAGAAGATAGTTGAGGGATGAATGATGGACTTCACCCATAAAAAAGGTGTCACGCACAAATCACCTGTTAAGTTTTTAACTGTGAGGTAATAAAACAAAACAAATATTAAACGTTAGGTATGTTTTTGAAAAATTGAAGGTTTACGTACTAAAACAAACTAACAATGATAGTTTATACACTAAGCACATAATTTACCCTTTATATTATATTACAATTAGAATAGTAAAATTCAATTTAACTTCAAGATTTTTTTAATTTAATTTATTTAAATCAAATTATTTAAGAAAATATAATATTAAAATTATATTATTTTTATTTTAATTAAATAATTTAATTATTTTATAATTATGTATGTATTTTTTTGTTTCTTAAATTCTTCATCCATTTTAGCACGAACCAAGTGACCTCCGTGGTACAATAATTGTTATTATTCCTGAGAAACCGGTTCGAACACTATAGATGTCAGGGGTGTGAGCAATATTCAATGTTAAAATGTTAAGAGTTATCTTTAAACATATAATGTTTTATACTTTCCTCATATTATTCAAAAACAAATTCTTAAAATATTTTAAAAAACACTGAACCACATGCTTATAAACTATGTATAATACTTTTGTAACTTTACTTTCTCTTTTTAGCAACAAATTTCTTATTTTGTTAATTTAATCTTTTAAATTTAGATTTTATTCAATTTGGTCATTTGAGTGTGATTCTTTATAATTTTTTTCTTCTTGTGTATTCATGACCTCTTTTATACTCCCATAATAGATTTTTCTTACAATCTTTTCTTAAAAGAAGTAATGTTACAAATATATTATATAATTTTAGACGGTATTTAATTTATTAACAACATTATAAATGTTTTTTATATTGTATATGGCTGGAGAGAGGTGTTTAAACTAGAAAATCAATACCAACATACCTCGTCATTAAAAACTTAATAGAATTCTTGTATGTAACATTTTTATGAGTTAATTACATCATTTATCACTAAATTATCTTCTCACTCCTATTTCGGTCACTAAAGTTTAAAATTGATCTATTTAACTACTCATCTTTCAAATTACTCATGTTTTAATCATTATAATTTATTTTATTAACAATTTTTGTGAAATGATTATTTTATTTTATTTTATTAATATATAAGTAAAATGAAAAAAAAAATATTTGAAAGTTAGATTGATTAAATTATGAGTAATTTAAAAGTTAAGTAATTAAATTAAAATATTTTAAACTTTAGTGACCAAAATATGCACGAGAAGATAGTTGAGTGATGAGTGATGTAATTTATCCATAAAAAAAGTATCAAGTACAATAGTATCGTCAAGTTTTTAACTACGACTTACCAAAGCGAAATAAAAAGTAAATGTTAGATATGATTTAAAAAATGGAAGATTAGGTGTCAAAACTAGGACAAAAGTAATAGTTTACGTACTAAATGTGTAGTTTACCCTTATTTAATATACTATATCGCAAATAAGTACATAAACTATACTCTGTTTTTTATTTATTTAAGTATCTAAATTATCTTTTTAGTCAAAATAGGTCAAAGAGCGTAGAAATTCCACAAAGAATGTATTTCGGTGCAAAATTTCCACATTAATTAATAATATTAGTATCAATATAATTGCTTGACTATGTTCATAGCTAATACATGCATTTCATTATCCATTGCCTTTCCATGCTAATCAAAATTTATAAATTTGATTGAAAATTAATTATGTCAGTTTAAATTAAAATATAATAAATATATTATTAAAAATATAAAATAAAATAAATTTAAGCCTATATATAAAATTAAATTATATCTTAACGTGATCTATGAAAAAATCTATCCAAGTCAATTCTATAGTTTAATAATGGGGAGTGGATATGTCTCTAATGTTGACATTGATGATGACTCTCCACCATTCATAATGCATCATCTTCACAAATTTTCTATATTAGAAATGCACTTGATATGTCATCCCATTGATGTTAAACGCCTAAGTTCTCTTTTCTTATTTCTTTTATTTCATATAAATAGGTTACAATATTGAAATTTTATTAAATAAAATTTTAATCTTTATATTAATTAAACAAAGGCTTAATTATAAAATAAGTACCCAAACTATAACGTTTTTCACGAATAGGTGTCTAATTTTTTTTAAATGATCTAGCTGCATATCGTTACAAACATTACTACTTTAGGTGACTGACCCGTAAACGCTGTTAATTTTCTCTATTAAGTGACACGTGTCTCATTCTAGTAATTTTAAATTTTTATTTTAAAAAACAAAGAATTTGAAATAGTCCCAAAACTTTGAAAAATCTCATTTCAACCCCGAAACCTACGTCGAGCGTTACCCTTTGCCAGTCGACGAAGCTCCACACGACCTCACCTCCCCCGAACAATTAATAGCCCTATGAAATGACCACATAACTATGAGCTGGGTCACGAAATGACCACCATTTTCAAATTTGTGACAATATGACCACTAGACTATTTAAATGATTTCAATATAGCAACATGTCGTTAACACTTAACGGAAGTGTCTACATGGCAGTTAACAAAATTAGTATAATTAGGGAACGTGTCCTTGTAAAATTACATATTCGCGGCGCTGGAACCCTGGTTTATTTTTCTTCTATTTTGGTCACTACTTGTGTATGATTTGTTTCCTTGGATTTTCATTTAATGCAATTTGATCATGATTCTGTTTTTAATTTGTCTAATCCCTTAATTTGAGAACAACTTTAAAATCTTTTATTCTTGCCATGTATTAAATTCATAAATTAAATCACATATATTTTAGAGTTAATCAATTTGATCACCAAGATTAACTTTCATTATTAATTTTTAATTAGGTCCTAATTTCAATTTAATTTAATAAATTTATTTCTCTAATCGAATTGTGAGACATGGCACACTCTGATTAGAGGACTTTTTAATTTTAATTTAATAAAATTTCAATCCAATCAAAAGGTGACACATGTCACCTTTTGATTTGAAGTGAAAATAAATAAAGATAAGTTTTGACACCCCAAGAGAATCCAACTTGGGTCCCAATGGCAAGTTGTGCATGCCTTAATCCTTGAGCTAATTCTCACACTTGTTATTGAGATAATACATATGTTATATAACTTGTTTAAGTTTAGGGGAAAAAATAAAATAACTTAATTGGATTTGAACCCAAAATGAATTAGTAATCAATCAAGGCTTAACCAGTAAGCTAAATTTAATATTTAGAAATCAATTATAATATTATATATATTATAGTTAATGATAAAAAAAATAAAAACAGATAAGTGAGAACTTACATCTAGGCCAATTAAGAATGACAATATTTAAATACTAAAATAAATCCAATAGTTTATTTATAATTGATAAGATTTAAATATTTTTAAATTAAATTTATTGTTTTCATATTTATTTTTAATGGTTATATATATATATGAAATAATTAAAAATAATTTAATATTCAAATTATAATCATTAATAAATAAATATAAAATAAATAACTTTAATTTAAAAATATTAAAATCTTAAATTAATCATAAATAATATATTAGATTTTTTAGCAATGTAAGTATTATTATATTCTCAATTGGCCTATATTTATGTCCTCACTTGTTTATTTCTATCATTAATTATAATATATAATATATAAAAAATATTTTAACGGTTAAGGCTTTGTTTGCTTACTAACTGATCTTGGGTTTAAATGCAATTAAGTTATTTTAGTTTTACTTTTTTTTTTGCCTAAACTTGAACAAGTTATGTAACATATGTATTATCTTGATAACAAGTGTGAGAATTGACTCAACGATTAATTCTAAAATATAGAGATTTAATCTACAAATTTAATACATGACTAGAATGAAAGATTTTAAAATTAATGCTTAAATTAAGGAATTAGACAAATTAAAAACAGAATTAGAATCAAATTGGATTAAATGAAAATACAAGGAAACAAATCATACACAAGTAGTGACCAAAATGAAAAAAACCAAAGCAAAGTGTCAGCGTCATGAATACGTAACTTTACAAGGACTCGCACGCTAATTATATCAGTTTTGTTAATTTCCACGTAGACAATTACGTTAAGTGTTAACGAAATATGACTCTATTGAAACCATTTAAATAATTCAGTGGTCATATTAACGAAAATTTAAAAATGACGGTCATTGCTCAAACCTTAGTTATGTAATCATTTATACAGTTTATCCTAAAATAAAATAACCCCGTTGTGGGGGGAGAATCAAGGGCACAACAGTAACTTCATCGACCTAATTTGGAACTTCATTAGAAGACGTAAAAAGATGAAAGAAAACTTCGTGAGACCGACGAAGGCTATTTCCGTCATTTCAGAGACAATTAATGGCATTTCGGTTATTAGGAAAACCCAAATGTTAGTTTTAAGAAAACACAATCACATATTGGTCCTTGTTTATATTTACTAATTTGCTTCTCTTGTTTTTCCCCTCTTTTCTTTCATCTGCCTGTTTTGGCTGTATTTTCTCGCTCTCTTCTAACGATCATAACTTCGTCTACCTCCGCCATCCGCCGGTGGATCCGCCGCTTTCATCCGTCCGTACACCCCGATTAAGAAAAAAACTCTGGGTTTTTTGACATCCCTTATTTCATATCCAAAATCTGTCCCCTTTTTCAATTTCTGCTTTTTAAAATTATTTATTTTTAATTTAAATTATGGGTTTTGTTTTAAAAATTAATATTTTCCTGATTTTCTAGTTTTCCCTTCCTTTTAAGTGGGCATTTTGGTCTTTTAGTACTACTCTTGGGCTATTGAGTCATTTCACGTATTTTGTAGGTTTTCTCTCATTGATAAAAAATGATTTGACAGTTCTACCCAAAGTGGGAAGTAAAATATAAAAAAATCATTTTTTTTATTTGACCTTTTTGCCACTTACTTAACGATGATTTAACGAGATTAGCCCTCTTCCTTACGTGGCATGAAAATGAGTCATCACCAGCGTAGAGTCTCGACACCTGGAATCTCGAGAAAGCGTAAAGAGAGAGAACCTTTTTACTCATTTAAACCGTCTATTCCGGTTCAATCATCGGTTTATTCCGGTCCAAAGTACACCTCCTCTCCCAATTGTTCGAACCAGCTTTTAGCTGGCTACATGGCGCATGAGTTCTTGACGAAGGGAACCCTGTTGGGTCAGCAATTCGTCCCGGCTGGATCGGAGGCTTCAATGCCTGGACCGAGAAAACCCGTCCAGCAGGAAACTGGACCAAAGGATCTTAATAAGGAGAGCCAAAGTTATGCTGACGTGGCGAGAATTTTGAAGGAAGATGGGACCCACATCACCGGTCTTGTTAACCCTACTCAGCTGGCAAGGTGGATCAAGATGTGAGCTTTTGATGATGACGTGGGGATACGTGATTGGCTGAAAGATCCACATCAGCTGTGCTCTCGTGCGTTTGTTTATCCCTCAGGCCTCAAGTGAGGGTTTTTTATGTTAATTTGTGGGTATATTTCACTTTCATCCCTCAACTTTGGCTTTATGTTTGTTCTATGTTTCTAAAGATTTTGCATGAACTTAGAATTTATGTGTAGTTGATATAAGATTTGCCCTTGGATATAATGAATACCATCATACAATATGAATAGATTGCATCATAGCTAGGGATGGATATTTATCCGAATTTGACTAGACTAGAAAAAAATGAGTTCGAGTCGGGTTGATTTTTTTTAAAAATGAAGTTGAGCTCCAATTTATGGTATAAAAGATATAATCCAACTCGAGAATAAAAATATAGTGGATCTTTATATATATTAGAGATAATTGTTATATCATTCATATATCTATATATTTTTTCAATTAAATTCATATTTCATCGATATTGTATCGGGTCAAATGTGTAAAAATTGGATCCAATTTTGAATCAAATGAAATTTCTATAAATTCGAGTTGAGTCAAACGACAGACTAAGGATATTATACTATGGTCAAATTTGAGTGGGTTAAAAATGCGACCCATGACCATTCGTAATTATAGTTGACTATATCAAAACAGAACCAGAGAGAGTTTATGCCCTCAAGTTTCTTAGTCTATTTTTTAAGTCCTTATAAGTTTGTATATTAGATCAACTATGGTCCAAATTTTGAGTTCAAATATTTAATAAGACTTCTTATTTTTAAAATTTAATAATTTGACTCCTATTGTTTGATCTTGGCTAACGTCGTTGAAAACTTAATACAAATGTTGCAAACCAAATCATAAGCAATGAGAATGCTAGGAGTGTGAGCGTTTAATGTCAAATGGTTGAGTTATCTTTGAATATATATTGTTTTGTACTTATCCTAGATTAATAAAGAAAAATGTTGGTCTCTTTCAAGTTTCGCACAAGGAACTTGTTGAAGCCACTAACGGTTTCTCAACCTTGAACGTCCTCAGTGACGGTGGGTTCGAGTCTGTTTATAAAAGGTTTCTTGACCAACAAGAAAACTCTGTCGCGATCGAAGTAGCGAACCTTCTAAACCTTGGTGCGATCAAGAGTTTAGCAACTGAATGTGAGGTTTTAAGAAATGTTCGACATCGGAATCTTGTATAGCTGATAACGTGCTGCTCAAGCATAAACTTCCAAGGCAACGATTTCAAGGCTATAAACTGGAGACAAACTTTTGTGATGCATTCATACCATGTAATCGTGTCATTACAGAATAAGTATTCGATTGAAAAATATTCGTTCAATATATATCGTTCGATACATAACCATTTCATATCACAAAAATCGTCACGTGACTCTAAAAATTGCTGTAATACGATTATTATTTCGTATTGTCACCGCAATTTAATACTATGATTCCCTCTGAGATACAATAAGCAGTGCTCATGACAGTGATCATAGGATTAAAACCAACGGCACTTGGTAAAACACTCGCATCACAAACGAACAATCCTTGAGCTTCCCAACTCTCTCCGTTTTCATCGACCGCGCCGTCGCCCATCATACAACTCCCCATCTGGTGTGCACTGCAGTGCACGGTCCAGTTTTCGACACGCGACAACGGTCCGCCATCTGCCGAGACCGTGTCCAAAAACTCGCCCAACTCCTCATCGCTCACCCCTTTACATCTCATTCTTTGTCCATCACTTCGATAAGTCCCGACCGCCCCGGCCGCTACTAAAACCCTCAATGCTTGTCTTAACCCGGCTCGAATGTTTTCTCGATCCAACTTTTCGAACTTGTACGATATCCCTCGGTCCCTTATTATCGTTAGCATGGTAGCAGTTCTTGGAAATCTTAGCATCCTCTGTTTGATGTCGAGCCCGGACACCCAAGGACATACAGAAATGAACTGTCCTGGTCCCATTAGTGGAGTTTCGATAATGGCTTGCAATTTGTTATCCGATCCCAATACTTTATGAACCGATGTTATGACCCCACCCTCGGCAGATTTACCTACGAGGTCTGAAATCGATTCTGGGAAGTAACCCTAGGCCAATGTAACCGGGTGGAGATGAAGGTTCCTACCGATGTTCGGATTCTTAAGCCCGCCCGAATACATCAGAAGAGATGTGTTAAGTGCCCGCAGGCTGAGATTGTCACATTGGCTTCTATTTGCAGTTTCTTCTTGATGTTTTGGTTTGAAGATTGTGCAATAACACCCAAACACTTGAGTTTCCTCGTACTTGTCTTGTTCGGTTTCAACATCAATTTCTCCGCTTTGCAGGCTGTTAAAATGGCTGCGCCGTTGTTAACGGCATCGACCAACCATGTTTTATGGGTCCCTTTCTTGTCTCCTCTTAGGCAACCGTACCAGCAAGATCCACAGTAATGGCCTTCCGAAGAATTTCGAGGCACTTTTTCGACTTCGAGTCCGAGATTTTGACACCCTTTACGAAGAACTTGATTCTGCAAACTTTCCAATTTACAATCCTCCGTAACACCGAGTCTCTTAAAAATGATATCCATAGCTGACCGATACTCCATGCTCTTGAAAACCGAGAGTTTACACTCCTCGGCCCATTCTCGAAGCAACGGTTCCGGCGTTCGAAGACAAGCCGACCAATTAACGACCGAGCCACTGCCAACGGTAGAGCCTGCGAGAATCATTATCTGCCCATCGACACTAGGATAGTTTGCGCCTAATTCGTATAAGTTCTCCAGCGAAGGACCTTCGAAGGGGGAATAATCCGCCGGACCATAGTACTCTCATTTCTCTAACACGACCACCTTCATCCCCGAACTTGCCAATGTGGCCGCCATGACACTGCCTCCACATCCGGAACCGACTACTACCGCGTCACATTTGATCTTGACTATGTTTTTCCGTTGATCTTCAACGACTTGAAGGCCTTTCTTTGTTAAAGAATTGCAAAGATCGGTGATGTCTTTTGCAAGCAATGTCTCAACTATTCCCTTTTGAAGAGGTCTCTCATTTGGAACATCCTCAACCTTGTCTATGTTGTACCCTATTGCTTCCCACAATGGATTTTCACCGTTCTTTTCGACCTGAAATGTCGAATTATAACTCGTGATCGTATTCGAATATGCATCATAACCTGTATTCATATTCGAATATGCATTAATAATTTACCCTAGTGAAGACATGATAAAGGATGATCAGTTTGAGGAAGACGAAAGCGCTCCGGATCGGAGTAAATATCCGATGCTTAAGCCAAGCTTGTATAACTTGCTCTCTTTTCGCCACCGGAATACTCGAAAATCGATTAATATAAGGTTATTTCCCGCCCAAACAATGCCTCCCACAGAGCAACAACGTCCCGATTCGGCTCGACAACAACAACAACAACACGATCCTTACCAGCGTCAAACATTCCAGGGATGCTCTTTTCCATATCGCCTCGGCTGCCTAATAAACCGGAAATGAATAAGTTTAATTCGGTTTCTTTGATTGAAACTCGGACTTGAACACGATTCGAACCGACTCGATGACACGTTCATGTGATAAAATAAACATAAATCAGTTTTACCTCGTCTGGAATCGGTGATTCGGAGGCCGAAGCTTCCATGAAAGACCGAACAACTTTGGTGGATGGTGTCTGGTTTTCTTCGTGACAACAAGTCGGAGACAGAGGCGGGAACAGAGTTTCAGCCACGACTGCCAGTGTGTTTAGCTCCGATGAGAAGAGCCTGTGATTGTGTTTCCTGTCCGATCCTTCCATTTTTCTCTCCTTTTCTTCGTTCCCAGTGATTGATCCTTTCTTCTGTTTTGAGTCCCTTTTTATATAGGGAAAAGTGGAGCCTTTAATCCATTCCATAACTAACCTCCGACTTTACCCGCAGAGCAAGAACGTGGCTGAGTCCAAGCCCTCTTAACTTTTTTCAATTTCTAATTAGGTCCCTCTGATTTTTTTTTCCAATAGGGGCACTTATTCTTCTTATAATACGAGTATTTGCTAAATTATTGTTTATGAAAGTGCAACTCGGCGTGGTGTTTTAGGGTTTTTACGTTTCTTGGGTTATATTTAATTTGATTTGATTCGGTAAGAGGATGAATGGGTGAATTTTGATGGAATTTTGTGGTTTTGATTTAAGTGTTGGACTGAGATTGAGTTTAATCCTGCCTGAAACATGTTATTTGTAGTCAACTGAAATGAATCTGTACAGTGTAAGTTAAACGATATTCCGATGATTCTGTTCGATAGTGTTATTGTTTTAAACCGATGTTGCTTGGACTTGAGTGGGCATCTGATATTGTTTTTGGCACGTTTTGAAGTCGGGTGACGAAATGGTCGTGAAAAACATTAATCTGACCGTG
This sequence comes from Hibiscus syriacus, assembly GCF_006381635.1. Taxonomy (NCBI): domain Eukaryota; kingdom Viridiplantae; phylum Streptophyta; class Magnoliopsida; order Malvales; family Malvaceae; genus Hibiscus; species Hibiscus syriacus. Next base: position 235,420 of record NW_024062797.1, read on the forward strand.
TATGGATTTGGAGGCTTTTGTTTCCTGTTGTGTATGTCATGATAATGGCGGTATAGATCGACATTGTTAACTTAGGATGACGGATTGAACACGGAGTTCTCTAGTTTAAGTTTAATAGGTTGATATTCGTGTGCAGAGGAGATAACGTGTGTTGCTATTATCTTGGTGTGGCAGGCACTTGTTGATGCCCCAAATATGGTCAGAGGCCAAATGAACTTCAAGAGGCTTACATTGACCGATATCACGATCGACATCCCTCGTGTTCCGAAGAAGAAGACATTGATCGAAGCTATGGAGAAGGCTGGTAAGGACAATGTTTTTTTTTTTACCTTCATCATGTTGTTTCTCAAAAGTAAAATTTCTTGTCAATTTGTTTTTATTTTGACTGCCGACAGATGTTAAGAACAAGTGGGAGAATAGCTCATGGGGCAGAAAACTGATTGTCCAGAAGAGAAGGGCATCACTCAATGACTTCGATCGGTTCAAGCTTATGCTAGCTAAGATCAAGGTCAGTTCATCTTACTAATATGTTTACCGGATTTACGAGTGATCGTTCATATCAAAATCCAAAATGCGTCCTTGAAACCTTGATCTGAGCTAGCTGGCTGTACTGTATTTTGCAGAGGGCCGGAGTCGTTAGGCAAGAGCTCGCACAGCTGAAAAAGGAGATTTCATCTTGAATCGATACCGAACCGAATCATGGGGTTCCTCTAATTTTGCCATGAACGTTCTGTAGTGAGTTTATTTGCTAGATATCGCTTGCAATGCTTCTTTGACAAACTTATTTATATTGGAAGCATGAGACAATGTCTATAATGCTTGTCAAATGTTTAAATAACTTTTGGTCCCTGAACTTTTCAACCTTTCTTATATTAGTCCTCTAGAGTTTTCACATTAGTTCTTGAACTTGGATTTTTGGTCATTTTCATGATGTAGTATTCTGATAATGTAGCATGTCATCAAAGGATATGAAAATGAAAAAGTTGTTCTGTTCAAGGACTAATGTGGAAGAAGAAATCTTGAATCATTAAACTGAGTCTAGAAGATGTTTGTTTCAATACTTAAATCGGACGAAAAATACTTGAGTTATTCAATTGTAATAAAGGTTTAATACACAAATTGGTCCTTAAATTTTGGGAACTTTGGTCAAATTGGCCCTTAAACTTCTAACTTTTATCAAATGAATGCTGAATTTGTCCGACTTCTGATCTCAGTTATCTTCAAGAATTGGTTGCACACACCACGCCTACTTCGCTTTGGACCTCATAACCACTGTTTATTTTAGCAGTTGAACTGTTGAAGGGTTACCTTCTTCACTTTTTTTTTGGCTGTAAACCCATTTCAAGCATGACCCATGACTTGTCAATTTAGAAATATTTTTCAGGGTGGGTATACATATATTAACAATTTTTTTAAATTGGACGTGTATAAATAAAATTTTAGGGTAGGCACCGTCCGTAAAAAGAAGTAACTATTCGAAGGAAACTCAGATTTCGGTGGGCACGAAATATTTCAGGGTAGACACCATCAGTAATATAAGTAATTAATCGGAAAAAAATCGGATTTCACCAAGCTGTGGTTCTGTCATTATTCGTATTCGATTCGGGATTATTTAAGAATAATAGAGGTGTTATTCTCGATCTAATTTATTCTATTCATAAACGTTGAGATTTAAATTCTTAATTTTACTTAGGTTGATTATTATATATATGACATAGACAATGTGTTCTTTTTCATGCAGCTTTGAGTCATGTCGGTCCAATTTTCATATACCAATCCCTCGTTCTTTTATTAGAATCTTGTTTTATTTCCATTAATTAACTAAGCAAATATGTTCTTAATACCCAATAAGTTTCATGCTAATCTAGTGTAAATAAAATCTCTAAATTCAAACCTTAATTTAATTGAGTCATACAATAATTCGATTCGAATTTTTTTAATTTATCGGACTCGAATAAAACTAAATATAAATAAATCTGATAATATTTAACTGATTTAAGATAGCCAATCAGTAGAATTCAGTTTTTTTTTAAACTTTCTCGGGAAAATAGAATGAAATGAATTTTGAAACATGGGACTAAAATATATCCACTTTAAGCTCAAGGTAAGCAAAAGCCAACGCCATTTTCATTTATTTTTTTGGTCAAAGGTGACTTTCTTCATAAATTTAACGTAAGAAAAACGAAATGAATCGTTTTGAAGATCGAAACCCAGATTTTCCTTTCCATATATAAAGCTTAGTTCTCATCAAACAACGCCATTTTCAGTACCATTATTCAAATTTTAACGTTAAGTTTTGAAAAAATTGAAAGTTTAGGTACTAAAATAGACCAAAATTGATAGTTTAGGTACCAAACACGTTAGGTTTTTAACAGTGAGATACTAAAATGAAATGAAAACTAAATGTTAGATATGATTTTAAAAAAATTAAAAGTTTAAGTACTAAAACGGATCAAAATTGATCATTTAGGTACTAAATGATTAGTCTACACTAAAAGAAGAATAAGATAAAAATATTTTGATATTAATTTTGCTAACGAATCGGTGTGACCAACAACAATAATAAAAGGAATTGACGAGTTTTTACAAGGACCAAATTGATACCTAAATTAAAGTTCAATGTTTAAATCAAAAGGTTTTAAAATTTAATGACAAAATCAATATAAAAATTAGAGTTGATAGAAAATACATTGCCACATCATCACACCCTGGTTACATTGAATCCAATACCAACGATCAATAGCGTTGAAATTGAAGTAATTTAAAATTCAATGGTAAAAAGGATAAATAACAAAAAATTCGGTGATATTTGGGGTAGTTTACTCATCTTATAAAAGCTAAACCCCATGTGACTTCTTCAACCGTAATACACGTACAGAACCCATGTGAATTCTCATTTACAGTAAATAATGGCAGAATTCATGAATACATAAGAAAGTAAATATAAATCGGGAGGAAAAGTCGGCTCGAAACCGATTTGGTTCGAGAACATTAACCACTGGAAGTGGATGCAGAAAGAACTTTTTCTTACAAACATATCCATGGAAAAGAAATAACAAAGTTCATGGCTTCACCTTCATCCTCAAGCCATGTACTTCTTTTCACTGATCTTGCTTCGGAATGGTGACAACAACGAAAACGAGCGAGAAGCTGCATGATTATATATTTAAAGTCATTCAGATTCTCCACCTTAATGATGTAGAAAAGAAATCAAAGGGCAATGAGCAGCGAATACTTACATTTTTGTGGAGTATTACCGGCCGTCGGGGTCTCGTCCTGGGAGATCAGATTCTTCAACATATGAACTGTTAAAATCAGAAAACTAGTCAGCTTCGGAACCAAATACAAGCGAAAGTTTTAAATGCATCGGTCGAAGTTCACAAGGGATGGAACACAGAGCAATTACCTTCACTAGATGAGGCAGCATTTGGAACCAACTCTTCAGCCTCACTGCTCAAGTCAATACTATGTTCGCTTCTGGCTGAGCTATGATTCTTTTTTCCGAATTTCAACAGTCGTCGGAATCCTTTCGATGAGTCCTTTACCTGAGGCCTATCCAACACCTCAGGAATCTTTTCTAGGTTCAAGTTATTAGTGTCAGCTACAAGAGCTCTAACATTCTCTGAGTTTGTTGTTGCAGCAGGCATGCTAGCTGGAGGTGCTCTGACATACTCAGAAATTTCGGTACATGGATCTTCCATAGAAGAAACCCGAGCTAAAGGGGCTTGATACTGTTTTTTGGTAACACTTGCACTAGTAAATTTCGACAATTCCTTATCTCTGTCACTTGTATTTGCCTTCTGAACCTGCAAATATGTACAGCGTATTTAGAGGCACATGAACAAGAAATGATAATCGGAACTGTAAAATTCAAGGCTAATCTTTCTCGTAAATCCTACCTCATAAGCTATTTTTTTTATAGGGATAGGAGGTCTCATTAAAAACCTCCCTCTTAGTGGACCTTACCCCTAAGGTAAGACCCAACTAGCAGAAGGAGGAAAAGAGTACCTCAATTTATTAATGATAGCCAAGTTACATAAGACTTAAAAACACCCCTCTAGCTTCTTAACTCAGAAACAAACACCAACTGAAACAGACAAAAATCGTCACCCGATCCAATCCACTACAAGCTTGCAATCACTTTCAATAATGAGTCTACCTCATAAGCTCTTTGTTTTTGTTGTATCTGTTCTTTATCGAGCGCTTGAGGATTCAATGAAGAAACTGGTGCACAAACGGCAGTATAATCTGACACCATCTCAGTTTCCCTCCTGATTTTAAAGACGCCATCATTTCCCTTCTTAACTGCCGTATTTCCTTCAGATGAGTTTACTGCAGGAACGGATTCAAGCATCACAACAGTTTTGTCAACCACTGTACTGTCATCCCCATTGGCATGAAGTGAAACTTCTTCCTTGTTCCTACTTGGTTCGATAACACCAGTGGTGGAAGAAATACTTACAGTCACCTTCTGAGTCATTTCATTTCCTCCCAATTTGCTGCTGGTAACTTCAGGGGCTTTAGTTGTTTTAATTTTGAGCTCGGGAAGAGACGCAATCATACTTTTATCATGGTTCACAATTGCTGATATTTTTTTTCTTTGAGGCACACCAGATACTTTTGTACTCTTTGATGGCTCAGAGTGCCGCGACTTCACTGAAGAAACAAGTGGGCTGCTAATTATTTTCGGTTCCGATAATCTCCTAAACCTTGCCATAGACGCCTTTGTATCATGAGTTACACCGCCATTGTCTTTCTTCGGTTCAGGTAATAATGAAACTGACTGGCTTAACCTATTTTCACGGGACGGGGTTCCGGTGTTCAGTTTGCTCGGTCTAGAAGCTTTGTGAGAACCAGCGGATCCCGCAGAAGCAGGCTTGATGGATCTTTGTAGTGGCGACGACAGTCCAGGCTCACGATCAGTAAACTTTGATGCCTTATGAGAGCTCGGAGAAAGTTTCGATGGCAAACGTTTAGAGCTTTGTGCGGGTACTGAAGACTGAGCCGGAACAGAACCGACTCTAGCAGCAATTCTCTTTTGTCTCTCCATCTTCAATGCTTCAAGTCGTTTAATTTCAGCCTCTTCCTGAAATGTGTTAAGAAAATGAATTACTAGTAACATGAACTAGTTGTAAAGATAGCTGAGGTTGAACTATATGCATTCGAAGAATTGAATGATCCAAAAGCAGCATACCTTCTCCTTCTTTAGCTTCTGAAGATCAGCTTTATAGGTTCTTAGCTTCTCGGCCCGGACTTTTGCTTCATCCAAAGGACTCAGTTTCGAAGGTTTTCCTCTCCTTATTGGCCCTACAGCTTTCTTTTTATCAGAAGGATCAGCAATAAGTTTCGATTTTCGGTCGTCCTTTTCCGATTTTTTAGACCCTTGCATTCCTTCTTTATTTTTCTTACTCAGTGAAGTACCATCTTCAACATGAGCCTGCATTTCATAATCCAAGGCCGGATCATACCCGATTGACCCCATTTCGGCTCCACGCTCAGGCATCAAAGTCAAATCATCGAGTTCATAATTGACCTGGCTTCCAATCCCATTAGGTATATTTTCTGCTTTCTGAAGTGACAATGAGAAATCAGAATCCATATGGATAGCACAGCGGTCATCGGTTTCGACTTGAGTGACTGAAGTGGACCTGAATGGAACTATGTAGGAATCATCATTTATATTATTCGATGATCTTCTTTCCGAACCGTTGGATGAATGTTCAAACCAGTTAAAAGTCTGTGGATCTGATGGAGAATTTGTAATATCTGACAGATTCTGTTGTCTATCTACGATGAATTCATCATTTATGCTCCTTCGACAAACCCTCCTGCCATCCATTTCACCATCAATGAGAATTCTGCCATCATCAACAGCATGACCACCTATTCCAATAGTCGAAGACTGATCATTCGATCCTCCAGGCATGCGAGAGCCACTTGCACTAATTTCATGCATGTCAGTTGCATTCCCTTCTTCGAACTGACCCATTTCTCGCCCCCTGAAAACTAAAGGATCTTCACTTCCACGCACTCGGTTCGGTCTTCTCTTTCCTTGAACTTCCTTTTCCGTTGAAAACATTTCTCGGTCAGTTTTACGTTCTTCGTCTTCGGCATCCTTAAGTAAATAAGTTTGAAACGCTTGCCAGTGTCCACCATCGGTGTCCTTCCCATTAGCTGCTTCTTCCCTATCATATGCATCAACAGACTTTGTTCGACTTCCATTCACCTTCGAGGATCTCCGAGAGTTCTTATGCTCAGTATCTCCATCCTCCACATCCTCTTCAGAGGAAGAATGCGACTGCAAATCACTACCTGAAGAGTTCTCCCTCTTTGAAGTGATATAATTGATGTTCCGTATGACCACCGTTCCCGACTTCCTTTTACTTGACCTGCTACTCTTCTTTCTCGATTTTGGACTTGGCGAACTTCTGTTCTCCAACTCCTCATTATCTTGTGATTTTGCTCTCTCAATCTCCCAGGTATCTGATCCACTATGGCTTTCCCTGCTATCCATTGAATGCTGTTTCTGTATTCGTTTACCAACATTGTGTCTTGGATCCTCCATTGATGGATAAGGTTGCTGAAAGAAGGAACCACCTCCGGGGTAATTCGGGCAGTAAGGCATCCCTTGCATGGGATATCCTTGAAAGGGTGGCATACCACCCAGCGGAGAAGGGATAGGCCAGGGAGCAAACATCGGGTGCGGATACTGGGCTTGATAATATTCTTGGCGAGCCGGGGTTTGTTGATCCATTGGAGGTTTCTCGTCTGGCCATATCAGAATTTTATTTATTTCAGTTCATACTTTAAGTGAAAGTAGCAAGCATGAATAAAACATTTGTCAAGCATACAAATGAGGTGTTAAAAGAAAATGGATGAATGCCATAAATCGAGATTCCCGGGATCGAAACCAAGCAAATTTTGTGGGAGGAAAATTGGACAGGGAAAACTTACCACCGTTTAAGTTACCACACGAAATTATAAACTAAGCTACTTAGCTCAAAAACACATACCCGTACTTGACTCAACACCAGATTTTCCGTTGTTCTCGGAAAACACGATGCCGGTTCCATTCATAGCAGGGAAATCAGATCGACTAGACATTGCTTCAGCAGCTTCAATCTCGAGCCACTGGCCAGTTTCATGCTTTCTTTTCCATAATTCATTAAATTTTATACAAGCATCCCTGCAATGAAAAAAGAACATAATCAAGTGACCGTTCACAGGTGCACAAATTTCTCTTCCAGTGTGTATTATAAATGGAAAACTGTCGTCTTAAACTCGGCTAATTTTGAACTATGAGAAAACACTTGATTAATATATGACATGTAATCACCGATAAAATTATATGGTTGCATAGAACTAAGTTGACTATTCAAAAATTCCACATACTTAAAACGAGAGGCTCCAAAAGTTTCACCAAATGAAATCAAAGGCGCCACGTGATCGATGTGAAAACCGGCAGCTACAGCACGTGCAAAGGCCATACTTTGCTCTTTCTGCAGCACTGTTTTCCTTGTCTCCAGGACTTTCAAAAGTTGAGCTCTAGTGAAAAGTCGAAACACTGTGTTATGTATGGCCTTAAGATTATTCAAACAAGTTAAACATATATACAGAGATGATAAATCAACATTATGTTCTTCATTGTTCCTCAAAACCGTTGATAATATTCAATTCGATATCCTCAATTACATATCGTCCATTCAGTCACACTATGACATACTTAGAATTTCCCTCCACAGAAGATGAGTTTGCTTCAGGATGCAGTGCACTAGGCTGCAAGGAAGAAAACAAGATTTAATCAAATTTATTGCAAGATCAAATAATGCCAAGGATTATTTAGCATATACTAACCGAGTAAAGGACGATGGCTTTCTCGTCATTGGAATCTGGAGTACCCCTTATTCCTGTCAAAAGCCGTCAGGTACAACACAAGAACAAAGAAAAATGAAAAAAATGGAAAAAAAAGATCGGAACTAATGCTGGAAGGCTTGAACAAATATGACACAGGTTCACCAGGAAATATGAAATAGTATGACTTTTTGGTCCATAAATTCATCCCTAATTTATAGTAAGAACGGCACCAGTCCAGTTATATGAAAGACCATAGGCAAATAAGTTACTAACAGTACCTTCTGTGCCTGTGCTTTCCGGAGGCTTTACTTGATGTTCTTCTACCTGTGGAAAGAAAAAAGAACATGTACAATTAATCTCTATGGTATACCTATAATAAAACTCCGAAAAACACTACTAACAACACTAAATCCTATAGTGCTATTGCTTTGAATTGCAAAAGCCTCTTCAATCTGCAAAATTTCGGATTCAACGGTATACACTCGTTCCAAGATATCGGGAGTGCTCACGAACCGAACAAACCTGCAAATGCCATATAGAGAAATCACCATCCCATGTAAATTTCAAGGGGGAGGAAAAGATTAAACGGACAGCCATTTTCGACAACAAGATCAATAAGCATTATAGACTCGATCATCACACACAAGAATAAGGGAAAAGACTCATCAAATTCAATAATCCCAATAAGAATGAGGAACCAAATAAAGATTATATGAACCTTTCCACAGTCCCTTTTGTGAACCAAGATGCATCAATGGTGGGGTCTGGTTGAAGGATGATTGAATAACCCCCTTTGGTCATCTGCTCTTGTGCAGTCTTCAAATGGGCAAGGAATGGATTAAACAAACCAGAAGCCATTTTCTCAGTCTTCCCATTTGCAGTTATCACCAAATCACACCTGGTGAAAGTGCAAAGCACAGCATAATGATTTATGTCCACAATGATTACATACAAACAATACTCAGTTCCAAAGAACTCTGAAGCTAAAGATTAGCAACAAAAACAGATGAAATCCTGACCTGGTTCGAGTTGGTGTGAGCTGGAACACCACTGAGTCAAGTCGAGCTGAAGACTTCATTGTTACCACTCAAAAACCAGATCTTTGAAGATGAAAAGCAAATATTTCATGGAAATTCCAAAAAAGGAACAGAGTTTGACATTTGGGCTGTGAAGATAGCTCACTCTAGTAAACCAAAACAGGGTTCGCAGTGCCCAAAGGAAAAGGAAAGTTCTGGGAGAAACAATGGGGTTTTTTGACAGAGAAAGAGAAGATCCAAAGACTGCATTGCCATAGGCGATTCATTGGGGGATATGCTTTGCTGGAGGTAGAAAAAAATGGAAATGTTCAGGGGTAGAATGGGAAAATCAAACAAAGTTGAGTGCGAATATTGAAAATGGTGGAGCATTAAGGGACAAACAATACATGGGTTGATGATATGATTCGCTTTTGAATTTACAAAAATATCCTTTTATGTTCTTGTTGTGTTCGTGTGTATAATAATATTAAGGGTAAACTACGCGTTCAATAACTAAACTATCAATTTTTTTTATTTTAATACCTAAACTTTATATTTTTTAAATCATATTTAAAGTTTAGTTTTTATTTCATTCTAGTACCCCATTTAAAGTTTAACGTTAAATTTTAAAAAATTGAAAGCTTAAGCACTAAAATTGACCAAAACTGATATTTTAGGTACTAAACATGTTAAGTTATTAATTGTATGGTACTGAAATGAAACAAAAACTAAACGGTACATATAATTTTAAAAAAATTTAAAGTTTAGATACTAAAACGGACAAAAACTATTAGTTTGTGTTCTACATGTATAGTTTACTCTAATATCAATATATTTTTTATAAAAAAAATCTTATTATTTATTTTTCTCATGACCACTACTACAAATATTAGAATCTCTTATCGAACATTTTATCACATCAACAAGATACATTATATTAAATATTTCTTTTAAAAAATACAATTTGGATAGTATATCTTTATTTTATGTATCAAAGTATTATCTTTTTAAATATTTTTAACAATTATTTTTTAGAAATAAAAAATATTTACATAATCTACCCCTATACTTTATCTATATTGATGAGACTTTGACCACTATTTAAACAAAAATATAAAAAAGTAGAGTTGATTTTTTTTTACATATTGAGAAAAAAACTTTAATGTTAAAAACAAAATTAAGAAAATATATTTTATAACTATATCTTAAAGACAATATATTATTTTATGAGTGAAATATAGAAATACATATAAATTAAAAGACGAGGGGCCATATTGGGTAATAATTTAAGGTGTTATAATGAAAAAGGAAAGGAATCTCGTCTCTCTTTTTCATTATTTTTTTATAATGGACCAATTATTATATTTTCCCAAAAGTGATAATTACATCCATAGAAAGTAGAGCATTATTGGTTTGAAATTAAAGGCCAAAGGAGGAATAAAAGTCAAATTGCATCATTGTCTTTTAATGGCCTTAAATTAATTAAATTAATTTTTTATAATTATTATATTTAATTTATTGACGAATTAATTTAAGTGTGAAGATATTATTTTTAATTTAATGCATTCTATTTATAATGTTATTGTAATTTCAATTAATTCTATTTTCAATGTTATTTAAAATAATTTGACACTTGTATTTATTTGTCTCTACCACCTACTTCCTGCTATTATGAAATAGAAGGGTAAATATATGGTTTGGTACTTGAACTTTGTTTTGAGGTTTACTTTAGTACTTGTTTTAATTAAATATATAAATATGGTTTTAAGGTTTAATTTGGTACTTAAATGATTTTTTCAATCAGGTGCGTAAACTTGGCTTTTTTTTTTATTTAAATTGGTACCCGAACTTAGTTTTTTTTAGTTTAAATATGTATTTAGGATTTTTAAATTGGTACTTGCCTTTTATTACGGTCAGTAGTAATTATCGAGTAGTTTTCTTACTTTCTTTTACGTGTGCAGCTGCTATTCCACATTTAAAATGGTTTGGAGTTGAGGGTGAATACGATGTCATGGCTATTGATCTTCTCGGACCAAGCTTAGAAGACTTGTTCAACTATTGCAGTTTTGATGCTTGCAGACCAGTTAGTGAGTAGACCGCCTTTTCCAGAAGCTTTAATCTAGTCAGGTCGCTGCCTCACTAATAATTTCTCTTTCTTGCTGCTTCAGATAAATAGAGTTGAGTGTATGCACTCTCGTGGTTTTATTCACCGGGACATGTTGCTCTGTTTAATCCCTGCAGCGCATGTGTTTTTGGTTAGTTAGATAATGTCGATAAGGTTTTCATGCAAATTTTAGTTCATTTGAAATATAATATCCCCAGCAGTATGTCTTTTTACGTTAACTGAAATTCGGTTTGACATATTAGTGCTGTACAAGTTCATATACACCAGGATTTTCTGCTTTTACTCTTAGTCATTAATTGTCAGTTCTTCCATTAAGGATAGCTCTCTATCGATATCATGTTATATGTACCAGTGATCTCATCTTGTACTGCTTTATCTTCTTTTTGAGTTGTCCATTTTTTTCTTGTAGGGAAAATAAAAATCTTACAGGGACAGCTCGATATGCAAGTGTTAACACTCACCTTGGAGTTGGTGAGTGAAATTACTGCATCGAATATTCATTTGTGTTCTACTTTCTGCGAACACCCCTTGCCATTGATTTTTTTGGCTTAATATTTGATCCGACTATGCACCGTGGAAATTGCAGAGCAAAGCCGGAGAGATGATCTAGAATCTCTTGGTTACGTGCTTATGTACTTCCTCCGGGGAAGGTTGGTTGAACTCGTTACTAGTTGCTTACTACACAAACCTTTTTAAATGCCATCTTCAGGTCCTTTGCAAATCATATTCATCTGAGTTCACATCGTACTTCCATTATTGTCGATCACTACGGTTTGAAGACAAACCGGACTACTCTTACCTGAAAACATATTCAAGATGCCTGACTTGTCCATGTTCCAACTTGGGTTTCCTTGAATTAGTGAAGTTACATTTTTTATGCATGTCTTTACTTACTTCAGTTGGACACGAGATTCTAGAAAGGTTGTCTGGCGCGGTTGAGGCATTCGCAAGACGAAACGGCTCTGGCCATGGTTTGCATGGTGATCAGTCGAGACAGAGATCTTCAGAGGACTTGACATTATCGAAGGAAGCGGTGAACAACCTTTGCTTCAACATTTTGTTTATTGTTTTCCATTGAATTTTGCTCTCTTTCTTGGAAATTGAAGATTAATGGATCTTCTTTTTGAACTTCTCTCTCCTCCAGCAACCTGATTCTGATAGGATGCGATCCTCGAGAACTGATTCGCTTCAAAGAGGCCAGTCGTATCGAGCAGCAAACCTGGCTCCTCTGGTGAGCCTAGTGAGAGTCGTCCTAGCAGATTATTCTCGACCAGTGGTCGCTTGTCAATGACTCGGAGAGTTCAGCCCGGCTTTGAGCCCAAAGCATCATCTTTCACTCCTGCTGCTGCCACTAGAGGTGGCCGTGATGATACCCTCCGGAGCTTCGATCTCTTGACAATCGGAAGCGGAAAAAGAAAATAAACGACGGATTCAACTGGTAACAAGAAATTGTCCCATTCTAGTTTCTTCTGATGGAGATAATGGCACTATAATGGTATTCACGAACCGTTAGTCCGTATATGCGTCTGTTACCGGGTTCCATCCACAACAATCTTCACAAAGAACACGATCCCCAGAAAAGAAACTACTTATGATTGTCAGGTATTCAGTGTCAGACATATACGAAGCGTTACTCTGTATATGTCGCAAACCATTGTCAGGCATTCTTGCTTGCTGTATGATGCCTCTAGACTCGGTATAAGAAAGAGATGAATGATCCCATTTTAGGGGAATTATTCACACGTTTCCAACATTCTAGCTGTGTGTAATAAACCTTGATGTTTCTTTATGCAACCAATCAAAAGGTCAATGTTGCCTCGCATGTCTCATTTCAATGATTACGACATTGTGTTAATGAAACGGTACATACTTTATCGATAAAACTCAATCAAATAGTAGAAATTTTATAAAACCCGGTTTTTACCTCTAATGCATTAACAAAACCGGTTTTTTCTCGAATAAAACTACCGTAATTTATATTGAACGAATATTTACTTTCATATATATATATATATATATATATATATATATACATCTATTATTAGCGGTAGTATTTTACAAAAGAACAATCACCTAGCTGATTCAAGAACAGACCTCATAATGTCAGCTCACTATGTTTACTCTTAAAAACTTTCCAATGAGAACTTGAAATGTAAGATGTGGTAGAAACAAAAGCTACTCACCAAGTAAATATTAGCTTTATCGGTAATCCAACGGCACCACGTAATCGTGTCGGGTCATTTTCTATAATGTTCTTTGGGGGCTTCATGTTGAGGTGGCAAGATGTTTACGAAGCTCCCTTGAACAGGTTGACTTGCAGCCGCAGCAGACTCATCCTCTGCAACATATATAGACCAATGTATGCCTTAGTCAAACTACTATATCATGCAAAAATCTCAACTTTAAGAGCTTCATAGATTCCGTAACCCACAAATCGGAGCTCAGCCGTGAAAAAAGTATAGTAATAGTAATAATGTCTTACTGAAAAGGGATTTGATGGAGGGTCTCTTGGGTTTCGAGCTCTTCTTCTTTAGCTCGGCTGCAACGGAATAAATAAAAATGTCGGAAAACAAAGATTTTTGTCCGTAGGATAAATTTGTTTGCAGAACAACCGGAAGAGAGCCGAGATATATTGAAGGGACAAACGCAACAGAGGAAGTAAAATACCGATGCCTGGTAACTGATTGTCATTTACAATTTCAAAATTCTTGTATGTGTAACCCACAAAGTTTATATCCTTGGATGAAAGCATCTGCATCAAAGGGTGAAAGTTAACCGTGTTTAGTTCGGTTGAGTTCGACAATGTCCGAAACATGATGAAACATAGCATATAAATCAAAAAAAAAATAGACTGGTTCAGCATGTGAGCGATCAAAACATCATTTAACAGCAATTACACTTTATTAACCATGTTTAATTTGGTTGAGTTCGATAATGTCTAAAACATGATGAAATATAACATATAAATCAAAGCAAACAGACCAGTAAATGGCATGTTCCCATGATAAATTTCACATGAAACGGGCCTTGTTATTTACGCAAAAGAAGCAATTCTATCTACACTAACCTTTCTCCATGGACCCGATTTTGCTGCAGATGGAATATGGTTGTCAGCCTGGTGCATGAAAAGAAAAAAGAATAATAAGAATATGTCTAAACAGGTTATCGCATATTTAAACGCAGCAACACTAATCTACCTCTTCAAACTTCTCGAAATTTTGCGTGTCCAACTCATCGTTGACTTCAGGAATAAATGCAGCTTTCATTTGATATAATTTGTCCCATTCAACACCTTTGAACCATGGGTGTGCCTGTAAGAAAAAACAGATACAACTAGTTAATTTAGTTATTAGCATTCTATTTTAAGGCAAAATCGAAGAATCTTAAATAGAACACACCACACACCTTAATTTCATTGGCACCCTTCGTTCCTAGCCTTTGCTCGACATTACATAAGAGTTTACTGATAAGATCTTTAGCTTCCGGGGATAGTTTTGCTTCTTCGGGAAATTTTAAGTGAGTTCTCCAATTTACTATCTAGAAAATTTAAAACAAATGACAATAAGAAGTGTTAACTAATATTAGAGTTGCAATAAGAAGCTTATCACACAATGTTCATAAGTAAAGACAGGCGAAAAGTAACTGTAATAACTTACCTTCCGACAGGTCGACATTGGCTCATCAGAATAAAAGGGTGGATATCCAACAAGCATTTCATACATGATAGCACCAAGAGACCACCTGGAAAAGTGTAAGAAAACCATTATAAGATATCTAAAAATATATTATCCTAAAAGAAGACCTCACATGTACATATATTCTCAAAAAAAAAAAAAGTGTTTAATATTCGAACCAATCGCATTCCATTCCGTATCCTTTTTTCAGCAAAACCTCTGGAGCAATATAGTCGGGTGTGCCAACCGTAGAATATGCCTGCGGATAACAAAATTTAAATGTTTAAGCAACATTATTTTGCAATTTCAACAAAAAGAAAAATGAAAGCCCTCTAAATGAACTTAGCAGGAAAAAAGAGGTGAGCGTGTGGTCTTTCTATAGAATATCTAAGAAAACTAAAAGCTGAAAACTACACAAGCCTTGCGAATTCTATGAATAGAGCCTGAAACAATGGAAAATATGGAGAAACATGTCTATAATTTCTAGCTTTCTAAACTCAATAGTACAGCCACTAATAACGACAAATAATGTTTCATTAACTAATAACCACATGGTAGTCGAGTAATTACAAGCATCCTTCTGTTCCTCTGCCAATGCTGCAGTTGCTCCTGTTGTGTGCGTTTTGGTGGGGCAGGTCGACCATCACTTTGAAGAGCTCCACTGACATTTGCCACGGAAAAGTCCTTTTCCTGAAGGTTACTGCAATCTAATGGTTTACATAATCCAAAATCCGATAATTTCATATGACCGTCTTTATCAAGGAGCAGGTTGTCAGGCTTGATGTCTCTGCAACATGTGATATAGAATGAGTTTTACTCGGTGAAAATTCAGGAAGACCATTACATGGAAAAGTTTATGTAGGTTTAATGTCAAATCAACTCACCTATGAATATAATTATGTTTGTGAATCGATTCAATCGCCAGGACAGTTTCTCCAACGTAAAACCTGGCCTCATCTTCGGTTAGTATATCCTTCCGCATCAGTAAAGTCATCATGTCTCCCCCAGGTAAATATTCCATAATTAGATATAGATACTCTTCGTCTTGGAAGGAGCAATATAATTTGACAATGCAATTACTGTCAACCTCTGCAAGTAGATTCCTCTCGGCTCTCACATGTTCAACCTTACAATTATAAATGCAAACTAACGAATTAGCATCGTGGCTCGGAACACATTATGGCAATCTTATAGCAGGCTTGAAATGGAGTACCTGGCCTCTACGAAGCATTTCGGACTTCTTAAGCTTCTTCATGGCATAAACATGACCAGTTGCCTTCTCCTTACAGATTCTAACCTGTGATTAGAAGAAGCGAAGTTAAAAGGAAACCAAAAATCTAGTGGTAGACATAACATATCAAAATTTTCTCAATTTTGGCAAGTATATCGAGGCAAGAGCACAACTAGAAGAAAGAGAAGAACCTATGTGATGAAGTACAAAACAACAAAGAGATAATTACCTCACCAAATGCACCCTTGCCTATCATGGTCAATGGCTCAAAATCATCGGCACCCATCTTATGCCTCTGAAGACGCATGTATTCTGTTTCCTTCTTCTCTAAATACTTCAGTAAGTTGTTTTGTTCTTCCTCAGAGACTTCAGCATCAGCCAAATTCTTTTCTAGAATATCACGCCTGCAGAAAAAATACAATTACCTCAAAATGGTATCCTGATCTTCAAAAGGAACTACCGTAATTTTCCCCGTTTTCCTGATCACGAAACTTATCATATCATGCTATATATTTTGCTGATGATACACAACGTCAAACATGCTATTAAATATCTCTATGAGATAATTCTACCGAACTGTCAGTCTGCAGCATAGAGCATGTTACAAAATTACTTATAAAATTATACATGGGAAAATTAGTTTCCAAGAGAGGAACTAAGCTAGAATTTAAATCATACCTCTCCTTTCTTTCCTGGAGGCTTTTCATCTGCTTCTTGTAATGGTCCTCGATATACTGCTTCGCAGCAGCAACGCGCTGTTTAGTGACATTTGATGGCGCCTCTTCACTTGTTGGCGGTTTAGACCCCTCCTTTGCTTTACCTTCACCTTCTTTCTTCTTCGAAGGCCGTGACTTATCTTTAGATTTCAACTTGTTGAGCCAACACCTTGCAGTTTCCATTGGTTTAAAAATACGACCCTTACAAATGCCGCAATCCTAGATGTACATTTTAGCTCATCACTATTTATCAAAACATCCAACAAACAAATTCTGCAAAGAAAAGAAGCAAAATACAAGTAGGTTAGCTTAGAAAAATGGGAAAGCAACATCATTAAAAAATTTAGGTTTATATCAGTTGTCTAAGGATACGACACACAAACAACCAAAGATCGGATAATTGCAAAAAGAAGCATTCTAATTATCAGAAACCCCATGATCTTTAATGTCTCACCAAACAAATAAATACTATGTTAAGCTTAGTTAGTTGTACATGCTAGAAGCAGGCAGCTAGTTATGCATTATTTCAAACTCTTTTGCACATTTCTTACCTACCAACATGATTTTTCCCAACATTTTCCAGCCCCTAAACAACAAAACAAACCTGAATTCTAAACCCAAAGTCCCAACTAAGACCTAGGCAAGGAAAAACAAGTCGAAAAGCATTATCGATCGACACTGAGAAAAAACTTATTACGATAGGGCAACACTTTATCATCAATTCATAAAACAGAGTGAAATGATGATGTGATCCTCACCTAGTTACCAAGATAAACAAAAAAGAATATTAGAAAAAAAGTTAAAGCCAGTCAAGTTGATCAATACAATTCATACGATTCAAATCAGATGCTCTCTGAGGAAGAATTAAATCTACGGAAGAAAAAAATTGGGCATCAATATAATTCATAGCAATTCAAATAAGATATTCTCGGAGAATTAGAGTTAAATACACGGGGAAAAATGGAGCTTCTTGTTTTCTTTCCTTCCCTTCACCAACTGAACAGAACAATCAAAATACGACGCTAAAGATAATCTAAGAACTGAGAATCAAATAACAATAATAAACAATCTAAAAGCCAAAAACACTGAATCAACTTTGAATTGTCGAGTGTTTCTCCCCAACCAAATTCCGAATCTCAACCCACTCAGAACTCACACTCGAACATATATCTTGAAAAGAACAAGAAAACCCAATTAAGAGAAACCAAAAACAATTACAGAAATCGAACCGAACACACCATTAAATCACTGTAAAACTGAACCCAGAAGGATTGGGCAGAAGAGAAGATGAGCTGTCAGGTTTGAAATTGCAGAGAATTGTGAAGCAAAACCCTAGAGATGAAGAGAAAGGAGAGAGAAGAGAAGATTGAAAATAAATTGACGCCCATTGATCACCGATTTTCAGGCCTTTTATTTTCAAAAGTTGGAGAATGGAAGCTTTCGCTTTGCAAAGGCCTTTGCTTTGCTTTTAACTGGTTTTATATACTCCAGTCTTTACTTTCATTTTACATTTCAGCTTTTTTTCCCTAAATATTTCTTCAATTTGTTTGCATAAATTTTAGAGTAAAGTACACAAATCGTCCCCTGACTATAGAGTATTACTTTCTAAATTCATTTGATTATTAAAAGTTACAAAATAATCCTTTAACTATAGGGTGTTGTTTTGTTGAGTCCATCGATTATTAAAAGTTAAAAATGGTCACTCAACAATTCATTATGTTCTAAACTCTTCCTTTTCCGTTAAAAAATGATGATTATCTAAGTCAGACGTTAACATGATAACTGAAATATGATAGTTGTTTGAGATTCTGATATTAGATTTTATTATATAAGAGTTAACATATTAACGTTTAACTCAGAATATAGTCAATTTTTAAACGAAAAATGAGGAGTTTGGAACATAATGAATAGTCAGTTTACTATTTTGTAACTTTTAATAGTAGATGGACTCAATAAAACAACACTCCTTAGTCAGAGGACTATTTTGTAACTTTTGATAGTCGAGAGACTTAATAAAATAATATCTTATAGTTGGGGGACTATTTATATACTTTAACCTAAATTTTAGTATTACATATTAATTAGTTAGGGCTAAACATATTTTAAGTGCCTATACTCTTTATATATTTAGAATTTAGTCATCCACATTAATATTTAAAATTTTAGTCACTTCAACTTTTAGTCTTCCTCTTTAACTAAATTTCGAATACATTAAAAGTATAATGACTTAAAGCATATTTTAACCATTAATTAATTGAAATTTTAAATGAATTAGGTTAAGTTTGTTGTTTAATACTGCATATGAAGACTGTTCAAGTATGTATTTATTTATTTATTTATACATGCATTGTATTTTATATTTATTTTTATTTCTCTGACTGTCGGAGGTCTTCTACGAAAGCTGCTTTCAACCTGGCGTTGGGGGCAGCCTATTACCCTACCTCCACGTTACCCCATTGCATATGAGAATAGGGTTTTGTTGTTGTTGTTGTTTGTTGTTTACGGATGAAATGGACCATGCAGGACCATATAAGTTAATATATGTAGATCTGATAAATTAGATTCAAATTTGATTATTTGAATTGATTTATTTGATTTAAAATATATATAAACAAAAATATAATTACTTAAACTTGATTCAAAATCTAAAATAAACCAAAATAAATAAAAATTTACTTAAATTTTAATTGAATCGATATGGACTCGTATCTAATTTTCCGTACTTAATATTTACGTAAAAAAGTGTGATTACTGTTATTAACAATAATAATAATGGAAGATGTTAAAAGCATAAGTTAGGAGAGATGAGCTGGACCACTTTGAAATTATGAGATTATTGAATTGTTGTCTTAATTAATATACCTAGGGATGGCAATGGGTCGGGTCGGGTCGGGTTTTTGGGCCACCCGACCCGACCCGAGAAGAAAGGGTTTTTCACCCGTGACCCGACCCGACCCGATGAAATTAAAGTTTCACCCGATCCGACCCGACCCGAATATATGACTTAGAAACCCGACCCGACCCGACCCGAAATAATAATAATAAAAAATGTATTCAATAAAAACAGTGACTTAATTGAAAAAAATTATATATGGAGGGACATTATTGTAATTATCCCTAAATATATAGGATAAAAGTATATATATTTTTCGGGTCGGGTCGGGTCGGATTTTTTTCACCCTAAACCCGACCCGACCCGAACCCGAACCCGAAATTTTTTTAAAAAATCCGACCCGATCGGGTCGGGTCGGGTCGGAACCCGTCGGATTCGGGTTGAGTTGCCATCCTTAAATATACCTTTTTATAAAAAAAAAAATAGAAATACTAATTATATATTTGGTCCTTATACTCTTTACATTTTTGAGATTCAATCTTTCTACTCTTTTAATTTAAAATTTGGATTCCAATTGATAATACTATCAAATGACTTCCATTAAATAGGGTTATCTGGCATTTGAAAAGTAAATAAATTTGCTCATGGCTTTAAATTGCCCATTTGGGTATTCTAAAAAAAGCCATATAATCCATTCTAAAGGTTGATATTTGACAATATTATTAATTAGACTTCGATTTCAAATCAAAAGAGCATAGGGTTAAATTCATAAAATAAAAGGTTGAGAGATAAAAGTTCAAATATACAAAGAGTATGTGGGTTAAGAGAAAAATTAGACCAAAATAAAATAAAATGAAATAAAGATCACATATTGAAAGCATTGACACATGACATGTCCCTCATTTCTTAAATTCAATAATTTTCTAATATAATATTTTTATAAGTTTACATATCAAAAACCTTGAGACACTATCTATGCTATTATTTAAAATTCTAATTGAATTGCATGAACCAACTTACCTCAATGGTTAAAAGAATTATTTGTTATTCTTAGAGGTCACGGGTTCGACTACCAACGACTGCAGCAAGTGATTGAGCATTCATTATCGAATTGTGTTATCGATTAATTGATTTCTAACTAGGTTGAGAAATTATTGAAAAATGTTTTTGTAATTGATAACTTATATAATTATAAATATTTTTTTATCCTTTTTATTATCACATATATTGTTAAATAAAAGATGTTGGAATCGAAAGTAGGAGATTAAATTTTGAAGGTTCAAAG
Source organism: Hibiscus syriacus (assembly GCF_006381635.1). Taxonomy (NCBI): domain Eukaryota; kingdom Viridiplantae; phylum Streptophyta; class Magnoliopsida; order Malvales; family Malvaceae; genus Hibiscus; species Hibiscus syriacus. Next base: position 256,154 of record NW_024062797.1, read on the forward strand.
ATTCCAGGGACAAAGGACGTAATTACACTAATTAAAATTCGTGACTAGCATAGAAACTGATGTTAATTTAAGTGATTTAGAATGTAAATGACATAGATAAATACAACATACATAAATAATATTTAAATTAATTGATTTCTTTTATATATATATATATATATATATATATATATATTTTTAAACTATATATTCATATTGACTCTTAACTGAGAAGTACAAAATAATATATATATATACATATATAATCCACTTAAATTTAGTGTAAAACAAAAGTTGACATTAACTCATTGTTTTATTTCCTACGAATATCTTTTTATTTTATACTGTTAATCTCAACATTTGATTTTTTTTCTCATCCAACAATTCTAAAAAGGTGTAAAAACTTTTTAGTTTTACACTATGTAATTGGATACTAAACCTATATATATAGGCATAATACCTAAAGTAACCACCAACGTTTACCAAAATGATTATTTTGGCTCATATTCTATTTTTGGAACATTTTGCCCCCTCCCCCAACGTTTCGCTTTGAGACAAAAAGCTTCATTTATAGATGAAAATCATTAGTTAATATACTATTAACGCTAAAAAATATGAGTCTTTTTAACCTAAAAATGAAACGTTTGAGGGCTAAAATGCTTAAAAAAATAATGAGGGACAAAATGATTATTTTTGTCAAATATTATGGGCATTTTCCCCCTAAAATGACACGTTAGGGGGCAAAAAATAAAATATGAGTCAAAATGACCATTTTGGTAAATGTTAGGGACTAATTTCGGTATTATGTGATATATATTCATATTAATATAGGGTGTTTGCAAGTGGTAGTATATGCTCTAGAGACTCTCAACCATTCAACAATGAACGCTTAAATATTATGCAGTCGTTTGAACTCGAAACTTGTATCGATAACAACCCAACATTTAATCTATTCATGATGTGATCAAATTATCATTTTTAAAAGAAAAAACAGTTTTTGTTATTTTCTTATGAAAAACACACACATTTGGTATGGTAATTATAATTGCTTCAATGTTAATTCTCATGCATTTTCCCCCAAAATGAATCTATAGTACTTTGATGATGAGCAACGAGAATGGTGCGGGTTCCCTTAGAAGTAGGGCATCATAGTAGGGGACCATATGTTTTTTCAAGGCATTTGGTTTCGGTCGACATCAATTCAAAAAAAATCTGATTTGATCTAATTGTTATTTTTCTAAAAAAAAATTGACAAAAGGTTGGCGAATTCTTTGTATTTAAAAAATATAATATAACTCACGTATTATTTTTCTTTTAATGTGATCTTTTAATCTAAAAATATAATTTAATGTAACTTTATGACCAACATTTCTTATTATTGACTAATATTAGTGTAATAAGTCATTCGCCATTAGAATGCTCTAAGTTAGCCATAAGTTTATGCAAAAACCATCTTCATAATTTTTTTTCCTTCCCCTTCAACAACTGCTCATACAATCGGAAACTGATTATTTTTGTCTCTACCAACATCTACAAGCAGTATTTCCTTTGTAACAGATTTGAGAAAGCATTCACGTCAGCATGAATTAACGAAATTGTTGGTCAATAACGAAAAATGTTGATCAAAGAACCACATTATATTTTTTTTAGTTAAAGTGTCACATTAAAAAAATACAAAGATTACATTGATTTTTTTAAAGTACATCGGTTTCATATACCCTTTCACCAAAGTTTTTGATAATCATAATACGGTAGATTCGGGTCCAATATTTATCCCATATTCCCATAACGATGTATAAAATAATAACTATATATACTTATAGATATTAATTTTGTCTCATTGTCCCCACTATATTACTTTATTCGTACATCATAAAGTCCTATTTGTTTGCCCCTTTTCATGGTTAGGGGCATTCATTTGCTTGGAACTAAACTCACCGACAATGTCCTTTATACATGAAAAAAATAATGTTCATTATATGATTTTATTTTTTGGAATCGTAGCACAGAGATAAGAACTTTTTAAATATCAAATTTCGTATCTTGTACTTATTCAATACCACCTTTTACTACTTACTAAATTTAGGGTATGTTACATTGTACTTAGGACTTTTGTTATGGGAAATAAAAAAATACTACAAATGATTAAGATCAAATCATGTTCTATACTCATATTTAAATATAAGTTGAATGCCCTCCCTTTTCTTCTTTACAAATTGTATCTATTTTATTGATCAATTTAATTTTATTTAATCGAAGGCGGTATCAGTTTTAAAGAGGATTGCCATTCACCAATTATTTTTTTTCTTTGTTTTTCTTTTTGTTTTTAAAATAAGAATAATTGTATCATTGTGACATATTCTCTGTTTTTATGACACGTTTATTTATGTTTTTGTGACATATTTTTCTTTACCTTTTGGTAACTTACGTTTTTTTGTCGTTGTTTTTATTTATATTTTTTCTCAGGGTTTGATTTGACATCGCCACAAATGATCAAGATGATGCTTATTTTTTATCATGACGATTTTCCCTACTTTGGATCCTCATATTGATTTGGATACATGTTTTGTGTTCGTTGATAGTTTTTTCACGTCGTTTGACTCTGATTTGCGTTTTGTCGATGGTCTTTTAGTAGTTTATCCCTTTTGTGGTTCGTTTACCAATACAGTCAGATTTGTTCGTATCTTTATTTTATTCGAGTCTTTGGTTAGGTTTTTTTAACTTTTTCATTCTTTGGTCCTTATGTGATCTAGATGACTACTTTTTGTCTCAATGGTAATAGAAAAATATCATAATTATATTTAAATCTTATGATTATGCTTGTAAATCTTCATTGTAATTTTGAATATTTTATATTTTTAATAAAACTAGCGACTTTCTATCAAAAAAATATATAAGTCGAATGTAAACGTGAAAAAGGGTAAATTGCGCGTTTAATATCTAAATTATCAGTTTTGGTCTGTTTTAGTATCTAAAATTTTAATTTTTTTCAAACCCCATACTTGAAATTTAGTTTTTATTTTATTTTAGTAACTCATCGTTAAAAACTTAGCTTTTATTTTGTTTTAGTTCCCCTACTCAAAATTTAACATTAAGTCTTGAAAAAATCGAAAGTTTAGGTATTGAAACTAGCCAAACTAATAGTTTAGGTGTTAAATGCGTAGTTTACCCAAAAGAAAAAAAAAACCTTTTTGAAACATGATGTGTTGCGTGGCTACAATGTCAAAGTAACATGATCACCTATTCTTAGAGACAGGAAAATGTTGGGCAATGCATGTGCTTGTTAATGGCTAGGTTGACAGTTAGATTTAAGTTCAGCTCACTCTTTTAAGCTAACCTGGACTGGCCATGGATCAGTATGACCGGTGTTTGTAGGCTTCTAATTATACCATACAAAATTCCAACCACGAATCGCAAGTTGTCTGAAAATTTGAGGGTTGGAGTGCTTTCATATAGAGAGAGAGATTGGTCCTTGGGGTACGGGTTATAAAATTCGAACTTCGAACTTAAATAAAATAATTTTTGAGCCTATTTCACAAGATGGAATTTTAAACTTTTTTTTATTAAATTAAAGCGATTATAAAATATTCTCAATTATTTGATAATAAACGTTCAATCATTCTACTGCGATCGTTGGTGCTTAAACATGTGAATTTGGTTCCGGTTAAAACCTTTTAAAATACTATTATTTTGACTGAATGGACTAATAAAATTAAGTCGTAGTTTGAAAGAAAGAAAGGAAAAAAACAAACGAGTAGCATTGGAGTAAATGGAAGGAAATTTTGATACTCAAAGTTGTAAGGCACATAAAATTGTGTCCCCACTCAAAGAAACAAATTTCCTATGGATCGACAGAAACAGGGTACCAACCCAAGAGAAACAGCTGGTGATGGGTTACATCAAATTGTCACGCTTACAGAGTTTCGGTCCGACGAGACGTAACGTAATCTCGTTTTATTTTGAAATAATCATAGACTTGTAAAAGGAACATGACCTTGGTTTTGATTTACCTTCCACCACTTTTAACCCTAAACTTCCTAATGATTTTCTTTTTCTTTTTTGGACAAATACATTTTTTATTTATCTTGAAGTAGCAATCCTATTGCAAATAATACGAATAAATCAATTGACAACATTCATCCTATGTATAGTCTTACCTAGCAGCTTCCATCTAATAGCTTCTTTTATCCGACAAATTATAACCTATTCTCTAACTTATTTTTCTCGGAAGATATTAACATTTTTCTCTATCCAAATCATATAGAAATTTAAAATTTTTAGAACGACGATCGTCTCTACCTACTACTTTCAGTATTGTCCTGATTTTGAGAGTCAGTTTATTACTCCTCGGTGTAAATTACAAGCTCTCAAGATCCCGAAAATCAAAAGAATATGGCCCTTAGTCTCATGTTCATAGTCACAAAACACAAAATCTTTCTTGAAGACCAAAATAAGTTAATTCGTTCAAAATGACCATCCAAGTTATCATGAAATGTCTTTAGGTCTATAAAGAGTATGACACGGGAAATTCTACCGGGATTTAGATCTCGCCCCCTATAAAACTCGAGGCCCATTAAACACGTTTTATAAGACGTGAGGTAGTGTTAAGAGGACAGTTTGGGGTATTTTCTAACAAATTTGCTAAGGGGTTATTCTTAAAAAAAAATTATGGGTTTTTAAAAATAAATAATGCCCTATTTTTTATTGTCCAATTATTTTTCTTATAAAATCATATCTAACATTAAATTTCGTTCTGATTTTAGTAATTTATAATTAGATTTAATAGTTGACCTAACAAAAAAAAAGATGATGTTAATTAGTGGCGGATGCACTAAGCCATCATAGGGGTCAAGTACATCCCATTATTTTGAAAACGTAGTTAAATCAGATATATATTTTTTTTAGAGAATTAACCAACGAATTAGCATATCAACGGATTAAATCAATCGAGCATTTTTCAACATCCCTATTACATATACAAGTGATGTCCCACATCATCAGGAAGTGGGGTAAAATCATGCATCAACGGGTAAAAGTCCATCCACGTGGCAAGATCTTAGAGGGATGGATATGGGAGACAGACATAAATGACAAGTGATAAAAGGAGCACCCGATGGTTCAGGTTCTGTCAGCTTTCAGCATGCATCAAAGGGAAGAACCAGTAACCAGTGGGGTACAATATATTTTGGATAAATTACGCGTTTAATTTTTAAATTATAAGTTTTAATCATTTTTAATATTTAAATTTTTATTTTTTTATAATCATATATAACGTTTAATTTTTATTTCGCATTAATATCTCACTATAAAAAATTTAATGGTGATGCAAAGGTACGGTAATGAGAGTTTGGTGGGTAAAAATGAAATACACGTACGCATAAAGATTGCAAATACGTCCTTATTAATTTTTTATTACCAAAATAAGGCATTAGGTTATTATCACTGCCGAGGCACTGAAAATTTCGATATCTCAGGTTTAGGCGTTATTATTTAAAAAATCCCGAAAAAACTAATTTATTGAAAAAATAACTCTCAAATTACCCAAGTATGATGATTTCGCGTTTTGTAAAAAATAAGGTCATATCTCGCATTTTACGAAAAAAACGAGTTTCATATATTTTCTTGTTTCTTTTATCCAAAAATATAAATAAATGTATATGAAAAGTTGATGAATATCGCGTCCACTAAAAAATGACACCCATTAAACACATTTTATAGAGCTCGAGATAATCATTCATAGACAATTTGAGAGATATTTTTCCTATTAATACTTGGTTGTTACTTTTCCGATAAATGATTTTTTTGGGTTTTTTTTAAATAAAAACGCCCCAGGTTTTTATCTCATTATGTAATGGTTTTAGCCTTTTAGGTTTAAATTTTATTTCAATTTCATTATATAATGATCTTGTTAGAATATGTTTAGGTTACTATTGTCATTGTGCTTGATTTTATATTATCCCATTAAAAGTTTGATTTAATTTTTATTTAGATTTAAATATCAGAATATAGCTCAGATAAAGAATTCAAGAACAGCACAGCATTATTTAATCTTAAGACCGCTAATTATGTTCCAAATAGCAATTGATTACTAGTTCATCCAATACGATAAGACGTTATTTCTTTGAAAGATATTTAGAATTTAAATTTAGATATTATAAATAACGCAAGTTGAAGATAATTACACCTAAAAGAAGGTCTTTAGTATCAACTTTGATCCCAACAAAATCTTAAACATATCACATAATGATGTCCAGCTTTAGTCAAAATAACAGTCCCTTGTAATAATAAGCTTTCAACTTAATTTTTTTTTATATATTTAGTTAATCAACTGAAGAGAGCTTATATGAAATTACATGGCATCAATATATATATATATATATAAATATAGATTAAGATTTAATTACATTTGTGTGAAAATACTTTTAGTTTTTCATTTCTTTAAAATCATTTGATTAAAAAAATCAAAAACTAAGATTAATTCTTTTTTTTACTATAAATATATTTTTTAATTTTCTATTATTAATTTTAATTATTAATCTCTCTCATCTAATAATTTTAAAAAATATAAAATTAAAAAAATTAATATAATATAATTAAATCCTACCCCTATTAAATTATATATTGTAAAACTAAAAAAAATCATTTTTTTAGGATCATAGATGGGAGGAAAATTAAAAGAATAGATTAAAAATATTTACAAAAAAATTAAAAAATTAATCTCAACATTTGATTTAAAACTTAATTTTATATAAACTAGAGAACTATTTGTTTGCCTCTTAATAAAATCATTCAACGTTAAATGCTAAATCGTTTAACATTCAAAGCGTTTATTTCACATCTCTAAATAATTTATTGCTGACTGATTCAACAAATAATACTGAATGATTCAGTACAGAAATATATTCTAAATCATTCAGAACTATTATAAAACATGTTACATTCAGAGTTAAATTATTCAGAACCTCTGATCATTCGACATTTAAATCATTCCGAAATCAACAAACTACCCCTAAGTGATATAAAATTTTAGTTTTACATAGTATAAATGAATCCTCTCCCTCTCCCTCTCCCTCTCCCTCTCCCTCTCCCTCTATATATATATATCCTGTATCCACCAACATACAATGCATCTAAAAAAACCCTAGCTATAATTCGAAAGAACTAGGGCTTCATTCTAAACAAAAAGATGCATATATAATATATATATAGCATGCATGATTATGATGCATGAATAAAACCCAAGGAAAAACATGTTTCAAACATGAATTTCTCCTTCAGATAATGGCTGCAACTGTATATGAATCAATCATGGAAACCAAATACCAAAGAGAAAAATTAGTATATATATATAACCAAATCCAGGTTATGGTAGCTGCATATTAGGGTTCATGTGAAGATCTCTTAAAAATCAATAATAAAAATTGAAAAGAATTCTCCCTCTTGTGGGAACAGACATGACAGAAATGGGAGATGGATTCGTCCCAATATCTGTCTAGACCAAGACAAAAGGCCCAAATCCCCATTTTTATTACACCCATTATGATAATCTGCGACTGATTTTCTCTAAACATGGAACTTCCCATGTGTTTTAAGGCACCGTTTCTTTGTCTGAATCAAAAAGAAGAGAAAAGTAAACGATGAACATAAAAGATTACTAAAACAGGAAATAACCATTGAAGAACAGACCACACGACTTGATCTGCAAATCTAAACTCGTCATAAATGGCTTATCGAAAGTACAAATCTAAAGACAAATTGGATGTTGAAATTCACATAGATCTTAGGTTACTACAAATAGTTATGTAATAATTAAGGCAGCATAAGTCCATGTTTTTTTTTCGTGCAGCTGGTGGATACTTGAAGATTTTTTTTTCTTTTTGCTTACTGATTTTGATTGACGTTTGATGGCGGAAGAGATGGAGGAGCTTGCGGTGGTCGTTTCCTTTTCTTCTTCTCGTAGCTTATGCCTCTGGCCTTGGACTGTGAATCACGAACCTCACGTAGGTAAAGCCTAACAGCTCTAGCACCGAACGGATTTGCTTCGGGCTTGCCTCCGTGCTCCTCGAAGGCGGCACGGAGGCGGCCGATGAGAGCGTCGAGGCTTCCCCAAGCTTGACGGAGAGGGCAGGGACATGGAACCGGAGGATTAGGGTGGCCAAAGAAAGGGCAAAGCGGGGTGTGGATTTTGGTTTTCCCGAACTGGTCGAGGTACCGGAGGAATTCCAGGACGTGTGCGCCGCTGCAGCGGGAGAGCGAGAGAGGCGGACGGTGGTTGCAGAGGTATTGGCCGAAAGTGTTCCAGTCACGGCGCTTTTGGTTCTCGTAGCGGCTTAGAGTGGTCGGAGAAGTGGAGGAGGAGGAAACCGTCACCGATAAAGGGTTCCCGTTTCCGTTTCCGGCGGTGGCCGCGGTGGTCATCGCCAGGATCCCGGAAAAAGCAGTAGAAGAAGAGTTAGAATTCAAGGTTTCGAAACCCTGAAGACAATCCATATCCAAAACACAAAAAAAAGGAAACCAAAAGGAGGAGGATGAACAGTACTTCGTCGATCTCAAAGTAACATAAAAAAAACACTATGTTCTGCAAGAAAAAGAGCAGGTGAGTGTCTTCTTTAACCTAGGATTACTAAAAAAAGGCCGCCATGGGAGCAAAAGCTTGAAGAAGATGACAGATTCAAAGTCAAAACATGCATATAACCTAGCCAGCAGCGAGGTCTAGTAAGAGACCCTTTGTTTTCTTTGAGGTTTCTTTGTCTGATCAATCCTAGAAGACTTCATATGATCATGCCTTAATGTGGTATCCTATTTTTCAACTTTAATCCCTGCAAAAAGAAAAAAAAAAACAAATAAGAGTAAATAAAAACTCTCAGTGAAACTCAGAGTTTCACTGCAAAGACGTTTAATGAACACTGAGTACGACAGGCCATGGTGAAATAGGGTAAAAGTTAAGGGAAACGAACATTTTCTAGGGTTTTCATGGGAGGGTTGCTTTTGGAACTGTGAGTAAAAAAAACAAGTGAAATGACATATGATTGATGGAGAATTCATAAGGGTTAAAGAAATGGTAAAATTATGTTAAAGATCATTAAATTATATTTAAATGATTATTCCAGTCAATAAAATTTTTAAAATTAAATTTATCATAAAATTATAATTTTATAATTATTAATCATAATTTAATTTAATAATCAACTTATAACAAATGAATAAAATTCAATGATTAAAACGATAATTTAAATATAGATTAGATACCTTCAATATATTTTATCCTAAAAATAGAATAATATGAGTTTGTTTCTTCACATTTTATTTTTATTTTTTTTAAAATTTTTTAGTGACTAGTAAATTAAATAAATAGTCTTTCGATTATAAGATAATGTTTTATTAAGTTCTTCAACTAATATAAGTTATAAGATAAATTTCCGACTATAAAATATTATTTTATTGAGTTTCATTGATTATTAAAAACTATAAAATGATCATCAACTTATTTATTATGTTCTAAACGCTTCATTTTTGTTAAAAAATTGACGGTTATCTAACTTGGACATTAACATGACGACTGAGATATGATAGTCGTTTGAGATTTTTGGATTATCATTTTGTAATTTTAAATAGTAGAGTGACTCAATAAAACAATCCTATAGTAAGAAGATGATTTTATAATTTTTAATAATTAAAAGAATTAATAAAATAATATCTTATAATTATTTATCTACTTTATCCTTCAATTTTTTGAATTAAATTGACTAGGATACCCTTTACTAACTTACTTGCAATTGCATCACCCTGAATGCACCAGTCCATCAAAGCACAGTTCATTGATGTGAGCAATGGCTGCAGCCTTAATCTTGTCTGGATGCCATTCAAACAAACAGCATTTTATCTATTTCACACCAACTCAATTTACAGCGTTTATACTTTTGGTTAAATACACTTAAAGCCATTAACTTATAATCACATTACAAACGAATACATTTTTAAATTATAATTTAATCATTATCAATCTATATGTATGTCGCTGACCTGAATATTGTTAAGGCAATGCTATATCTCTATTTATACAAACATTTTTTACAGCAATTATACATGAAATGTCTCTTTTCCAAGTAAAACTGGAAAAAATATAGTTTAAAAAGCAAACAAGAAACAAATTTGTTCAATGTGCAGAAATCATTGCAACAAGCACACATGATATGCAATTCAAACACGATAAAGCTTTATAACCTGCTGAATATCGGCACGGCAAACGGGGCAACCCCATTTCTTGGTTTTGATCTCATTCAGGCAAGGCATACATCTTGCGACATGGCCGCAAGGAACGCAGGCTGCTTCCGATGGTGCATCCAGACATATTTTACATGAAGGAGATTCATCTTGTTTTGTTTGACCAGCACTAGGATGTAAGGTTTCGCTGTTCGAGGAAGACAGATCGATAGGAGTGGAATCAGTCGATGGATATTGAATCGGCCATCTTCTACAATCTCATCCATGGCGGGTGCCTGTGGAGCTGATGGGACTGAATCCGAGGTTTGCATTGTCGTATGGATAGCAGAAATATCATTATTATGGATCTCGGTGCCCTCGGTTGAATCGCTACCAGAACCAGCTTCGATCATATCCCATTCGCTGATACTCGCTTTTGAAGGTGGAAATGTTGTTGGTGCTACTGAACCGTTGTGATTGCTAGTACTTGCGGAGCTATTCCACCCAGCAGATGCACTAGTTTCATTGGCAGAGTGCAAATCGTAATCGGATGTCTCTGCAATAGCTGACTGGATAGAGGCATTGATTGCCACTGCTAATTCTAAATCCTCAGCATCCGGTGGTGCAGTTGCTGGAGCAGCCGGAGGGTGAGAATTATGCAGAAATGCAGGAATCCTTGCCTACATATTCCAATGCCATAAAGAAATTGGAGATTCAACATAAAAATTTACCAGAAAGCATCATGAACAAAATGTTCGTATTTGTAAAAGTGTACCCATCACTAAATTACATTAACAGGAGGATCCAACAATCTCTAACAGGAAAAAAAAACCTGGAGGAAATATGATTGTGATGATAAGAGAATTCAACTTCTGATTGATAATGGCTTTACAAAGAATCATAAATGGAAAAAACTATGTTACTCGGACTCGGGTCGGGTGAAGTGTCGGACATGTGGTTATCGTTAGATTTTCCGGGTTTTTCCTTATATTTTAAGGGATCTTTGGATGTCATATCCCCTATCCAAATGTCGGACATGAGTGTCGTGCTTCATGAAAAATGAAGTCCGGTTAACGTAGGGAAAAACTGTATATTAAAGGGTGAATAATACCTGTGGAATTCCTTTGCATGCATCACAAAACCACCGAAGCTGCAGCATGTCATTTTCTTTGCCAGGTGCAAGTTTAATTCGCATTTCTGGAAAAGAACCAGACTTTGTTGATGTGAGTTGCAATGAAGAAAACATGCATTTATCGCTAATCGTCCAAAAGCTGAAACAAATGAAGGTAGTAAAGTATCCAAGCATCAAAGCTAATAACTGGTTTTCACCTAATTATTGGTGAATCAGTCACGAGGGGAAACTAAACCTTTATCCAAAGAACGGGGAGGCTGCAATTTAGAGCCCCAGTGATTTCCGATATCAAAGAATCCTAGTTTTATCATGTCTACATGAAACTTCAGTCAGGTTCAGGGGTTTTCTAAATAACAGGTAAATACCATGCTTACACCTTGCCTCTCTGGAGGTGCAAGCACTTCACCTCTGCCTTCCATGCCTCGAGGCAATAACTCCAGCTTACAATGGTTGAGGTAATAATTCCAGATCCCCCTAAGAATCCTTGTTTGAGCTTACGAACCGATTACTAGAAGATATATCGTTAATATGGACCTTGCACACTCGGAATTTTAGACATCTAATACCATTATATAGTAAGTTAACTCATTATTTATACACATAATACCTCCATAAGTATTTAAGAAAGCTGAAGCTAGTTTGATGTTCGGATTCAGGGCAGTTTAAGACAAGCTTGTGTATCGACTTTTCAGTCATTATTTGAGCTTGGACAAAGACACAAGGATGTTTAGCTGAGGTTGAAGAGTTTTCAGTGTTTAATCTTCGGCTCACTTTACCTTTCATTGCATCCTTAGATTGCTATAAATTAAAAACAGAACGAGAGAGATTGTAATTAAACTTGCTATACCTGCAAACTGGAGTACGTCGCCAGCCCCAACTTCAGAGGCGTTGTATGATTACGCAAACCAGTTGGTAGAACAACCACCCAACTGCAAGCAATACATTAATGAGAAGATACACAATTTATTTAGAAAACGAAAATGCTATCGACTGGCAGCAAACTAAGGTTTACATTAATAGGAATCATCGAGGCATATTGCTTCCATGGCATAACGCAACAAACAAGCAAAAACCAACCGAAATAAAAACCATTCTGTACACTAATACCCACACTTTTCTTGAAACCAATTGAGGAACAAACATTTCGATGAATCCTGGCCCATGAATTTCTCGCATCCAACCAGAGAACAAACATATGTGTTCCTACAGAGCATCGAAAGAAGAAAAGATAAATGTGATTCAAAGCTGTTAGAAGGTTTTAAAAATGCTGACAACTATCAGAGATAAACTTCAAATTATACCTCGATAGCTCGCACAACATTGACGTTACCTCTCGCCCTAGCAACAAGTATTTTCCTAAGTTGATTTCCCTTAAAGAATAATAGAAACAAGTATTTTCCTAAGTTGATTTTTGTTTTCGAGTCAGATTCATGGGTTGAAATTCGACCCTGAAGGTGAATTTATAAGGCAATGGCTGCCAGAGCTAGCTAGGATGCCGACCGAGTGGATCCATCATCCTTGGGATGCACCTCTTACCGAGCTTAAATCCGCCAGTGTGGAGTTGAGGTTAAACTATCCAAAAACGGTAATCGACATCGATACGGCTAGAGGACATCTGAGAGAAGCTATATTCAAAATATGGGAAACAGTAGCAGCTGCAAAGTCTGCAACTTCAAGTGGGACGAATGAAGAAATTTTCGACAATTCCGATGGTATGGAAACGTCTCCGATCCTAAAGGAAAAGTCCTCTCGTTTGACGTATTCTTCTAATGATCAAAGGGTTCCATCATTTCAAAATGGCAACCTCATAGGAAGAGAACAAATTATGTGGAAGAAGAAAGGTTGCTTGCTAATCAAACAAATACGAAGCACAATAAACAAGCAGGTACCTCTAGAGGAGAAGAAGACTTATGCTCGACAGCCAAATCCTCGGTATTTAAGAGGCAAAGTATCAGTAGAATGTCATTCTCTGTTCCCCAATCTTGTTCCTCGTCGAGTAGCCGGCCTTTGCGGGAGTACGGATATGCTGATATGAAGTGATCAATACAAGAAAAGATCGAGTCGGAACAGACTTCAAGCAAGAATGTTAAGTAAAGCTATTATCTGTCAAATACCAACAACAACAAAGTGTAATTTCCTGCAATAAATCCAACAAATGTTTCATGTGAAACGCATTTAAACCTGGTGTGCTCGACATATTATATTGATATCGAGCCTCTCGAGACAATCCATCACCCTATCAGCTCCGAACACGTAGGAAACTCCCCGATAACTCGGACCCCATCCCAGAATGTCTTTACTAGGATCAGACCAGAGTAGATCACAGAGTAAGTCGATGTCTTTAACTTAATAAAAAAGTAAATTGTTTTTGGTTTAATATATACTCCTAACTCCTCCACACATATCAAGATTCAAATCTTTTATTTATTCATTAGGGTATGCTATTACTTATAAGTTTAACCAACGATTTTCAATGAAACTTTTTGTGTTGGTAAAGGTTTATGATTTAAGATTGTAAAGGTCCAAATTTTAATTTCTCTATGCCTAAATATTTAAGGGTAATCTTTCTATGTCAAAAGATGCATTTGACCTTGGATTATGGCATCTCCTACGGAATATCAAAGAAGAAAGTTCCAAAAATAGAAGGGAAAATGTGACTTCAACGCCATTCCTTCATTATAAAAGGGAACCAACTGAACCAATTTCAGTACATTGCCACAAAAAACCAATGATCTTAGAGATGTCTAAAGCTTGCTTGCATTTGTTTCTCCTCGGAATGGTGATTGTTTTCACCGCCATTCCCTCTTCATCCGATGACGATGGACAACCGACCGTGGCTCCATTCCACGGTGAGAAACTATTGGAACAAGACCCCTTCCAGCTACTTGAACCTACTTGGAGGCACCTTATACAAGGGGAAGTCGAAGATCAAAGTCCGATTCCAGGTGAAAAATCACCTAAGGATGAGGGTGGGAAGTTAGGGAGAAGATTATTGGGGTACGAAGTTGAAGAAAGTACTCCGTCCCCCGCTGAAAGTTCACATGATGATGAGGGAGAGAAACCGGCAAGAAGATTACTGGGAGACAACGTTGAAGCAGAAAGTTCATACGATGGTGAAAAATCACATGATGTTGAGGGAGAGAAGCCAGGAAGAAGATTATTGGAAGACAATGATGAATCAGAAAGTCGGTCTGCTGGGGATAAACCATCGGATGATGAGGGAGAGAAGCCGAAAAGGAGATTACTAGAAGACGGTGTTGAAGTAGAAAGTTCGTCTACCGGTGAAAACTCATCTGATGATGGGAGGGAGAAGCCTAAAAGGAGATTACTAGAAGACAATGATGAATCAGAAAGTTCATCTTTTGGTGAAAACCCATCTAATGATAAGGGAAAGAAGTTGAAAAGAAGATTAGTAGAAGACGATATTGAATCAGAAAGTTCACCTGCCGGTGAAAACCCATTAGATGATGGGGGAGAGAAGTTGAAAAGAAGATTACTAGAAGACGATGTTGAATCAGAAAGTCTGTCTGCCGATGAAAACCCATCGGATGATGAGGAAGAGAAGCCGAAAAGGAGATTACTAGAAGACGATGTTGAATCAGAAAGTCCATCCCCTGATACAAAACCATTTGATGATGAGGGAGAGAAGTATAAAAAAAGATTACTAAGAGACGATGTTGAATCAGAAAGCCCTTCCGTCAGTGAAAAATCATATGATGATGGGGAAGAGAAGTCGAAAAGAAGATTATTAGAAGACGACGTTGAATCAGAAAGTCCTTCTGTCGGTGAAAACTCATATGGTGATGAGGGAGAGAAGCCGAAAAGGAGATTACTAGGAGACGATGTTGAATCAGAAAGTCTGTCTGCCGGTGAAAAACCATATGATGATGAGGGAGAGAAGCCGAAAAATAGATTACTAGAAGACGGTGTTGAATCTAAAAGTCCGTCCACCAGTGAAAACCTATCGGATGATGGGGGAGAGAAGCAGAAAAGAAGATTACTAGAAGACAATGTTGAATCAGAAAGTTCGTCTTTCGGTGAAAACCTATCAGATGATGAGGGAGAGAAGCCGAAAAAGAGATTATTAGAAGACGATGTTGAATCAGAAAGTCCATCCGCTGATACAAAACCATCTGATGACAAGAAAGAGAAGCCGAATACTAGACGACGATGTTGAATCAGAAAGTTGTCTGCCGGTGAAAAGCCATTTGATGATGATGGAGAGAAGCCAAAAAGAAGATTATTGGAAAATGACATTGAAGCAAAAAGTCCTGATGTTGAGGAAGAAAGCCCGTTCGCTGGTGAAAAACCATCTATTATTGATGGAGAGAAGTCGCGAAGAAGGTTACTAGAAGATAATGTTAAATCAGAAAGTTCATCCACCGGTGACAAACCATGTGATGATGGGGTAGAGAAGTCGAAAAGAATACTACTTGGAGATGACCTTGAAGGAAAAAGTCCTGATGTCGAGGAAGAAAGTCCGTTCGTTGGTGAAAAACCACCTATTATTGATGGAGAGAAACTGAGAAGAAGGTTACTAGAAGTTAATGTTGAATCAAAAAGTCTGTCTACAGATGAAAAATTATCTGATGATGAGGGAGAGAAGCCGAAAAGAAGATTATTGGGAGACGACGTTGAAGCAAAAAGTCCTGATGTTAAATAAGAGAATCTCTTCGCTGGTGAAAAATCACCTAATTTTGATGTTTTGAATAATGTAATAGCATTCAACGCAAAAATAAACTATCATTGCCAAGTAATAAAAGTGGATGCAACTAATGCATCGCATATTATATCCACAAAACCTAATGTTACTATCAATATTGTATGGTACAAACTAAAAACCAAAAGATAATATTTGCATGATTGATGCGAATGAACAGGTAGAGACAATATAATTTGAAAGATTGTGGAATGTCAAACACGAACATGCAATCAAAAATGTCACAACAATAACATCGATTTGTCTAACATTAATATGGCATGTTGTTTCTCTCTTGAAGGTAATTCACCCATCACCCAATGACTTATAAAAACTGTTATATCTCTATAACAATCAAGATAAATTTACTAAAGTGCTATACCAACAGTCAATAGAATTTTTTTTGAAAATTTCAATTATGTCTCCAGTTTTTTGAAATTTTAATTAGGCCTTTCTCGAACCGTTTTTGCACTTCTGGGTTTAATTTTTGTTTCTAATTTGATCATTTTTAGTTTAAGTAATTTAGTCATATTTTACTCATATTGTTTGAATCTAGTCTGAAAATTTTAAAATCCGTAAAGTGCAGGGATTGACATAGAACGGATTCGAGTGCAAGGACTAACTCCAAAACTTACTCATAGCACAGGGATTAACAACAAAATTTCACCTAATCACATGAAGAGAATAACTACAACTGTGACAACTGTTATGGTTTCCTGTATGATCATCATGAAAATGGCAGCTAGTGAGAAATGTTTTGATTCAATCAACAAGTTGCTTGTAAATGAATTAAAATCACTAAAAATATCATTATACTAAATCTGATACTCCACTGTGTGTGTGGTGTCTCTCTCTATATATATAGTGCTTTAAGGATTTGCTGAGGTTGTTTGCTTGTCTATTCTACTGGTTTTTTAATGGAGATCTTCATCAAAGGTATTGGCTTTGGGGATATTTTGTAAGCTTCTGATGCTTTTGATTGGTAGAATTGGGGGGATCATTGAGACATATAGGGCAAGGATCAATTGAGACAGGTACTTTTGATTGCTTAGAAAATCTGGGTTTTGTTTCAAATTCGAGTTGTTTTGTGTAGCATAAATCTGTGGTACTTAGAACTTGGTTGATGTTCATGTTTATGAATCTGAACACATCGGTCTCATTGGGAAGATCTTGTTAGTTTCAACATGAGTATTAGTACCAGCAGCAATAAGACAATAGTTCGGTTTAGTAGAGACCTTAGGATTGAAGATAATCCTGCTTTGGCCGCCGCCGCGGTCTATATATGGTGTTCCGATGAGGAAGAGCAGTTCTATCGCCGTCGAGTATCGCAATGGTGGCTGAAGCAGTCTCTTTCTCATTTGGAGCAGACTTTGAAGTCTCTTGGTTCGGAACCTGTGCTGATCAGGACATATAGTACTCTTTCAGCTCTTTTGGAGTGCATTGGCGCTACCTGTGCGACTAAAGTCGTGTTCAACCATCTTTATGGTATACTCTGATTCCTCTGATGATATGATTTTTATTATTAGAAGATACTTATGAGTTACATGTGCTATTCTTTCCCAGATCCGGTTTCGTTAGTTCGAGATCATAACGTCAAAGAGAAACTGGCAGAAGTTGGCATTTCTGTGCAAAGCTATAATGCAGATCTGTTATATGAACCATGGGAGATATATGATGAGACGGGGCGAGCTTTTACGACGTTCGACGTGTATTGGGACAAGTGCTTGAACATGCAAATGGAACCCATTCCACTTCTTCCCCCATGGAGATTGCTGCCTGTTGCGGGTAACTTTGAACAGAATATCATGTAATCCGGCTCGGTTCGTTCTTGATACTGCAATAAAACGAAACTCGAAGATGACTTGTGTAACAAGCATGATATATATATTGCACAAATGAGTAACTAGTTTGCGTAATCTGGCTCGGTTCGTTCTTGATACTGCAATAAAACAGAACTCGAAGATGACTTGTGTAACAAGCATGATATATATTGCACGAATGAGTAACTAGTTTGCTATACCTTATTAGTGAAAGGAACCGTAGGAAGATGCTTGATCGAAGATTTGGCCTCGAAAACGAAACAAAACAAGCTAGAAATTCATTGTTAGGAAGAGCATGGTCTCTAGGTTGGGGCAATGCCGATAAGGCTCTATCTGAGTTTGTTGAACGGAATCTATTCGACTATTTGAAAAGTAGGCTTAAGGTCGGGGCAACTCCACCATCAGGAATCTATTCAACTATTCCAAATTGAACGGAATCTTCAATTCGGGGAGCTAAGTGTGAGGAAAGTTTTCCAGAGTGCACAAATGAAACAGTTACAATAGAGAAGAGAGCATAACACTCAAGGGGACGAGTGTGTAACCCTTTTTCTACGGGCCATCGGTCTTTGAGAGTACTCCCAATAGCTTACCGGATGGTCTCGAGCTAGAATGATCAGACATCCCACAGGCTGCAACTTAGATGGGACAAATGAAGAAATTTTCGGTAATTCCGATAGTATGGAAACGTATCCGATCCAGACATATTCATCTAATGATCAAAGGGTTCCAACAATGGTTCATGCAATAGATGAGGAAAAGAAACCAATTATAGTTATCACTTGCAATATAGATTTGTAAATTATTTTCGGTATAACATATACTTTATTCCTTGGTACAGTATCAAGATTCGAACTTTTAACCTTATTTAAAGATTTAACGTCTTGTTAGGACAAAAATATTGATCTCACAGCAACTAAATATTTAAGGATACATACTATTTTTATGCACAAAAGATTCATGAGAGGAATTAACTTAATATAGATTAACCCTGTCAAAAGATGCATTTGACCTTGTATTATGGCCTTCTAAATCTCGAATTTGTGGTAATGGCTTGTTCTACCGAATATCAAAGAAGAAAGTTCAAAAATAGAAGGGAAAGTGTGACTTCAACGCCATTCCTCCATTATAAAGTGAAGCAGCTGAACCAATTTCAGTACACTACAACAAAAACCAATGATCTTAGAGATGTCTAAAGCTTGCTTGCATTTGTTTCTCCTCGGAGTGGTGATTGTTTACACCGCCATTTCCTCTTCAGCCGATGACGATGGACAACCACTCGTGGCTCCATTCCACGATGAGAAGCTATTTGAACAAAAACCCTTCCAACTACTTGAACCTACTTGGAGGCACCTTATACAAGGGGAAGTTGAAGCAGATAGTCCGATCGCTAGTGAAAAATCACCTAAGGATGAGGGAGGGAAGCTAGGAAGAAGATTATTGGGGGACAACATTGAAGCAGAAAGTCCTGATGTTGAGGAAGAAAGTCCTTTCGTCGGTGAAAAACCACCTGCTGTTGAGGGAGAGAAAATGAGAAGAAAATTACTGGAAGATGGCACTGAAGCAGAAAGTCCTAATGTTGAAGAATGAAGCCCTTTCGCTGGTGAAAAACCACTTACTATTGAGGGAGAGAAGATGAGAAGAAGATTACTAGAAGAAGATGTTGAATCGGGAAGTCCGACTGCCGATGAAAACTAATCAGATGATGAGGGAGAGAAGCCAAAAAGGAGATTACTAGAAGACGATGTTGAAGCAAAAAGTCTTAATGTTGAGGAAGAGAGTCCTTTTGCTGGTGAAAAACCATCTATTGTTGAGGGGGAGAAGATGAGAAGAAGATTACTAGAAGAAGATGTTGAATAAGAAAGTCCATCCACAAGTGAAAAAACATCTGACGATGAGGAAGAGAAACCGAAAAGGAGATTACTAGAAGACGATGTTGAAGCAAAAAATCCTAATGTTGAGGAAGAGAGTCCTTTCGCCGGTGAAAAAATACATACTACTGTTAAGGGAGAGAAGATGAGAAGAAGAAGATTACTAGAAGATGTTGAATCAAAAAGTCCGCCTGTCAATGAAAAACAATTTGATGACGAGGGAGAGAAGTAAAAAAGAAGATTACTAGAAGACAATGATGAAGCAAAAAGTCCTAATGTTGAGGAAGAGAGTCATTTTGCTAGTGAAAAACCACCTACTATTGAGGGAGAGAAAATGAGAAGAAGATTACTAGAGGAAGATGTTTTGGGAAATAAACGAGTAATTTCGCTATAACCAGATTAGTGAGAATGCGAAATAAAAGCAAAAAAATAATACCCGAAATTGATAACAGAGTTCAGCCAATTATGCATACATCTCCGGACTGTTGCAGATCTTTTATTAAAGTGAGAAAATTTACAAGTGTTTACAAAAATACTTGAGAGAGGCTAGACTGATTTGGAGACGATTTTAAAGCTAAGTAGGCTAGGGTATTTATAGTTGAAGCTTAAGGACTAATCTTGTAAATATCCTAAAGTGTATAGGGACTAAAATATAATTAATCCTATTTCTATTTTCGACAAAAATTTGGCAGTCCACCTTTGAATTCTAAGCAGCCGCCCCATTTGCTTTACCAGCCGCCCATTTGCCAAATTCAACATTGAATTTTCAACAATCTCCCACTTGAAGACTGATTTTAATCTATCTTTACACCTTGATCAATACAGCAGCATTTCTGGTCTTGTTATTCTAGCATGCCAACTGAAGCTGAACACAACTTCAGTTTGTCTGTAGTCACCGCCCTGTAAACCCACTTGTTATTGGGCAGTTTCACCGTGGTTGCCTTGTCCCTCAACGTCTTGGCTCCCTTCGACTCTTGTATACTAGTCTTTGAAGGATTGTTCCTCACTTGAACATCCTTGGCAAGCCCCTGCTTCGACCATTCTCTTATGATGGTCTCTGAAGCCATGTTCTCTACTCAAACATGCTCGACAAACTCCTTGGACATGGCTAACTCCTCCTGCACTTGGCTTCTACTTACCTTGGCAAAAATTAATCGTATTGAGCCAACTCTTAACGCCCCCTCGATCTTGGGTTCATCCTCTTCTCTGGACAACTCGATCATGGGCTCATCCATCACCTTGGATGACTCGGCTCCCCTTGGGCAATCTCGCAACACTTCTGGCACCATGAGTCTGTGCCCCCTTGTTTGCTCAACTCTTACCCTCTGCTTAGCATCTTTGACACTTGAAATTATGCCAAGTCTGCACACATCTTCACCAGATCCACCATCTGGTTCATCATTGAGTGGACTTTCTCTACTACTCGAGTAACAATATTCCACATCCTCTAACTTGCCTTCATTACGGAATCTCTTGTTGCTATCCTCGGCTTTCGGCTTTGCTTTGGAAGTCTTGTTCTTCTTGACTCCAAATTCTTTGATAGACTCAGCGGCTATCAAGGCTTTAGATAACTCATTGACTTCCCTTCGCTCCAACACTTTCTTTGCCCATGGCTTCAATCCGAACATGAAGGTGAAGAACCATCTTCTTCAGTCAGACTTGGGACTTTGAGCATGAGTCTTCTAAATCGGCTCACATGCTCCTTAAGTGTCCCTTTATGCCTGAGACGCCTCAACTTGGACCACGCCTCCATCCTGGCATATTGTGAATGAACATGTTCACTTTGCACCCTCGGCTTGACGGCTTTATCTCTTGCTATCACACCGGGTCCTTTCCTGTGTTCGACTGCTTTGACACCTACAGTCTCGCCACGCCTCGCTCCTCGATTTACTACTTGTGAACTTGTAGTCACACCATTCTTGCCTCTTGATTCAGCTACTTTGGAACATGTAGCCTCATCAAGTCTTGCCCCTGCCTTGATTACTTGAACACTCGCAATCGCATCGGGCTTTCTTCTGGGTTCGGCTGTCTTAACACCAACAACATTGCCTCGACTCGTTCCTTGCTTGGCCGCATTGATCCCCTCAATCGAACCAAGTCTTTTCCTTGGCTTGGCAGCTTTAACACTTGCAACTGCGCCAATTCCCGCTATTTCTCCTTCTTCCATCCTCTTCATGATGGTTGCAAGGTGACGCTTTTCGGGACATCCTCTAATCAAATGAGGACCATCACAGAAGTAGCACTTTAACTTTTCTTTGCTCACCTTCTTCTTCGCACCGGACTTAGCCTTGCTATTCTTTCCCGATTGCTTTCATTGACTATTAACAGTTGATGGCTCACATTGATCATTTGAAGAGCTTCCTCTACCATCTCCCCGCTGCACATTTTCCCGGTCTCCCCCATTATTGCCACTATCTCTGGGCATGGGCCTGGACGACACATTGCTACTTGGTTTGACACCTGCAAGCTCAGTCAGCTTAACGACTACAACTATGGCCTCTGAAAGTCTCTGGGCATCATCTTGCTCTCTCCCGAGCACTGCCCCTGATCTAAGTCCTTCCAAAAAGGTCTTGAGCGCACCATCTAACTTCTCAATTTCCACATTCCCTTCGTCTGCAGCCATCACTCTCACTCGAATTTGGCTTCGTTTAAATCGTTTTTTGACAATTTCTGCGAACCACCGTGTATTCGAATACCTTCGTCGATAAATTTGTATTGCCGACAAATTTTTCACTATTCACGAAATTTACTATTCATGTGAATAGTAATGAATAGTAACCTCACAAAAAATTGACAAAATTCACAACCAAAAGCTCTTATTACCAGTTGTTGAGAAAAAAATGAGTAATTTCGCTATAACCAGATTAGTGAGAATGCGAAATAAAAGCGAAAAAATAATACCCGAAATTCATAACGGAGTTCAACCAATTATGTCTACGTCTCCGGACTGCTGCAGATTTTTTATTAAAGGGAGAAAAATTACAGGTGTTTACAAAAACACTTGAGAGAGAGTTAGACTGATTTGGAGATGATTTTGAAGCTAAATGGGCTAGGGTATTTATAGTTGAAGCTTAAGGACTAATCTTGTAAATACCCTAAAGTGTGTAGGGACTAAAATGTAAATAATCATATTTCTATTTTCAAAAAAAATTGGCAGCCCACCTTTGAATTCTAAGCAGCCGTCCCATTTGCTTTACCAGTCGCCCATTTGCCAAATTCAACATTGAATTTTCAATAAGATGTTGAATCAGAAAGTCCTTATGTCGATGAAAAATTATCTGACGATGAGGGAAAGAAGCCAGAAAGAAGATTATTTGAAGATAATGTTGAACCAGAAAGTTCGTCCTCCAGTGAAGAATCATTTGAGGGTGAGGGAAATAAGTCGAAAAGAAGATTACTAGAAGACGATGTGGAATCAGAAAGTCCGTCAACAGGTGAAAAACCATATAATGATGAAGGAGATAATCCAGGAGACGATGTTGAAGCAATAAGTCAGGACGTTGAATTTTATAGTCTGTTCCTTGGTGAAAACCACCTGATGAAGATCCACCTAGTGTTGATACAGAAAGTCCATCCGCCGATGAAAAAACATCTGATGCAGAAGATCCACCTATTGAATCAGAAAGTTCATCTACTGATGAGAAACCATCTAATAATGAGGGAGGGAAACCAAAAAGAAGATTACTAGAAGACAACGTTAAATCAAAAAAATGGTTTATCGATGAAAAATCATATGATGACGAGGGAGAGAAGCCGAAAAGAAAATTACAAGGAGACGAAGTTGAAGTAAAAAGTCCACTCACCGGTGAAGAACTACCTGATGTTGAGGGAGGAATACTGAGTAGAAGATTACTAGAAGATAATGTTAAATCAGAAAGTCTATTTGCCAGTGAAAAACCATCTGATGATGAGGGAGAGAAGCCAAAAAGAAGATTACTGGAAGACAACGTTGAAGAAAAGAGTTTGTTCGTTGGTGCAAAATCACCTGATGTTGAGGGAGAGAAGCCGGGAAGAAGGTTATTGGGAGACGATGTTAAAGCAAAAAGTTCGTTTCTTGATGAAAAACCTCTTGAAGCAAAAAAGAAGAGGCTTAAGAATTGAGTTTCTTCATTAGTGCCTCGAAGAGGGAGAAGCCGAAAAGATTACGAAAAATTAGATTCTAACTCTTTTCAACTACTTGATTTGTTGTTGTTGTTTTTAAATTTAAAGTGAATACGAATATTTTTTTTTCTAGTGAATAATAATAATGATAATAATAAGAGGGAGGGAGGGAGGGAGGGGAGATGAAGAAGAAAAGGGAAAGGCTTGGTTAATTTTGAAAATTGTATTTATTTAGAATTTATTTTTATTATATTTTTTATTTTTTAAAAATAATGAATTAAATTTATAAAAACTTGAATTTTAAATATAAAATTTTAAATTATAATCACTGGAATTATCAAAATTTAAATTCATCTAATTAGAATTAAATTAATTGTATTTAATAATCAAGACAATAAAAAAGGGCTTGAATTTATGTACAATGTATTGTTGTAAATTATTAATTCGACTATAAATAAGTTATTTTTCCAAAAATTATAATTTAATTATTCGATTAAAAATTATTATAAATATGTCACTGATCGTTAAATATTAAACATAGTAATGACATGGTCTGGTATAAGAACAATTTTAATCCCAAAGTTTATACATTAATTTGAAATAATTCAAGAAATTTAATCATTCATATTTTAAAAAAATCTATCAATATAGTCTATGCTCTTTTTCTAAGCTCCTCGTTATTCTCCAAAAAAAAATTAAATTTCTTTTCTGATATAATAACAATTTAGCAATAATTTACTGTCTCTTTACAGTAAAATTCAATTATCTAATTATTGCTTTGATATGATAGATTCACTTGGTTTGATAGTATCACATAAACGTTTAGATTGATAGAATTTTTAAATATGAATGATTAAATTTATTAAATCATTTTGAATTATGACCAAATTGATAGAATATATATGTTTTAGAGACTAAAATTATTACTATATCATATCACATTAGGCACATGTTTTAATTTTAGTAATAGAATAACATAATTATAACATTATTTTAATCGAGTGATTATATTGTAACTTTTTTTAAAAATTGCCTTAAAGTAATAATTGAGTGACACAAACTAACTTACTTCAGTGATTAAAGGAATCGTTGTTGTTCGTAGAGGTCATGAGTTCGAGCACCAACGATTGCAACAAGATTATTGAGCAGTCATTGTCAAATGATTAAAAGTATTTATAATAGATATTAGTTTGTAATCACCTTAACTTAATAAAAAATAATAATTAAATGATATGGGGTATATTTTACACTAATAATAATGTTGACATAAATTATAATCACTAAATCACTCTAATATTTTAGAAATAATAATATTAAATTTTTTATAATAAATAATATTATTTATCATATTTAGTAATAACTTTTGAAAATGTTACTAAATCTCATGTAGGACAGTGAAAAAAATGATTGGCTCATGTAGGATTTTTTTACCATCTCAAGAAACAATTTCACTAAGATATTATACGAGCCAATTATTTTTAGAGAAAATAACTCTAGTGACCGAAAATGCCTTATAATATATGATTTTAACTAATTTTTTTGGATTTGCAAAAATAACCAACAAATTCGCAACGCGAACTCCTATTTCACAACACATTTTCCAAATTCATAACTCGAACATGGAAATTTTCGCAACGCTAATTACCGACATAGGTAAACACAACTATTCGCAATTCGAATTTCGCAAATCGAATTTGCCAATTTCGCAACTCAATTATCGATATAGGTAAAACGGCAGAAAAAATCCGGTAAACAAATCTGAATTCGACAATTTGAAATCTGAGTTGCGAATTTGGCAAATTCGTGTTGCGAAATGTAAAATCTTGTCTCTTAAAGAAAAAATTAAAGGACATAAAATGCACTGGAGTGATTTTCAACATGGGACATCTCAGTTGCTAAGTCCACGTATGAATCACTCAACTAAACATACGTCTGTAAATGAATTGAACAAACACGAACGAGGGTATGTTCATGTTCGTTCGTTTAACTTTAACCAAACAAACGAACCGTCAAAATGATTTTTTTTCTTTAAGATGCGCGCAACACGAATTTACCAAATTCGTAACTCAGTTTTCAAATTGACGAATTCGGATTTTTGACCGGATTTTTTCTACCGTGTTTACCTATATCGGTAATTGAGTTGCGAAATTGGCGAATTCGCATTGCGGATGGTTGTGTTTACCTATATCGGTAATTAGCGTTACGAAAATTTTCATGTTCGAGTTGCGAATTTAGAAACTGTGTTGCGAAATTGGAGTTCGTGTTGCGATTTTATTGGTTATTTTTGCAAATCCAAAAAAAAATTGGTTAAAATCGTATATTATAAAGCATTTTCAGTCACTGAAATTATTTTTCTTTTATTTTTTTCAACCCCCATTTGAGAATTTTCCCCCAAACGAAACAATAGAAAATACTTTTCAAAAGTTACTTTTTAAAATTTATAATTAATTTTTAAAATATTTTTTGTAATCTCTTTTTTTTATCTCAGTATTTTTTATTAATTTAAGAAAAATGCAATGTAGTATTTGTTAAAAAAACTTTTAATCTTTCGTCAAGAGTTCTATGATGGTCGAACTCGAATCCTTAAAGAATAATAACAATTCCTTTACCACATAGGCTTGATAAAAGAAAACATCAAAACTTCATTTAAACATTTTAATTAGGTCCTACGATAAAAAAAATTAACTTCATGTTAAGCTTTTAGTTAGGTCATATGACAAATTTTTAACTTCAATTAGGTTTCTAGTCCTGCAAACACTAGTTAAAAATTAAGGGTAAAATATACAAATGGCCCCTTTTCTATAGAATGTTCTTTTATTAAGTCCCTCGATTATTAGAAGTCACAAAATGGTTCTCTGACTATTGGATGTTGTTTTGTTGAGTCTTTCGACTATTAAAAGTTACAAATTGGTCATCTGATTATTCATATGTTTCAAACTCGTCCTTTTCATTTTAAAAAATTAACGATTATTTGAGTTGGACGTTAACCTACTGACTGATATATGAGAAAAAAAATCATATTTTAATGATGTCTTGACAACATGATGCTTTAAGCATTGGCTTGACGATATAATATAAACGGATAGTCGATCCAGAAAATACATCTCAAACGGTTTTGGGATAAGATTTTATCATATCACATTTAACATGTCAATATCCATTTCAGAAGATCACCACATTTTTTTACAAAAAATGACGAGTTTAGA
This sequence comes from Hibiscus syriacus, assembly GCF_006381635.1. NCBI lineage: Eukaryota > Viridiplantae > Streptophyta > Magnoliopsida > Malvales > Malvaceae > Hibiscus > Hibiscus syriacus. Next base: position 283,162 of record NW_024062797.1, read on the forward strand.
ATATATGAATAGTCAGGTGACAATTTTGTCACTTTTAATACTCGGGGACTTAACAAAACAATACCTTATATTTGACTATTTTGCAACATTTAATAATAGTAAAAGTACTCAACAAAACAATACTCTATAGTCGAGAACATTTATATACTTTACTCAAAATTCAATTATTATTTTTTTAAATAACTCAAATTTTAACTTTACTTAAATGTCACATTTATCGCAACTAAAAAACATAGTATTAATATCAACTATCAATTAATCTAACGGAATGTAAATTCGATTCTTTATATAAGATTATAGTTGAAATACTAAGGTTGTGGATGAAATAAATTGGATTGAAAGGATATCCTATCTTAATTATTCGACCAATGCATTCTCTAACGTAATAATAATAGTAAAAAATATTTAATAAGACTTTTACAATTGTAAATGTCCAAATTTCAATCTCTCTATGCCTAGATATTCAAGGGCACTTTGACCTTGGGTTATGGCCTTTAAAATCTCAATTTGTGGCACCTGTGTGATCAAGACAAGGCTTCAACGCCTTTCATTCATTATAAGAGGGAACCAACTGAACCAATTTCCTTGCACTGCAAGAAACACCAATGATCTTAAAGATGTCTAAACTTTCATGCTTGCACTTGTTTCTCCTCGGAATGACGATTGTTTTCGTAGCCAAAGCATCCCATGCCGATAAACCGCCGACTCCGTTTTACGGTGAGAAAGCTTTGAAACAAAATCCGATCCCGCTGCATGATCATAATATGAGGCACCTTCTACAAGGGGAAGTCGAAGAAGAGAGTCCGCTCGCTGGTGAAAAATCACCTGAAAATGAGGGGGAGAAGCCGGGAAGATTATCGGGAGACAAAGTTGAAGAAGAGAGTCCGTTCGGTGGTGAAAAATCCTCGGATAACGAGGGAGAGAACCCCGGAAAACTTATAAGAGACAACGTCAGTGAGAAAGGGGAGAAACCGGGAGAGATGGTAAGAAGTCTACTGGCGAATCCACCATCGATGAGTCCATTCGCCCATATGATAAAACCCTCCAAAGGTAGGGTATTCAAACCATCGGAACTACGAAAGGTCGACGGCGACAGACCTTCGGAGTCGTTCTACGTCCAGAAACAACAGGAACGAGTGCCGCTAATCATGCGGCACCGGAAGATTCCGCCCCGAAGCCTTCTAGCGCTACTCAAACCACATAAGCAACCCAATCAAGATGTTATGAGACGAGAAGGCAAGCCTCCACATGAGCACAAACCAGGCTATGAACATCAACCATAATCATCTTTCTCCATCAAGTATCTGCAATGGCAATTAAGTGCCAAAATTTAGAAGATCATCAACAAAATATAGATAGTTTAGTGTATAAAATAAGTTGGCACATGTCATGATGATGTTTTATTCATGGCATGGATGCCATTAGCATGGATTTATGCAGATCATGTAATATGTATGTTCAAAGTTGAGATGTAAGAAACTATCAATTATCCCTAAATATTATTTGGAAATTATGTTTTAATTATCCCAACGACGTTAAGTGACCTCAGATGATATAAAACAATGTTTAGTGTTGGTATTATTCAGAATATTCTTTTTTTTTTTAATTTATTTTCCATCATTTTGCATGTGATAAAATAAAAAAGTTGGTGAGATATATGCAAAGCAACCAGAATCAAGGGAGACAAATAACTGTTTTTTTTTCTTTGAGTATCTCGACCACGGTGAAATATATACGCATATATATGCTTTTAATAAACAAAATTGTATGACGTTCAAGAAGACGTTACGTTTAATTAAAATGCCATTTTACTTTCTATTCTTTTATCGGAAGTATTTTGACCCTAAAAGTTTCATTTTGAGATAAAAATCTCCAATGAAATGAAAAATATTAGGGTAAACTACGTATTTAGTACATAAACTATTAATTTTGGTCAATTTTAGTACCTAAACTTTCGATTTCTTCAAAATCATACCTAACGTTTAGTTTTTGTTTCATTTTAGTACCCATCGTTAAAAACTTAACGCATTTAGTACCTAAACTATCAATTTTGGTCCATTTTAGCACCTAAACTTTCAATTTTTTTAAACTTAACGTTAAATTTTGAGCGGCGTAATAAAATGAAACAAAAATTAAACTTTAGACATGCTTTTAAAAAATTAAAAGTTTAGGCACTAAAACGGACCAAAACTGATAATTCATGTACTAAACACATAATTTATCCAAAATACTAATTGACTAACGGTCAACGCTTGTTACTTACGTAAAAATATCATGCCATCACTTTCTATATGTGGCATATTATCACCTTCTACACGTGACATGTGTCACATCATTACATCGAACACGATGCAATATCATGTCAACGATATGTGTTGATCGTTACTCAACTAATATTTTCATCCAACTAGAGAGCATTTTACCTTAATACTTAAAAAATAGAATAGTAATCAAAGTGAAGTAAACATGCATGTAACACAAAGCTTGATTAGAGGAAGTGCCCAATGATAAAGCTATCGTAAGCAGAATGACCTCATTGAAACCCCATCTTTCCTTTAGCCAAAAAAGAGTACAACAAAAAGTATCCCAATGATCCACCTTGGCCATCCGAAGTTTCTCATAAGCACGTGAAAATAATTTTTGTCAATGGATTCTTTCAAGTTTAAGAATTCTACTTTTTTTCAATCTATATAAATCCCCTCTAACATATATCAGCCATGCAGATAACACAACCAGCCTGAGATTCGAGCTTGGCAATGGAGGGTAATTTTAAGGGCAAGGATGACAAGCTGCAAGGCGGAAGATCAGCCGAGACTAGTCGATACCGAGGCGTACGTAGCCGGCCTTGGGGGACGTTCGGGGCGGAGATACGAGACCCTAACCAGCAGGGAGCTCGTGTTTGGCTCGGGACATTTGAAACCGCCGAGGAGGCCGCTCGAGCCTATGATAGAGCCGCTTATGCCATGAGAGGTCACTATGCTATTCTTAATTTTCCGCATGAGTATCCCATGGCTAATGGCGTCGCTGCTTATAATGCTTACTGTCGCTCGTCTTCCGTCGGTTCATCGTCCTCTTCATCGTCAACAATGGGGAAAGAGGTGTTCGAAATCGAGTATTTGGATGATAATCTGCTTGAAGAACTGCTGGAAATCGAAGAGAAGAAGAGCAAGAAGACATGAAGTTGACAATGGTGGGCGCCAATAAGAATCTTACTGTGTCATTGGCTTCTTAATTTATGTATCTTGAAAGTCTTTCTTATTTTCTCGTTTCATGTCTGATTAAGGCCTTTATTTCCACTGTCTAAAATATAAAGGAGAAATGGCCAAAATTAATATATATAAAGATGAAGCATATTGAAGTTGGTATGAAATTATAAATCTTATATATATATATATATATATATTGAGATTATACAATACATAATTAAAATTATAGTTTACTTTTATAATCTTCTAGATCCCGTTTAAATGATGGAACGAACCAACTTACCTCAGTGGTTAAAGAAATTGTTGTTGTTCTTATAGGTCATGGGTTGGAGCATCAGTGGCTACAATAGGGTGATTGAACGTTCGTTATCAAATGATTGATAGTATTTAGAACAAATATTAATTATATTTAACTAAACAACTTCATATCGCTTAAGCAGGTCTCAAGTTTGAGTTTTTGTGTATGCAAAAAATTCCCGCTAAGAGACTCACCTACTAAAGTCGAGTATGTGACCCGGATCTGTCCAGATTAGTCAAGGAAAAGCCTTCATAACCTCTTAAATCTAAAAGGAAAATATAAATTAAGGATAACTTGAAAAAAATGAGTTTGAATTTAACCATTTATAAATTTATATAGGTTTGGGAAAAAAATGAATCCCATATTTTATCTTGACCGTGAGTAAGCATGAAGTGTATTAATTTCATACCAAGTATAATCCAACAAGAACTATCATCACCTCTAGTTTTAATTAAGTGGTGGCGTTGAATAAGTTTGAAATTCGAATCCAAATATATTTAACTCTTTTCGATGACATCGAAATTCAATTTTTCTTGTAATTAATCACTGATATTCAATTTATTAATTAATTCGGATCAAATATTATAAATGTTTATTATGTGACATTTCTAACTCGATCTACTTTCGGATCAAATATTAATTTGAAAACTCGAATTTTTCTTTATTAAAAGAATTACATACTCAATCGTCTGACGTTAAGAAGGTGACATATGATCATGATATAAATAACTGTTTGGTATAAAAAATATTTCAGAATCTTCTTTAGTATTGACCTTGTATATATCATTGTGCATGTGAGGAAATGGCAAAGGTGCTTAGGTATATGCAAAGCAAAGGCCATAGAGAATAAAACGTTGGGGATTACAAATTAAAGGCTTCTTGAAAGTATCTCTCCCTCTCTCTCCTAGGGGTGTTCTAATTGGTTAAAACGGAATTAATCGATCTAACCAAAATTTCGGTCTGTTAATCGGTTGATTAATTTTGGGTTTGATCGATTAACGATTAATGATTTTTTTTTCAAACATCGGTTATCGATTAATTAGGTTCGAAATTAGTTAATTAACTGAATTAACTGAAATTATTAAATATTTAATATATTATTTATTTACTATTTAGCTTCAGGGGTGTTTAAATTTTGTTTTAACCGGAGATATTAAATATTTAATGTAGACTATATATTATTTATATATTATTATAAATTTTGGTTAATTCAGTTAACCGACTGATTAATCAAATTTAATTCAGTTTTGTTAATTTTTTTTGAGAAAAAATTGATTCGGTTAACTATTAAAAGAAAGAAAAAAATTCGGTTAATAAATTTTGAGTAATTTAATTCGGTCGATTAACTCAATTAATCAATTAAACACCTCCACTCTCTTCAACTATGAGTATCCTCCAAGTAGATACAAGTAAAGATTAATCTAAAATTTCCCTTTTTAAGGCACACTTACATGCTAGAGGACAGTTTGTCGAAAGCTTTAAATTAATATAGTATTAATTTAACTTTGGCTTCCTCCGATTTTCTTTTTCCACTTCACTTTTGTCATTTTTAAAGTTCGAACCCTAGACTCAGACGTTTTTTATTTACGTTATATATTTTTTAAAAAAGTAAATTTTAAATTTAATTTTTAAATTTTAAATAAAATACAATTTGATTAAAATTGATGTCGTCGGTCATTGCTCACTACCGTCTCCGGTCACTGTCTACGACAGGAGACAATGAAGAGGGTTAAATTAACATTTTATTTAAAATTTAAGATTTAAATCGGCACTTTATCTCAATTCCAAAGATCAAATTAAAAAATTATCATTATATTAACATGTCACATAATCAAAATAAACATCAACTAATCTCATAAGATTAAAAAATCAATAATATAAATAACTTAAATATTATTTTTTTAATCAATGACGACAAATGAATAATAATCACTTTTCCATAGAAAATATTTGACGATCTTACGTTCATGTTATTTATATTTAGAGTAAATAACGTTTTTATCACTTAATTTTGATGAAATTTTTATTTTGGTTATTGAATTTTTTAAAAAAATGGATTTAATCACTCAATTTTAATATATATTTTTTGTTTCTTGTCACTCAAATATTAAATTAGAAACAACAAGATGATATGATTTGATTGTCCGTAGACGTGGGTTGTTTTTCACGATCATTTTCTATTGAAATGATTAAATTGGATAATTTTCAAAAGTTCAAAATTTTACTGGATTTTCAATTTTAGAATGTATGTAAAGCTATGCGACATCATTGACTCGTATTCGGATACGTATACGGGTTAAGGGTGTACAGATATATTAATCCAAACTCTTCTTATTCGAGTTCGAGTTCGAACTTTATTAGCTCGATCGATCAATTGAAAATGTGCCAAGAGGGGGTAAATTAACTTTTTGAAATTTAGGGTGTAAGGAGTATAAAGGTAGGAAAATTTGCACAATGATTTATAGTAGTTCAACTTCCTCAATAAAATTTACATCCACTACCGAATTTTCTCACTTAGGATTTTCCAACAAATCCATTAATTTGTTCTCTTTTTCAAGAATCAAGATTAACCTTTACAACTTCCTAGTTTTTCACTTGGCTAAACTAGAACCAAAACCCCTTTACAAATGATAAGAAATGTGTAAACAAGAAGACCTCTCTAGGTTGGTGTTTACAAAGATTTAGCTCACAAAAACAAAACCTAAGGATATGCAATTGAGGTCAAAACACAAATGTCGAAACGATTTTTTTTTACCGGGGGCGGGGCGAGATTTTTGAAACCGCGTCATTTTTAAGTATTATCTTTTCAATTGGATTTTTAATTAAAAAACAGTGCGATTTTAGAAAACCTCTCGTTTCGAAAAATTAGAAATTCCTTTACGATAAGAATATAAGGTTCGAGGAGTCGCCACCAATCTTTGATTAGGGTGTGATTGGGCACCCAAAAAACATTGTCATTTTAAATAAAAATCAATTTTAATTAAAACGACAAATTTACGGTCTACGTTACCAAAATCCAAGTTCGGGAGTCGGTTACGCGTGGGGAAGGATTAGCACCCCCACAACGCCCTAAATCGGTACCTAGTCGATTAATTAATTTCTTTGCAACGAATTTCACAAGTTCAAATTTGATTTGATTAATGATCCCTTTAAACAACAATCATGCAAATTTTGCAACATTCAAAGCAACAAAATAGATTTAATTTAAAATTACCAAGTCATTAGAAAGATAAAGAATATTCGATTATCTAAAAATATCGAGACCAGATCTTTAGTTCAGTTCTAACGACCTTTTCTCGAAAAGTTTAAATAGTCGAATATTTCCTTTTCTTTCGCTCCCAAATTTTACAATGATATATCCAAACTTAATTAGGCGTTACTGACGGGATACCATTTTAATTTAAAATCATCAAAACAACTTTCCTGTAAGTTAAGAAAAGCCATTCTGATAATTTTAGATTAAAAGGGTATTACCCTTAATTCCGATTATGTGATCAGATCGGGTTATTCACGTGAGGCTATCATGCAAATTATGCTGATTGAATGTCATGCAAAGAGTAATAAATATTATGATCAAAATATCATGTAATTTGAAATAAATAAAAAGAATAAATAAAAAAACTATATACATATTTTAATTAAAAAAAATACAAACCTCGCATGTTAACATACGATGTACAAACATGACTTAAATATATTAATAAAAACATGACGTGCAACATTACAAATTTGAATACATAGATATACATATACTAAAGGAGTGACTAAATGTGAATAAAACCAAAATTGAGCATACCAATTAACAGGTTAAACAAGGGCTAAAATAAAAAGAAAAATAAACAGCATACTCCTTTCCTAAACATTTCATTTCAAGGTACTGCCAACATAATACGACCAAAGCTTTACATAGGATCAAAATGAATATTTCCAAAATTACATATCCAATGTATAACAATCACGAAAACAACCCTTGCATGATTCTGGACTGAAATGTAAAAAGCTGGAAATTACGAGGCGAAATCAAAATATCAATAAAGCTCGGCTTAAGGATCAAAACGAACTGAAACAAAACTGGGATGGCCACGCTCACATTAACCCCTCCCTAGCAAAACGCGGGCGTTTCTGGATCTGCACAAAACTACGCCGTTTCACGGCCACCTAAACGACGCCGTTCTGGAACTAAACGGGACGACGCCGTTTTGGCGTACGAGACATCAGGGTATACCCCTAACCCTAGTCTCGTTTCTTCTCAACTAAACAGATGAAAACCCCCCCCCAGCCGTTCTCTCTATCTCTCTCGCCTCTTCCCTCTTCTTCTTCAACCCTCACTGAATCCCCCAATCGCCGTGGCCTCCGCCGCCAAATGGCCCCGATGAGGAGCCTAAAAGGCCAGAAATCGACTCTGGTCAAAACCCACTCAAAAGAATCCTCTCCAAAACTCAAATCTAAACCCTTACTATCCTTAAACCCATTTTATTTCACTTACCCAAACATCATGGAACCACCGCGGTTCTGACTCCGATGAAGGGCCACCACCTCTCTATCTAACCAAACATTCACTAGTCTTAGACTGAAACCCCCTAAATCCCTGAAATCTGAGTCTAAAACGGACGTACACGACTGGAAAACCACGAAAGATGAAGGATTTACCTTCTCACAAGCGGGGTAGGGATTCCTAGCTGGGACGACGAGAGCCTTTAGATCAGGTAAGTAAGTTTTCGGTTTACCAACGTTTTTTTGGATTCGTTGTTATCTCTGGTTGTGTTCGCTGATAACTTGATCTTCTGGGTATTTTTCTCTTTTTTGTTCTGTTGATGGCTGATCTTCCATTTTTTTTTTTCACTCCTCCACCTCCTCTTGTTATTTCTAGTTGATCTCCCCTCTCCCTCGTTTTTGTTTTTTTTTTGTCTGTTTTTCTAGTCGATCTCCTCGTTTTTTGCTTCCTCGTGTTCTGTTGTTTTGTGTGCAGGACCCTGGAGCGAGCAAGTCACGGGGCTTCAACAGCCTGGGCACGGGCGATGGGGAACAGTCCCGAGGGACTTCACGTGGGTAGCACCCGGTTGGTTCGTGCTGCATGGTGGGTGCTGACTGGTGGAGACGAACGGTCGACAGAGGCTCGATCTGGACGTGGAAGGCGGCGCTGGGCATGGCAGCAGGGTTGGCTTCACGTGAGACTGCAGCTGGCTGGTTCGCGCACTGTCTTGGAGTTCTGGGAGCATCTGCGCACGATGGCTGGGGATGCTTGGGACGTCGTGAGCCGTTGGATCCTGATGACAGATCCAACGGCCTTCATGCTGCGGCGCTGGAAGCTGGGATAGGAAAACCCTAACGGGTTTAGGGTTCTGTTGTTTGGGCTGTTTAATCCAGCCTGTTGTAACTTGTTTCAACTTGGGCCTGTAATAACATTTATTTAGTGCATTAAACATAATAGATATATTAAACACCCTACATAATTAAACACACATGATAATAAATTAAAAATAACCTAAATAGATAAACACATGCAACACATGGTAATAATAACTAATTAATAATATATAAACTGGAGTAAAGCTCGAACGAGAACCCCAGACAAAAACAGGTGTTTACAGCTGCCCCTCTTTGCTCATTCTTGTGTTAACAAGAATAGGGCAAAGATAAAGAAGACAACGCGTTTTTGTCTAATTTCGTCTTTGCTTTGAAACTTGATAAGGGATTTGCTCCACTCCTTCTCCAGGGTAGGTGAGACTTGAAAAACCTTCTGTCAACGGGTTCGTTCCCTCTTCCTTCATGGAGTATAAAACTTGAGCAATCATTTGCAAACGAGTTCGCTCCCTCTTTCTCTAGGGAGTATAGAACTCAAACATCTTCTTCTTACGGGTTCGCTCCCTCTTTCTTTCAGGAAGTATAGAACTCGAACATCTTCAAACGGTTCGCTCCCTCTTTCTTTCAGGAAGTATAGAACTCGAATATCTTCAAACGGTTCGCTCCCTCTTTCTTTCAGGAAGTATAGAACTCGAATATCTTCTTCAAACAGGTTCGTTCCCTCTTTATCTAGGGAGTATGGAACTCGAATAATCTTCTGCAAATGGGTTCGCTCCCTCTTTCTCTAGGGAGTATAGAACTCGAACATCTTCTTCTTACGGGTTTGTTCCCTCTTTATCTAGGGAGTATGGAACTCGAACATCTTCTAACAGGTTCGCTCCCTCTTTCTTTAGGGAGTATAGAACTCGAAAATCTTCAAACGTGTATGCTCCCTATTTCTTTAGAGAGTATAAGACCCACAATCTTCAACGATCGCGTCTGCCTCCTATTTCTTCAGAGAGTATAAGACCCACAATCTTCAACAATCGTGTCTGCTCCCTATTTCTTCAGAGAGTATGAGACTCGAACAATCTTCAACAATCGTTGGGAAACCTGTAAATATTTAAGTCATCATGCAATGTCATGATCCTATTCATGCCTAAAATGTATGCAATTTAATCCATTTTCTTCTTCGAAAGAATACTATCCCCTTTGATTTCAGTGGAACTCGGTTTCGCTTTGGGCATAGAGCATTTCGCCAGTTCACCCCAGTTGATACTCTCAATACTATAACCTTTGGCTTGACAAGACTTTGACTTTTTTCTTTCTTGAGGCCTGCCAGTACCCCTGACCAATCTTCTTGATAAATGACAACATCCTCGGGTCATCTATTAATGGCTGTGACTTTCTATGAATTCCAAAGTTTTATCTTTTCCCAACCATACAAGCTTATGGGTAAAACCATTGCTAGCTTCAGAATACATGCATTTCCAGAACCTTTTGCATAATAATACAAAAATGATCTCATGTACCACCAGTTAAGCTATGCGTTTTAACTTTCTCAAGATTAGATGCTTGTAAAAGGGAAATTAAGAAGGGAAAATATCTCTTTATTTATATAAATGGCGAAGAATTTTTAGGCAACTACATGACAAACTTTTAATCGGAAAAGAACAAAAGGATAGGTGTCTTCAAATATCAATAACACAAATGCTTTTGAACTGGCACGCCGTCAGAATGACTCCAGTGTAGCTTCTGTCAAAAAGACCTCCAAAATGGTGATGACACCTAAGAGTGCGAAACTCTTTCTGAGCCCCAAAATCTCCCATTATTGGATGCCATAAACCAATATTGAATCTCACGTGCATTCAATTCCTCCTCTGGTTGTCCTCATCGAGACTCATTGATCTTTGGTCTCAACCCCAATGGCCATCGTCGTTACCCATGTCAGGAGCTCTTCCCACTTCCAAAAACAATTCAGATTATCCACCATGCACGAACTCTGAATTTAAAACTCAAGTCGCCCTTTGCGGGTTTTCGACTCGAGACCTCCTTTGGTTTCAAGACGCCCTTTTCGAGTTTTCATCTTGAACCCTTCTTTTTTCCATTTTTCCATTTTTTTATTTTTTTATTTTTTTCATTTTCACTCATTTTTTCTTCTTCTTTTTTCTTCAAGCAAAATACTTCTTAACTGCGTCAGAATTCACTGGATGAGGTAATTCAGACCCGTCCATCTCAGTTAAGACCAGAGCTCCCCCAGAAAAAACTTTCTTGACAACATAGGGTCCTTCCCATTTGGGCATCCATTTCCCTCGGAAATCTTTTTGAATGGGCAATATCCTCCTGAGAGCCAAATCTCCTTCGTGGATTTCTCGAGGGCGAACCTTCTTATCATGTGCTCGCATCATCCGCTTCTGGTATATCTGACCGTGACAAATAGCCTTCAATCTCTTTTCTTCAATCAGATTCAATTGGTCATATCTGGCCTGTACCCATTCTGCCTCATTTAGCTTCACCTCTGATAAAACCCGGAGCGAGGGAATTTCCACTTCAATAGGGAGGACAGCTTCCATCCCATAAACTAGAGAAAACGGAGTTGCCCCAGTAGACGTTCGTACAGAAGTCCGATAGGCAAACAGAGCAAATGGCAACTTCTCATGCCAATCTTTATAAGTTTCAGTCATCTTCTCTATAAGCCTCTTAATATTCTTATTAGCCGCCTCCACTGCCCCATTCATCTTTGGGCGATAAACCGTGGAATTATGATGCTTTATTTTGAATTGCTCACATACAGATTTCATCATCTTGTTGTTTAAGTTCAACGCATTGTCAGAGATAATTCTCTCTGGTAAGCCATATCGGCAGATGATTTCTTTCTTCAAGAACCTACATATCGTCGACTGGGTAACACTTGCATAGGAAGCTGCTTCTACCCACTTGGTGAAGTAATCTATTGCTACCAGAATGAAGCGATGACCATTTGACGCTTTTGGAAAAATTTGCCCAATAACATCCATGCCCCACATAGAAAACGGCCACGGAGCTGTCATCACATGCAACGGATGAGGAGGGGTGTGCATTCTATCCCCATAAATCTGACACTTGTGACACTTTCGGGCATAATTGATGCAATCAGTCTCCATAGTTGACCAATAATACCCAAATCTCATAATCTGTCTGGCCATTACATGCCCATTAGCATGGGTGCCACATATTCCTTCATGTACTTCTTCAAGAATCATTTTCGCTTCTTTATTGTCCACACACCTTAATAAGACCTGATCCATGCTTTTCTTATATAAGATCTCACCATTAAGCACATACCCTGCTGCCATTCTTCTAATGGTCCTTTTGTCATTCTCAGTTGCCTGTTCGGGGTAACTTTGATATCTTATATACTGGAGGATATCATAGTACCAAGGTCCTTCATCATCTTCTTCTTCAATGTCAAAGCAGTGGGCTGGATATTCATAAGCCTTCATCTCAATAGGCATCATATTTGAATGCTCGTTCATCTTAAAGGCCGCTGCCAAAGTAGCCAAGGCATCCGCCATTTGATTTTCTTCTCTGGGGAGGTAATTAAAAGTCACTTCTTCAAATTCTTCAATAAGTCCCAGAACTAATTTACGATATTCCACAAGTTTGGGATCTTTGGTTTCCCATTCACCTCTGAGTTGGTAAATTACCAAAGCTGAATCCCCATATACCTTCAGCATTTTTGCTTTGAGTTCAATAGCTGCTCTAAGACCCATAACACAAGCCTCATATTCAGCCATATTGTTTGTACAATCAAAATTGAGCCGACTGGTAAAAGGATAATGCTCTTCACTTGGTGAGACCAAGATTGCCCCAATCCCATGCCCCAAGGCGTTTGAAGCACCATCAAAGTTCATCTTCCAGTATTTACCGGCAAGAGCAATTGTTTCTTCCTCCGAGATAGCCATTAAATCCTCATCCGGGAAATCGAAATTCAACTGTTCATATTCTTCTGAAGCCCTACTCGCAATGAATTCTGCTATGGCGCTCCCTTTAACTGCCTTCTGGCTCACATACTGGATATCAAATTCGGACAACAGGATTTGCCAACGGGCTAACCTTCCAGACAATGCAGGTACCCCCATTAGATACTTTAAAGGGTCCAGCTTAGATATGAGCCAGGTAGTATGATACAACATATACTGTCTAAGTCTTCTGGTAGCCCACACTAAAGCGCAACACAATTTTTCAATTGGTGAGTATCTGGCCTCACACTCAGTGAACTTCTTACTGAGATAGTAGATAGCCCTCTCCCTCTTCTCAGTTTGATCATGTTGCCCCAACACACATCCCATTGAATTGTCATAAACGGACAAGTAAAGAATTAAAGGCTTTCCTGGGATAGGGGCGCTAGGATCGGAGTATTCGAAAGATATCTCTTTACTGCCTCAAAAGCCTCTCGGCAATCTTCACTCCATTCTCCTGAATCATTCTTACGAAGAAGGCGGAATATGGGATCACATCTTTCGGTCAGCTGTGAGATAAATCGAGCGATGTAATTTAACCTCCCCAAAAATCCTCGAACCTCTTTCTGTGTTCTTGGGGCTGGCAAATCTTGAATGGCTTTTACTTTATCGGGATCTATTTCGATTCCCTTTCGGCTCACTACGAATCCCAACAGTTTTCCCGATGTCACCCCAAAAGTACACTTATTTGGGTTAAGTTTTAGTTGGCACTTCTTTAATCTTTGAAAGAGCTTCCTCAAATTCTCGACATGTTCCTCCTCCGTCTTGGCTTTGACAATCATATCATCGACATAGACTTCAATTTCTTTATGCATCATATCATGAAACAACGTTACCATGGCCCTCTGATAGGTTGCCCCTGCATTCTTTAATCCAAACGGCATGACTTTATAGCAAAACGTCCCCCACATAGTGATAAACGTTGTTTTCTCCATATCTTCAGGGTACATTTTAATTTGATTATAGCCGGAGAAACCATCCATAAATGAGAATAAGGAATTTCCAGCAGTATTGTCCACTAACGTATCTATATGTGGCAAAGGAAAATTATCCTTTGGACTAGCTCTATTCAGATCTCTATAGTCGACACACATTCGTACTTTCCCATCCTTCTTTGGTACTGGGACAATATTTGCTACCCATTCAGGATATTTGGCCACTGTGAGAAACCCAGCATCAAATTGTTTCTTCACTTCTTCTTTAATCTTGAGCAGCATCTCGGGTCTCATTCTTCTCAGTTTCTGTTGTACGGGCTTGCAATCAGGCTTTATTGGTAATTTATGGACAACCAATTCTGTATCCAGCCCTGGCATGTCCTCGTATGACCAAGCAAATACATCTTTGAAATCTTGAAGTAATTCTATCAAGCTTTGCCTCCCTTCAGCAGACAGGGTGGTACCAATCTTTATTTCCTTTCTGTCCTCATCTGTACCCAGGTTCAAGATCTCTGTAAGCTCTTCGTGAGGCAGGATCTGCTCATCTTCCTGTTCCACCATCTTTAGTAATTCTGAGGGTGGTTCACATCCCTCATCCTCATCACAACCTTCGATTTCCCCTTGACATATGGGCATCTCGAAATCAATCTCCGGGTCAGAGTCATTAGCATTCGTATTATTGATATCTGAGTTCCTGAAAGGATAACGAAAAAGAAGATATATACCTATATACATATACATATGGGAGAATCTTTTCCCATATAAACAAATAGAAAGAAATAATATATGCGTATATTCAAACAAAAATGCATGAGGAAGTGTTTGCCATTCGGGAATTAACAAAACACATCTTTTATTGAAAGCAAGTAAAAACACACAACTTAACCCTTTACATCAAATCACCTACTGTCCCAGGGTATGAACAATAGGGAAGAGTTCTAGTGTATTACTCTGCAAAAGATTTGTAAACTACAGGCAATTCCTCCGCAGTCCAGTTGTTCAACACAAAGCCCAGTGGCGCAGGGTAGATGCCCATAGCTCTCATTTCTTTGAACTCCTCATCGGTTATGACATTAATGCCCAAATCCTCCAAGGCATTCTCAACTATCCCTTTACTGCTTTCCAAAGTCCCTTGAAACATATATCCTCCTGATACGAAAATGCTGCTCAATGGCGGGAATGTCATGGGTTCCCAACTTGGGTCCTCACCAGTCAATCTCGCCTTTCTCAATTCCTGAATCTTCTTGATGCTTCTCATTTTTTCTTTTAAAGTTGGCTGATACCCTAAACCGAACCTGTCTCTTTTAGTCACAGGGTAGATTGGGCTCACCAGTCCTTGCAACCGACGTCCAAGCCCTTTGCCAGTTTTTGCTCCTCTTCCAAGAGTCAGCTTAAGCCCCATTTTGGTGCAGTTTGACAATCTAGGCTTCGGGATCTTCTTTCCTTCTGCCGCAAACATGGCATTGACGTATTCCAACGATCTGAAAGAACATTCAACAGCTTGCTCTTCCACTTCAACGTATGGAGCAGTAGTAGAAACCGAAGCAATAATGTCTTCCTCAGCATGAATGCATATAAGCCTCCCATCCATTGCAAATTTTATCCTTTGGTGCAACGTTGACGGAACCGCACCGGCCTGATGAATCCAGGGCCTTCCCAATAAACAGTTGTATGTAGGCATGATGTCCATCACAAGAAACTCCACTTCGTATATCGCCGGGCCAATAGTCAAAGGGATATCAATCTTGCCTAGAACTTCTCTCTTCGTTCCATCAAAAGCTCGAACCACACTTTGACAGCTTCTCATCAGGGTGCTGTCCACTGGCAATTTTTTCAGGGTCACCAAGGGCATCACATTTAACGCCGAACCGTTATCTATCAGTACTCTGGATAGAACATGCCCTTTGCACCTAACTGTGATGTGTAGGGCCTTATGATTGCCAATCATCCCAGAAGGGATCTCGTCCTCAGAAAAAGATAAAAAATTATCGGCCTGGATGTTGGCAACTAGTCGGTCCAGCTTTTCTGTGGGTATCTCCTTCGGGACAAATGTTTGGTTTAAAACTTTTAACAGGGCGTTGCGATGAGCCTCTGAACTCAGAAGAAGTGATAGGACAGAAATACGGGCAGGCAGCTTGTGCAATTGCTCAACAATACTGTATTCACTATGTTTCAGAAATTTTAAAAATTCCATCGCTTCATTCTCCGTTACTGGCTCATTGACGATGGGTTCATCTTCTCTTATCTGCACATCGATACTTTTTCCTTTCTCGACAGCAATCTTTTTCTCAGGTTCTTTGTGATAACATCTACCACTCCTGGTCATGTGTCCCACTTCATCTACCTCTTCATGTTGCTTTGTCGCCTCTCCTATTTGACAAGTATATCTCCAGGGTACCTGTTTATTGCCTTTGTACAGGAACGGAGAGGGAGGTGTAATAATCACCTTTGGAGCTACCTTCTCAGCCACTCGATTCTTGGGAGTAATGACGAGGGGACAACTAGCACTATAGACCTCTTTGGATGATCCCTCAGAGGCGTAAACTTCCGCTTCTTCTTTCTCAGCCCCTTCTTTGAAGAACTCGATTTCCTTACTATCCATCATCTCTTGTACCAGCCCTAAGAAATCAGAACACTGTTGTATACTGTGTTTTGTGCAGTTATGGTAGTGGCACATCTCTTCGTTATTGAAATGTTCACGTGGCAGATTAGTCTTTAATAGTCCTACCTTGACCATTTGGCGCCACACCCAAGACATGGGTGACATCACCTCCCTAACATTTTTTACAGTCGTTTTTCCTTTCTCTTCAGCGACTGCATTAACCCCGGCTCCTGCATGGTTTGGCAATGGATTCTGGGCTATGTTTGGCTGTTCACTGTCACCGAAGTTGATGACGTTTCTTCTTCTCAGAGCTTGGACGACCTTTTTGAAAGCGGGACAATTTTCAATAGAATGTCCGGAAACCCCTGCATGGTATTCGCACTTAGCACTAGCATCATACCACTTGGGATACGGGGGTTGTATAGGGTCCACATGATAAGGTGAGACTACATGTCGATCATATAATTCGTGGAATAACTCCTTATAAGTCATGGGAATCGGATCAAATTGAGGCCTCTCTCTCCTTGGATCTCTTGCCCCTGCCTATTGTCAATTTGGGGCGATGCTACCGTTCCCTGTGGTCGGGACACTGTGATATTATGGGAATCATACTGCCTTATTTTGTTGACTTCGTTTTCCTTCTTCCTCATCGGTTGTTTCTTGCTAGAATCTCCTCCCTCAAGCTTCCCGCTTTTGATCGCCATTTCAATCATTTCTCCCGCCATAACTATATCAGCAAAACTTCGAGAAGGATTACCAACAAAATGTGAGAAAAATGGAGCCTTCAAGGTATTAACAAAAAGTAGGTTCGTTTCTTCCTCTACCAACGGTGGGTGGACTTGTACTGCTATCTCTCTCCACCTCTGAGCATATTGTCTGAAACTTTCACTATGCTTCTTCTCCATTGCTTGCAGCACCATTCTGTTAGGCCTGACGTCCTTCACATGTTTATACTGGTCGAGAAAACATTTGGCCAGGTCTTTCCATGTCCTGACATCAACTCTCCTTAGTTGATTATACCATCGCAATGCTGAGCCTACTAAGCTTTCCTGGAAACAGTGGATCAACAGCTGGTCGTCCCCTACGTAACCAGTCATTTTCCTGCAGAACATTGTGATATGGGCAGAAGGGCATTGGGTACCGTCGTATTTCTCGAAGTCAGGAGTTTTGAACTTGGGAGGTAGGACCAGATCAGGAACTAAACTCAGTTCCTTAGCGTCGAGACCATACAAGCTGGTATCTTCTTTCATAGCTTGTACTTCATTTGCTAGCTGCTTATATTGCTCCTGCAACAACTTGTTTTCGCTCTTCTTTGCTTCTTCATCAAGGTCCGGGACCTGGTGATATGGGCTTTCTTCGGGATGCGAACAAGATCCAGGTTGCGGATTTACTGCAATGCCGTCAGGATTTATGTGTACTTTGGTATGGACAGATGTTCCTTGGATATTCGGAGACTGTACCGGGGTAAACCCTGGGGGGTAAAGTGGTTCTTCACTTGTTTGCTCATGGGCCTTTCCGTGCTCTGGATTTCTCCCCCCCAGCATATTTGCCAACTTAGACAACATATCCTCTTGAGCCTTAAGCATCTCTTCTTGCATTTTCCTCAAATCATCTTGCAACTGCAATTGAGTTCTTTCTATTTGAGCAATCTTATCATCCATGGCCTTCCTTGTGTTATAGTGATGCTTGAAATTTCCCAGTATTCTGTAATGTATCCCTTATTGTTAATTTTAATGCTTTGAGGATGAATGCAAATTATGTGAAGTGCGATAAAAATGCAATACAAAACTTAAATTGCAAATAAAATGCAAATGCATGCAGAAAGACATTGATTCATAAGACGCGATCAGTCTTAGAACAACTTTCATTTAGGACAAAAGCATCATCTTTACAAGAAAAGTCCACTACAGAAATGGCCTAGCTCTCATGTTCAGCTCTACTATCTGACTGACAAGCCAATCGACCCTCTTTCCTACGCCTGATGCTGGATTGGCATAGCTCTGGATGACTTTTGCTTGGAGGTCCATCTCTCCCAACTGCCTCGCAACGCCGCTTAACTGATTCATGGTCTCTCGGATCACGTGATTCACGTTTGTCTTCCAGTCTCTAAAGTGATCGTTTGAGTTTTGCCATTGCAGTCTGGTGCCTTGGACGGTGCGCTCGAGACCAGCGATTTGTGTCTGGCAGCTTCGTAAGGCAGCCTCTAAATCATGAATCTTCTTTTGCAAAGCAACGTTCTCCTCGAGGCTAACCCTTTGATCCACTTGGCAACGCTGACTGTTTTCTGCAGATAAGGAACTTTCAAGCTGCATAACGTAGGCACTGTACTCTTCATTCTTTGCCTTGGCTCGAGCTAACTCTTCCTCATGCCTTGATTCCATTTCGTGCATCTCTTGATTGAGTACCTCTATCCGTTCGTTCTTTGCTCCGCACCTCTGTATCCAGAGGAATACTTCATCCTGTTTGCCTTGGAGCACATTCTCCCGATGTTGCCTTTCTAATTTTAACTCTTCTTTGCTTTGCCTCTTCTCAGTTTCGAGCTCGTCGATTCTTTGCTTTCGAACCTCAAGTTCAAGTTGCATGTTATTTGCCTTCATTCTGAGTTCTTCAATATTAGCATGCAATTCTTCTTCTCGCTTCTTGCTCAAGGTGTACCTTTGTCTTAACTCTTTAGCCTCTGTCCTTTCGCTCTTCAGTGCCCTAACCCAGGACCTTCTCTCGGACTCAAGTTCTTGATTTCTTTTCTTCTTCTCTGTCTCTAATTCTCTGACTCGGTGCTCTCTCTCGGCTCTGACGTCTCTAACTTGACGATCCCTCTCAGCCCGGAGCTCTAACCGCCACTGCTCTGAAGTTCTCCCGAGGCCAGCAATTGCCTGTGCTCGACTCATCTTTTGGTAATCACTCTGTAAACTAGTGAGATTGGCCTCCACTTCATCCTTTCTCTTGCGCATAAGCTCAAACTGTGTATTATAGAATCCCCTATCGATGTCTAACATGAAATTCTTTTGTCTAAGGGCCTCACACTCCGCTTCCTTCCTGGCGATTTCCGCTTCGAATTCACTCTTCAGTATCTCCAACTTAGACGGTACGTATTTAAACTGTGCTTCCAAAGGAATTGTTTGGTCGCGATCCGCCAACGGAAGGATATCATTCTTCCGCACCGCCCTCCATGCCACGTAATCTGGTGTCAGCATGACCTCAGCCGCTATGAAATCAGTTCTAAAGGTTGACTTCCACGCCTCTGACATTGCACGAGCAGTCTTCTTGTAATGATCTCCACAGTACACAAATTCAGATGCCTTCAGACCGGATGTAGCTGGGACGAATTGGCGTGCCCCAAATTGCCTTAGTACCATCAGTGGCGCATAACCTACTCCACCCCATAACCCTAATAGGGTTACCCAATCGGAATCCCCGCATTTGTACAACACATCCACAAAAGCTAACCAGGGGACACGCCACACTATATCATGTTCCTGTAAATTTCTGAAGAGTGAAACCCAATCTTTCCTGGTGAGATGCTCTGGCCACTCTTTAGTGAGGAAATCTTTTAAGGGTGAATAGGCCGTAGAAAACCGTCGACTATACTCTCGGTCAATTTTCCAGAAGTGACTGCGTATCCAAACAGTAAGCAGCTGGACACACCCGGTGAAGCGACTACTCTCAGCTCTTCTGCAACTGCTAAGTGCTCTGAATGTTTCAGCTAAAACCGCAGGAACAGGGTTTACCTTCCTTTCCAAACGCTCGAATAAATCGACCACTGCGGCTTCCACGTGATAAAGAACTTTCGGGAAAATCATCAAACCATAAATTCCCAAGGCGAACATCTCCATGCTCTTCTCGATATCGCTATGCTTGACGATAAGCTCCTTGAGGCATGACCAAGGGAAGCAATCGGACTCTCCCTTCTTTTGGATTCGATCAGCAACCCACTTCTCTCCCATCCCAGTAATCCTTGCGAGCTTGCTCTTAAAGGATTGGGTCCTTGAGGCTTTTGAGTAGATACGGTCCAAGTGTATCGTCTCGAAATGAAACAAGGAGGTGTATTCTTCTAACGTGGGAGTCATGTCTTCCTTGTTGAAAGTGAAGCAGCTATATGCGGGATTCCAAAACTGGACGAGAGCTTTGATTAGGGGTTCGTTTACTTTCACATACAACAGAAGGGCGATGTCACCATACTTTTGCCAGAAAGAGTATTTCACCTCAGAATTCCAACTTTCCCAAATTTCGCGTAACTCTTGCAAATCGTTTTGCTTTAGACTGACCGGAGCAACCTCTGGTAGTACTGATATGTAATCCTCAGTCAAACTGTCGCCTTTCTTCCTCTGAGTTTCCTCGGACCACGACCTCACTTCTGCGTTATCCACTTCCTTGTTATGAAAGCTCTTGTCCATTTTATGACCGCCTTCTACTTTTATGACCACCTTGTGAATCAACACCTTTCTTCATGAATGATGATGCAATGCAGCAGTAATAAATAAAACACAAAACACAAACAAAAATAAAACTGTGTTAGTATATACAATGAATAGTCGAACAACATGGAGATAGAAAATATATACATCTTAAACCTTATTCACATGATATCTACCCAACATGATATCTACCCAATCATGCTTTAGTAGATCTACCCGACATGATATTTACCCACATGTTTTGTTACTCATAAAAAAAAATCCTAACCGCATGGTATCTAATTCACATGCATATTTGAAAAATAAACCTAACCACATGATCTCTAGTTCGCATACTTTTTGCCAAAAAAAATGAATTCGAGGGGAAAGTTAGAACGAGTTTCCCCTTTGTGTCTGCGGACAGAGATTAAACATAAGATGGGCAGAGTTTCAGTATTTCTAAAAGGGTCCTCGAATTGTCCTTTGCTGGTGCCCCCTTGGGCTTGCCAGACCCTCGATCCTCGCCCATTATAGGCTTAAAACGGATCAAGTTCAATTTCGAGAGGATACATTTCCCTATGTCCATGCGAGGAAACTCAATGTTTCACTCGTAAACATAAGGCATGTACCCCAGAGGTTACTAGCTAAAGCCCGTGCGGAGAAAGATAATTTTTCTCACGTAAGCGTAGCTTTCACCCCTACTTAACGGGACAGAGCACAATTAGAAGGCTCTAGATATCAAAATGGTTGTTGCGACTGTAAAGGAGAAACCCATAATCCTTTCCCTCGATCCAAGAAACACAACAAACTAAAGTGAAGGTCAAAAAACCTTAAACATGTAAATCACACGTTAGTACAACTATTTATTTGTTAATTAAAACGCAAATTAAAATGCAAACAACAATTTAAAACAAATCAGGGATCAAAAATCAAATTAAAGTGAACTTACAACTTTCGTTTGCAAAGACAATTAATTAATCGACTATAGGCCTGACTCTCTAAAGGTCCCCAGCGGAGTCGCCAAGCTGTCGAAACGATTTTTTTTTACCGGGGGCGGGGCGAGATTTTTGAAACCGCGTCATTTTTAAGTATTATCTTTTCAATTGGATTTTTAATTAAAAAACAGTGCGATTTTAGAAAACCTCTCGTTTCGAAAAATTAGAAATTCCTTTACGATAAGAATATAAGGTTCGAGGAGTCGCCACCAATCTTTGATTAGGGTGTGATTGGGCACCCAAAAAACATTGTCATTTTAAATAAAAATCAATTTTAATTAAAACGACAAATTTACGGTCTACGTTACCAAAATCCAAGTTCGGGAGTCGGTTACGCGTGGGGAAGGATTAGCACCCCCACAACGCCCTAAATCGGTACCTAGTCGATTAATTAATTTCTTTGCAACGAATTTCACAAGTTCAAATTTGATTTGATTAATGATCCCTTTAAACAACAATCATGCAAATTTTGCAACATTCAAAGCAACAAAATAGATTTAATTTAAAATTACCAAGTCATTAGAAAGATAAAGAATATTCGATTATCTAAAAATATCGAGACCAGATCTTTAGTTCAGTTCTAACGACCTTTTCTCGAAAAGTTTAAATAGTCGAATATTTCCTTTTCTTTCGCTCCCAAATTTTACAATGATATATCCAAACTTAATTAGGCGTTACTGACGGGATACCATTTTAATTTAAAATCATCAAAACAACTTTCCTGTAAGTTAAGAAAAGTCATTCTGATAATTTTAGATTAAAAGGGTATTACCCTTAATTCCGATTATGTGATCAGATCGGGTTATTCACGTGAGGCTATCATGCAAATTATGCTGATTGAATGTCATGCAAAGAGTAATAAATATTATGATCAAAATATCATGTAATTTGAAATAAATAAAAAGAATAAATAAAAAAACTATATACATATATTTTAATTAAAAAAAATACAAACCTCGCATGTTAACATACGATGTACAAACATGACTTAAATATATTAATAAAAACATGACGTGCAACATTACAAAATTTGAATACATAGATATACATATACTAAAGGAGTGACTAAATGTGAATAAAACCAAAATTGAGCATACCAATTAACAGGTTAAACAAGGGCTAAAATAAAAAGAAAAATAAACAGCATACTCCTTTCCTAAACATTTCATTTCAAGGTACTGCCAACATAATACGACCAAAGCTTTACATAGGATCAAAATGAATATTTCCAAAATTACATATCCAATGTATAACAATCACGAAAACAACCCTTGCATGATTCTGGACTGAAATGTAAAAAGCTGGAAATTACGAGGCGAAATCAAAATATCAATAAAGCTCGGCTTAAGGATCAAAACGAACTGAAACAAAACTGGGATGGCCACGCTCACAATTAACCCCTCCCTAGCAAAACGCGGGCGTTTCTGGATCTGCACAAAACTACGCCGTTTCACGGCCACCTAAACGACGCCGTTCTGGAACTAAACGGGACGACGCCGTTTTGGCGTACGAGACATCAGGGTATACCCCTAACCCTAGTCTCGTTTCTTCTCAACTAAACAGATGAAAACCCCCCCCCAGCCGTTCTCTCTATCTCTCTCGCCTCTTCCCTCTTCTTCTTCAACCCTCACTGAATCCCCCAATCGCCGTGGCCTCCGCCGCCAAATGGCCCCGATGAGGAGCCTAAAAGGCCAGAAATCGACTCTGGTCAAAACCCACTCAAAAGAATCCTCTCCAAAACTCAAATCTAAACCCTTACTATCCTTAAACCCATTTTATTTCACTTACCCAAACATCATGGAACCACCGCGGTTCTGACTCCGATGAAGGGCCACCACCTCTCTATCTAACCAAACATTCACTAGTCTTAGACTGAAACCCCCTAAATCCCTGAAATCTGAGTCTAAAACGGACGTACACGACTGGAAAACCACGAAAGATGAAGGATTTACCTTCTCACAAGCGGGGTAGGGATTCCTAGCTGGGACGACGAGAGCCTTTAGATCAGGTAAGTAAGTTTTCGGTTTACCAACGTTTTTTTGGATTCGTTGTTATCTCTGGTTGTGTTCGCTGATAACTTGATCTTCTGGGTATTTTTCTCTTTTTGTTCTGTTGATGGCTGATCTTCCATTTTTTTTTTTCACTCCTCCACCTCCTCTTGTTATTTCTAGTTGATCTCCCCTCTCCCTCGTTTTTGTTTTTTTTTTGTCTGTTTTTCTAGTCGATCTCCTCGTTTTTTGCTTCCTCGTGTTCTGTTGTTTTGTGTGCAGGACCCTGGAGCGAGCAAGTCACGGGGCTTCAACAGCCTGGGCACGGGCGATGGGGAACAGTCCCGAGGGACTTCACGTGGGTAGCACCCGGTTGGTTCGTGCTGCATGGTGGGTGCTGACTGGTGGAGACGAACGGTCGACAGAGGCTCGATCTGGACGTGGAAGGCGGCGCTGGGCATGGCAGCAGGGTTGGCTTCACGTGAGACTGCAGCTGGCTGGTTCGCGCACTGTCTTGGAGTTCTGGGAGCATCTGCGCACGATGGCTGGGGATGCTTGGGACGTCGTGAGCCGTTGGATCCTGATGACAGATCCAACGGCCTTCATGCTGCGGCGCTGGAAGCTGGGATAGGAAAACCCTAACGGGTTTAGGGTTCTGTTGTTTGGGCTGTTTAATCCAGCCTGTTGTAACTTGTTTCAACTTGGGCCTGTAATAACATTTATTTAGTGCATTAAACATAATAGATATATTAAACACCCTACATAATTAAACACACATGATAATAAATTAAAAATAACCTAAATAGATAAACACATGCAACACATGGTAATAATAACTAATTAATAATATATAAACTGGAGTAAAGCTCGAACGAGAACCCCAGACAAAAACAGGTGTTTACAACAAAAATTTACAAGAGAAAGAAAATTAGCATTGAAAAACTTTTCTCTTGTGTTTGAATGCTTGGATAGGTGTTGGTAACCTTCTTCAAGTGTTTTTAACTTCATTTTATATGTTGGGATGTGTTTTTTATCGTTACTAGCCGTTGGGGATCAAAATAGTCGTTACTTGCAACTTTTAAGGCATAAGGGATCGATCCTTTTACCAAAGGGATCGATCTTTTTCAAATATTTCGACCGTTATACCAAAGGGATTGATCCTTTTTGGGAAGGGATCGATCCTTTTGTGAAGGGATCGATCCCAAACTCACTGTTGTCCAAGGGAGCTATCATTTTTCAAGGGGATCGATCCTTTTGCTAAGAGATTGATCCTTTGAGCCAGAGAAGCTTGGAAACATGACTTTAAAGCGCAAAAACGATCGAGTACGTTTTGAAAAGGTTCGACTAAATTTGAAAAATATTTAAAAATATATTTTTAACTTTTATTTGGACTTTGAATTATTTTTGAAGACTTTGAATAAATTCAATTTAGTCCAAAAACATTTTTCCCTTATTTGTTATATCAAAATATAATTTCTACAATCTCTCCTTTTTTATATAACAAAACCTTTGAAAAATGGTTTTTGGCAAAACTATCCCTTAATAAAACATTTAATGAAAAAAAAAGAAATATTTTAGAAAATATTAAGGCCCCCTTTTTCATTTTTTAAATAGAATTTTTCAAATCTATATTTATCCCCATTTTTGTTATATCAAAAATAATTCAAACTTTAAGGTACAGAATAACAATAGAGAGTAAGTAGTAATTTCAACATTAAAATCATTTGAAAAATCAAAAGCTCACCCTCAACAAATGCATTCCAAATAAAAATTGACTTTAAAAGTTTAACACTTAAAAAAGACATTGAATTTCAACAAAGATGAACAAACATGTTAGTAGCACATGAAATTCAACATATCGAAATATAATATACTTTATGCAATACCAATTGTTGTATTTAAGTGCATGTACATACAGCTATCCAAAAATGTAATGCATTTGAAAATTTGATATCGATTGTTAGAAAAATATCATTTGCAATAAGTCATATGCATAAACATTTAAATTAAGGTCAACAATTAAAATTGTAAAAATAAAGTATTAAAACCAACTTGACAAAAATTCATTATGATGAACAAACATTTACGAAAAATCATTAAAACTTTAGAAAATGTTCATCACAACATTTTTTGTATACTTAAACCAAATGAGCAATCAATTATTTAAAAAAATCAAAATAAACTTAAAGGTTACCCATTCCATAACAAGAGACATTTAATTGGATTTCATCACCATTCCATATCAAGTGATGGTGGAATAACGTTAATAGCGCCCGTTATCAGCACTATACACCGTTACCCGTTAAATTACAGACGCGACGGACCGTTATCCACGTGAATCCTCTACCCACCGTTAAATTCGTCAATATCGATTTTAGACGGCAACATTATCGTGAAATAACAGTCGTTATAACGTTTTCGTTCCATTATTTGAAACTCAGATTATCGTTAAATATATGGATATGTCACATCAAGTATCGTTAATAGAAGTAATCAAAATAAAAATGTTCTTTCGCATGGCGACATCAAGTGAGGAATTGATCTAGTAGTCGCCTCCTAGCTTTGGTGAGATCTGCCTCAGATCGATTGGTGGTTTATTGGGTGGCAATTTCCTCTCGGACTTTCTCTAAGAAGTTGGGGTCAACTTCAGTACTTCAAGTCAAGTTTTAAGGTGTCTTTGAAGGCCTGAACCTTGCTTGGTCAAATGGATTTGAGAGAGTCACGGTTTAAACGGACAACGATGAAGTTTATAAGGTTCTCTCGCTGCCTTCTTTTGTCAGCCCTTACTCTCTGGCCCGTTTCATCGCTCATCTTGCTAACACGACTTGGAGCGTCGAGTTCCGACTGATCAAACGTGAGGCAAACCAAGCTGCCAGCTTCATAACTAAGCTATCTATAGCATACTATGTTTTCCTCTTGGTTTTGGATATTAGGATCCCTATTTTGAATTAGAGACATTCATGGACCTCTTTGCATTCATATAAGGGTTAATGTATCTTATTATTACGTTAAAAAATAAGGGTAAAGTATATAAATGGTCCATCGACTATAGGATGTTACTTTTTTGAGTCCTCCGACTATCAAAAAGTTACAAAATGATCATCCAACTATTTGTTATGTCCCATATTCTCCTTTTTCGTAAAAAAATTGGCGGTAGTCTGAGCTGAATGTTGATATACCATCCAAGATATGATAAAATATGATCTCGGAATCTCAAACGACTATCATATCCCATACAACAGACTAACATCCAACTCAAATTGTCATTAATTTTTTAACGAAAAAGACGAGTTTGGAACATAATAAATATTCGAGTGACCATTTTGTAACTTTTAATAGTAGAGAGAGTCACCAAATCAACATCCTATAGTCAGGGGATCATTTTATAACTTTTAATAGTCGGGGGACTCAATTAAGCAATATCCTATAATCGGGAGACCATTTTTGCACTTTACTCAAAAAATAATTACTCTAATGGAAGATTTTTTAATTTTAGTGATCAAAATACAAATCTTGAACTCCTTTTAATTACACCCATATCTTACCTTGTTTGGATTTTTATGGGACTTAATGCAGGCCCAGTAAATCTTTCCTTTTATTTGGGCTGTCTTGATTTCCCAAGCTCACTACATGAAATATAAACTGTAGAGTTTTCCCCCCTTTTATCATCTCATTTTTTTTTTGTAGTTCTTTCGGTTTCCAATGCTTTACATTGACTAATCTAAATCGATTTGATCGTATATCTGATTTTGATAGGTAAATCTTTCAACGGAAATTTTCTGTATACACAAGGATTCGAAATCGAAACTCGCTTAAGCAATATCTAGTTGCTTCAATTCATTTAACGATTTAAACAAGGATTATTTGTTGAATTAAAAAAAATTCAATATCTCAAATTTAAGATCTTAATTAAACTAAACTGTCGTACTCGTCAAACCAAATATTTAAAAATTAAACCTTCTTAATTTAATAAAAACTTTATATACATTATTTATGTGAATACTTTGAAATAATTAAAATAGATAAAATGGTATGCAATGTGACCTTTGTACTATTTTTTTTCTTCTCAATGTGATTCTTCAACTCAAAAAAAAATTAATGTGGTTGTTTGTTCAACTTTTTTTCATCATTGACCAACAACTCTGTTAATTATTGTTTGGCGTGGATTTTTTTTAAAAATTGTTACAAAGGAAATACTGGTTGTTGCTATTAGTAGAGACGTAAATAATCAGTTTCTAGTTGTATTCGTAGTTGTTGGAAGGAAAGGAAAAGAATCATGGAGATGGATT
This sequence comes from Hibiscus syriacus, assembly GCF_006381635.1. Lineage (NCBI taxonomy): Eukaryota > Viridiplantae > Streptophyta > Magnoliopsida > Malvales > Malvaceae > Hibiscus > Hibiscus syriacus. Next base: position 311,153 of record NW_024062797.1, read on the forward strand.
TTACAAAAATTTATGATTAACTTAGAGTATCCTAATAACGAATGACTTACGTTAATGTTGGTCAATTATGAAAAAAAATATTGATTAAAAAGTAACATAAAATTATTATTTTTTGAGCTGAATGACTATTTGAGAAAAAATTAATACGATAGTTATATTATTTTTTAGATACAGTAACTTTGCGTACCTTTTATCATTAAAATATTAAAAGATATAGAAAGGGAAAGGTGGCAATGGTCCCAGTCTCACACTAGTCATGTCGATCTTCGATGCACGTGACTGCATGTGTTTAATCCTATTCTCAATTTTTTTTTTGGTTTGACCACAACTTATGCATAATTTTACATAGTATAATTAAAAATATTTAACAAAAATAAGAATAGTATTTAATAAAATCTTATAAAAATAACCCAATACAATATGCTGGTTCGACAGTGGAAATATTCAAATTTGCTTAAGAAAATTAGAATATCAATCCTAGATCAATAACTCGATATAAAAATAATTATATTAATTTCGGAGATTCACTTATAAACGACGATGGACGAAGATGACAAAAGAAATGATAAAAATACTCTCTCTGTATCATAAAAATTATTCATTATTTTTTTTGTCAATTTTTTGAAATTTTGACTAATTATTATTTATAATTTATAATTTATAAAAATATATAAAATTATATTTTAAAAACATTCAATCAAGTAGTTTTCAAATGAATTATGATATCATAGCTACCCTTTGTTCCGGGGCCACTTCCCCCACGTTTTTTATTATTAAAAAATATATGAAAAAAATATTGAATTAAGGTTTTAAATTTTAATTTATTTTGATCTTGTTCTTCATATTTTCGATAATTAATTATACTTTGTTCATTCGTTTTCTTTTTATAATTAATTATATTATGTCCGCTTAAGTTGAAACTCCGGCTACGTCCATGATATCATTGGTTTTAAAAGGAAATATTTAACCCAAATACAACAAAAATCTTTTATTTTGTAAAAAAATAAAAGTATTTATAATAAATACAAACTGATAGTTCAACTAACTGTCAATTATTATAACAGATTAATAACAGTCCATAACAATCTAATTAACTCGTTAATCTAACACTCACGTGATTCCGTCGTCCAACGGAAGCACCCACGTGATCCTGATGCCTCAAAATTTGATCCCTTCTCCTACAAATGGCGGCCGCTAATTTATTACTCGATCCGAGGTTGATCTACTAAGAACTCAAAATTATATATTTTAAGTTATTCAAACTATAGTTGTTAGAGTTTGTACCTTAAATTATGTTCTAAAGACTCTTCCTGATGTTAGACTTATAATATTAAGTTTTTTTCATCGAAAATTTAAATTTTTAAATAGATAATAAATATTAGAATTATTATAAGAAGAGTTATTATAAGAGAATTTTAAAAATTATGTGATATCTTATGACAACAACTTTCTTTTTATAATGTTTAGGCTTAAGGGTTATTTTTGTGTCCGTAATAGACAGGGTCGGTTTTGGGCTTGTGCGGGCTGTCCAATCGCACAGGGCCCAATTTTTGTAAGGGCCTCCAAAAATTTTTAAGCCTTTTGTATGTATGTGTATTTAGAATATTTGACCTAAGAATTTTCAAGTCCAAGGCTTATTTTACTGTTATGGTATAGGATCACCAAATTTTGAAATATTAGTGAACTTCTTTATATATCTAATATTTTAGTTTTAAAAGGCCTATTTTATTGTTATGGCACAAGGCCACCAAAATTTACAAGACGGCCCTGGTAATAGATTTAATTTATCATTTTTATCTTTACGTTATTCTCTCGTCAATTTAATCTTTGAAGTTATTTATATTGCATCATTCTAAACCTTATACTCAAACTTAAAACTATAAACAATATTTCTAACCTTTGAAACCTAATTTAAAACCCTAAATAATAGTAAATATTTTAAGAGAAAAAAGCATCATAGGTCCCTGTACTTTTTAGAAAAAAAATCAATGTGGTCATTGTATTATTTTTTTCTCTCAATGTGGCCCTCCAACTCATAAAACAAATCCAATACGACTCTTTGACCAACATTGTTCGTAGTTGACCGTTATAATATTGGCGTGTCAGTTCAAGGTACTGACGTGGCAGTCCAACTATCATGTTAGAGTTACCAATTCAACCCATCTTCCATGTTATCTGCCATGTTGATATCGCATTAGCATCATGAACTGTCAAGTCAGTACCGTAACTGTCATATTTTAAATATCGATGCAATTAAACAACTGCGATGTTAAATTAATACGAAAATATCATAAGAATAAAAATAATAAATTAGATTTACTACATAGACAAAAGTAACACTTTATCATATCTTTAATATTATAATTACAGCCAATAAACTATCATCACAATTAAGAGTTCATCCATACACATGCATTCCCATTCGAGTTTATTCTGCAAAATGTCTGGATGGCCAAAAGTAAATTATGCAGAAATAACGAAGCAACAAACACTTCGATCGGAGTCAAAGTCAACCGACGGATAAAAAATAACCAAACATAACTTATAGTAATTATTAATAAATAACCCAAATTGGAAATTGGAAATTGAAATTAAAAAAATAAAAATAAAAATAAATAAAGACTGACAATATGAATAAAAAAACAGCAAGCAATTGTATTTGTTTCTCTCTTTTTTCCAAGTAAATTGCCTCCCTCCGACAGCTGTTGATGTTCCTGCTCCATAGGCCCCTCCATGTGCTGATTTCTTTGGATGCTGTTGTTCAATCTGTGGGTTTGACCAGATAATTACAGCCCTTGGATTGGCTTCCTTTTTTGCAGAAATTAGAGATTATAACGTTGAATGAAAAGCTGAGGTAACTGTGGCGTAGCAATGCTGGAAGTAAAAAAAAAAAGGACAATTGTGAAATAATTTAGGGACAATTACATAAATGGTCCCTTGATTATAAGATATTACTTCATTAAATCCTCAAAATATTAACAGTTACAAAATAGTCCTCCGGCTATAGGGAGTTGCTTTGTTTAATCCCTTGACTATTAAAAGTTACAAACTGGTCACCCAACTATTCATTATGTTCCAAACTCATCATTTTTCGTTAAAAATTTGACGACAGTATAAGCTATACATTAACCTGCTAACCGAGATATGATAAAATCTGATCTCATAATCTTAAACAAATATCGTATCTCAGTCAACATATTAACGTTCAACTCAGATGATCGTTAATTTTTTAACTTAAAATGACGAGTTTGGAACATAATGGATAGTCAAGTGAGCATTTTGTAACTTTTAATAGTCGAATGACTCAATAAAGCAACTCCCTTTAGTTGAGGGATCATTTTGTAACTTTTAATAGTCAAATGACTCAATAAAGTAATATCCTATAATTAAGTGACCATTGAATACTTTACCCAATAATTTATATGTAAATAAATACATATAAATGTGGAATCATAAAAACTTTACTTGAACAATTTGGCAGAGGAACATTGCACTTTGCTTTTCAGCAACAATAGAGAATGAAGAAAATTTGACAAAAATAAATTATTTAAACAGCGTTCTTTATAGTTTTACGAGTCACTCGATTATTCATTATGTTATAAACTCGTCTTTTTTCATTAAAAATTAACGGTCGTCTGAACTGAACGTTAACATGTTGAATGAGATATGATAGTCGTTTAAGATTATGATGTCATATTTTATCATATCCCAATTAACAAATTAACGTACAACTCAGATTGTCGTCAAAATTTTAACGGAAAATGACGAGTTTGGAACATGATAAATAGTCGGGTGACCATTTTGTAACTTTTAATAGTCAATGAACTAAACAAAGCAACTCCCTATCGTTAGAAGACTATTTTGTAATTTTTAATACTTAAAGGACTTAATAAAATAGTATCCTATAGTTAGGAGACCATTTTTATACTTTACCCAAAAAATTAATATCTAAAATTTAAATATTAAACCATAAATTCTAATAAATCCTAAAATTTAATGTAAATAGGTGATGTGAACAAATTGTTTTTAAATTTTAAAATAAAGTATACAAATGGTCCTATGATTATAGTACTTTTTGTTGAGTCTCTTTACTATTAAAAATTTAAAAATGGTTTTTCGATTATAGGTGTTATTTTGTTGAGTCGTCTTATTATTAAAAGTTATAAAACAGTCATTTAACTTTTTTTATGTTTCAAACTCGTCATTTTCTATTAAAAGATTGACGATCATTCGAGTTGAATGTTAGTGTGTTGACTAAGATATAACCGTTTCAGTTGTACTTTATGAATCGACTCTCTATTTACATTATGTCGACCAACCAATACTTGAAACATTATGTTATCGAGCTAGTGCTTGAAAACAACAACGGTGTTAGTAAATATAATTAAAATACGAATTTATTATACCTGAGTCAACAGATTAAAGTCTAATTCAAACGATATTTTTTTAACGAAAAGGACGAGATTTGAACATATAAATAGTAAAGTAGATATATTATAACTTTTAATGGTCAAAAGATTCAATAAAATAATAAGTTAGGGTCGAATGATTATTTTATAATAGTAAAAAAAATTTAACAAAATAACGTCCTATAATCGAGACTATTTATATACTTGATTCTTGATTTTATTGATACATTAGGGCCACTATTGTGATGGGGTAGACCATCTTTGACTAAAGGGGAAAGCATGTGGACTATTTTTCTTACCTGTGGCAGCTTACACACGTTGTATGGTTTGTCAACACGCAAATACAGAGGTAGATTGTCGGATCTGTTCCCTCTAACTCTAAGTAGAAGTTGTGGATCATAGTTTTACGTGTTTGACTACGAAATAAACTATTCCCCGAACCCTGTACCATAATAATATATTACTAATTGATTTTATCGTAAAATAAATAAATGACGTTGTATCAAATAACAACTTACTTTTATCGTAATTTTTTTTAATAATTTAAGAGATTATAAAGTAATATTTAATTAAAATTTATAAAAAAATGACTTTTTTAACTACTAAAATCAATTGATGTTAATGAATATTCAACCAAAAATTAATGCCTATTGACTTATATTAAAGATATATTATTATATGAATTTTGAAATATTAATAATGTATATGTTTAGTACATTTATATATATCATATTTGACCAGCTGGGTACTTGTGTTGAAATATCAAACTTAAATTTTCTTAAAAAATATTTTTATTTTACCGCTAAAACACTTAATGAATTTAAGGATAAAGTACATAAATGATCAACTGACTATAGTATATTATTTCATTAAGTCATCTGATTATTAAAAGATATGAAATGATCCTCTTACTATAGTGAGTTGCTTTGTTGAGTCCCTTGACTATTAGAAGTTACAAAACGGTCATCCGATCATTCATTATGTTCAAAACTCGTCCTTTTTGATTAAAATTTTGATGACAGTCTGAGATGTACGTTAACCTGCTGGCTTTGATATGATATCATAAACTTAAATGATTATCATGTTAAAGCCCAGCTCAGGTGACAATTTTTTAATGGAAAATGACGAGTTTGAAACATAATGAATAGTCGAATGATTATTTTATAAATTTTAATAGTCAATAAACTCAACAAAACAATTTTCTATAGTCGGGATCATTTATGTATTTTACCCTAAATTTAATCAAAACACATACAAGTCATGGTCTTGGTCCCCAACCGTAACACATACGTTTGATGTCAAACTCTAGCATTGAGGGCAGTGGGCCAATCGAATTGATTTTAGTTCCCCCCCCCCCCCCCCCCAGCTCAAATTTTAAATTCCCCCATACCTGCTGTTCATTATATATATATAAAAACAATCGAGACACCGAAAGTCTGAACCAACTTTTCTGGTCAAATTCTTCAATAAGTCCTTGTATCATGTATTTAATTCACACACTGTAATTTGACCATTGATTTTGAATGAGTTCCGTGGAAAATCAACCATAGGATATGAAAGAAGAATAAAATACTTTTATACTACCTTGTCACGAATGACGACTGATAAGGGCTACACTTCATTGTTAATAACGGTCGAAAAAAGTATAATGCCTAAAAACTAATCGTTTAAAAGTTTAGTGGTCAGTTCGACACATCCATAAAATTTAGTGTCCAAAATGACATCATTTTGAGACATCATAAACCATATAAAAATGAGATCGATTTCTTGATGTATCATGTCATTTAAATTTTAACAGCCCACTAATAGAACTGAAGTTAAAACCAAAGTTCAATATCATAAGTAGTGCAATTAAAAGTTAAGTAGTATAAATAATACACGGATTAAAATTAAATAGTAAATGATTTAGTTTACCCTTAAATATATTTAGTCTTAAAAGTTAAGTAGTATAAATAATACATGGATTAAAATTCGCACTGCCGATGAATATTTGCGTTTCGATTTGCGACGTTCCTGACGGCCGTTGGTAAATCCAAACGGTGAAGATGTTACCCAAGACGACGCAACCAACACATTGTGGAGGCGACTGCATCCAACGGCGAAAGACGGGGATCAAAGAGATGAAACCCGTAGCAGCTGAAGACTATTTTCGTATATTTACGACTATCGGGACGATTTTTGAAAAAACAGATGATAGATTCGACTTCGGGGGACCAAAACGGTCCGACCTTGCTCCTTTGTTTGCGATGACCGCCACCGTCGGCGGTCACCAATGATGGGTTTCAAATTTAACATTTTTCTTTTTTTAAGCATTAAAAGGACATAAATTGTGTCATGTCAACAGGATTTAACGGCGACGTTGGTCAATAACGAAAAACGTTGGTCAAAGGGTTAAATTTTTTTTTTTTCTAAATGTAGGGCCACAATGATCATAAAAAAATGATAGGCACCATATTGATTTTTTTTTTTTGAAAATTTGAGGGCCTCCAATGCCTTGAAGCCACATTTCTAGTGACAGACCATTCATGTAATTATACCGATTTTGTTAACCATTACGTGATTAACAAAAAAGTTGATCAACGTCAATTTTTTCATTAAATATTGTCGGTACGTGTCTTGGATGATATCTTTTAAATAGTTGATGAATAAAATGAAAAGATAAGTGGTCAAATTAGAACCTTTTCATAATTAAATGATCACAAATATAATTTATGTAATTTAATTATAGTTTTTTTTTAGCCGAAACCATGAATGAGTCTAGTTAAAAACCCTTCTACACCCAATAAGGGGAAAAGAGTGCTCAATTACCATAAATAAAAAATATCAAGTACATCGTTTTGAATGTCATAAGCAATGATATCGGGACAAACCGAATCAAAGAACAAAAAGAGCCACCAGTTTTAATAACCCAATTAGCTAACTGATGAACAACATGAATACAAGAACGACTAGCATAAGTAATATGAAATTGAGAATGGTTCCAGAAAATCGTCCGTGCTTCCTGCACAAAAACACCAAGAGTTGAAATATCATCATAATCTCTTGTAATCTTGTGAACAAGTGTCAAGGAGTCAGTTTCAAATTGAGCTGTCGTCCATCCCATATCACAAGCGAATCTCAATCCAGCAAGCAATGCACGGAGCTCTGCAAACCCAGCTTCAAAGCAACCAACAGATGGTTGAGCAAGTCCACCAAACACTTGGCCACTTTGATCACGGGCTATAACACCAACAGCTGCTATTCCTTGAGATCCATCATAGGCGTCGTCGGTATTTATCTTAATCACCCCCGCGATAGGGGCTATCCATCGAGCACAATCCACATCCGAGTTGACTCTATCAACATCCTTAGCGCTCGAATAATGTTTCATCATAATATGGATTTGGAGTGAAATTTCAATTCTAAAATTACCGATGGACAAGTAACATGTCTGTCTTTATTCATATTATAGTTTAACATCCTTCTATTACAAATTAAAACAGGACACTCTGTTTTATTCAGTTCGGCACAAACGCTGAAATGCTTTAGGGTTTATCCTCAACACATTTGCCTTAATTTTGATAGTTTTAGCTTCACAGCTTGTAGTAATCCATAGGAGGCTTGTCACCAAGTGGGTTGGATACAGCCTTGGCAAGATATTCCTTCAGCAATAACTCTTTGTACCGAGGATGATTCGTCTCCGATATCAGCTCTTTGATTGGTCCGAATGTCTCGTCGAGCAGGCTGGCATCGCCCGAGAAAAAGCACGCCGCCGAGATTCTCGGTCCGACGTGGTTGGCAGTCACTCTATGTTTCACACTCCTGAACTCATCATTTGATAAAATCTACCATAACAACAGAAAGAGTTAATATTGCGAGAGTGGAATGGAAATCAGGTGTTGTGATTTGAGCCTAACCTGAAGAAGGTCGCCGATGTTTACGACCAAGCCGCCTCGAACGGGGTGAACGTCAAACCACTGATCGTCACGAAGGACTTGGAGCCCGCCGATATGGTTCTGCAGAAGCAGGGTCAGTATGCCTGCATCTGAATGTTTCCTTATCCCCAAAGCGAGTTCAGGCTGAGGGCAAGGTGGATAGTAATGGGACACTATGCTACACCCTTTACAGCATCCGATCGAACCAAGGTGATCCGGTCGGAGACCGAGGGCCTCCGATAGCAACTTGAACAAAGTCTCCGCCAATCTTTTCATATGCTTAATAAACTCGATCGTAGATCGTCTGCAGACCGACGGCAATTCCGAAGGATCGGGATCGGATTCGAGGTGTGCAAGCCTCAATGTCAATGTGTCTCTCCAATCAGCAGTTTGTGAATTATGAAGATCAAAAGAGGTGAATTGAACATGTTTTGCACCTTCATGGCCATGCATTTCCTTTTTTAACTCCAAGTCTTGCTCATTAAACAAACGTATCCCTTCGATCATTTCATCCAAAACACTTAACGGGATCCCATGGTTTATCACTTGGAAGAAACCCCATTCCCCTGATGCAATCCTCACCTCGTTCACGATCGACCTATGCAGGTTACCGTCTCCGATATTGCTTAGATCAATGATCGGAACATCGATGTTTCTCCTGCCGGAATTCAGTCCCTCGGTGGCAAGGTCCTCCGCTGGTCGAACGAAAATCTCGGGGATGTTAAGTATTCCGGCGTCGACGAGTCCCTTAACACCGGCTTTTGTGTCGAATTCCTTCATCACTTTGGTTCGGTCGAGATCAATTTTGGTTTGGGATGTCATTCTCTGCTAATTGGATTGCTCTTTCTTTTCTTATGAACAATGGGAGTTGCTCAAAGACTTGGATGCCTAAGAACCACGTAGTTACTTTCTATATGTATAGTGAATTGCAAGTAAATATTGGTTGAACTACATCATTAAATATTGGAGTAATTGAAAAATAATGTGAATCCGGCAGAACGTGATTATCACCACAATTTCAAAGCTATGTTGGAAAATATTGGAGTTCTATTCAATGTCTTTCATTAATATTATTTTTAAGATCTGAATTTAAGTTCTCTTATTGAAAGTCACGAACCAACTTATCTCAGGGTTAAAGAAATTATTGTTCTTCCTAAAATTGTTTCATTTTAACGTTAAGCTCTGAAAAAAAATAAAAAAATTTAAGCACTAAAATAGACCAAAACTAATAATTTAGGTAATAAACGTATAATTTACCCTTCTTTTTAATCACAAATCAAGTAAATGCAAGACAATATCTATTTTAAGACTTTTATCCCATTGACAATGATTGTTCATATCTTGTCGGTGCTAAACCCATGATCTCTAAGGAGAATAATGAGTCGATTGATTCGTGTGCTCGTTTAATCTTATGATTGAAAACGGACTTATAAATTTAATATTTATCGGTAATATCCCTCCTTTTATCATAACCCCTAGCCTTATGAATGAGTTCATTTTAGTTTTTTAATTTTTCCCCCTAACTCAAGAAGGATAATAACTTTTTAATTTACATAAAAATAGCTAATTAAATATTTAAATTAATAATGTAGTTCTCTTTAATTAATTTTTATCTTATGAATTTCAAAATTTAACATTTATAATTCTTTTTTATTTCGACGTGTTTAAAACTATTTGCATGTGACTTTGAAACATTTAATTAAAGTAGGGGGCAGAGTGCATGAGAAGTCAATGTCCTATTTTACCCTTTTTCCTCTTTAAAATAAAGTTTTTTTTCTTTCCACATTTTCATTTAATTTAGGATAAATTATCTTCTTAGTCACTAAATTATGTGATTGGTTCTATTTGAAGTGCTGAATAAATTCCTTTATCAATTGGGCACCAAATTTTCATTTTAGTTTCAATCAAATCGCAGCTTGTAGTAATCTATAGAAGCCTTGTTGTCAAGTGAGCTAGATAAAAATTTGGCAATATAATCCCTCAGCAAGAATTCTTTGTATCTCGGAGGATTCGCCTCCGAGATCAGCTCTTCGATCGGCCCGAATGACTTGTCAAGCAAGCTATCGTATCCGGAGAAGAAGCACGGCACCATAATTCTCAGTCCGACACGATTGGCTATTGCTCTATCCTTCACACTCTTGAATTTATCATTTGACAGTATCTAACCATAACAGGATAAACATGATCGGTGGCATTTCGAGACGAAAGAATTCAATGGAAGACAGATGTGGTTTCATGCTAACCTGAAGAAGATCTCCGATGATTATTACCAAGCCACCTCGAGTGGGACGGACATCAAACCATTGGTCATCGTGTAAGACTTGGAGACCGCTTATATGGTTCTGCAGAAGCAATGTCAATATGCTACCATCTGCATGTTTCTTCACACCTAAAGTGAGTTCAGGCTGAGGGCAAAGCGGATAGTAATGAGCGTGTAAGCTATGCCGTTTACAACATCCGATCGAACTAAGGCGGTCCAGTTGAAGACCGAGAGCCTCCGAGAGAAGCTGGAATAAAGTTTCTGCCAATCTTTTCGTATGCTTAATATATTCAACTGTTGATCCTCTGCAAATTTTTAAAAAATCAATGTAAATTGCACCAAAATCAGCAGCAAAAATTGGATTTTAGTGCTCAGTTACCTGCAGACTTGTGGCATAGCTGAAGGGTCAGGATCAGAATCAAGGAAAGAAAGGGTCAAAGTGCCCCTCCAATCAGCTGTTTTCGAAGCAAACAGATCAAAATTAGTGTTGAATTTAACCTTCTTTGCTCTGTCACGGCTATACACCTCTTTCTTCAACTCCAAGTCTTGTTCATTAAACAAACGTATCCCTTCAATCATGTCATCCAAAACACTTGTAGGGATCCCATGGTTTATAACTTGGAAGAAACCCCATTCCTCTGATGCAACCCTCACCTCGTTTACGATCTCCTTAAGCCAGTTTTCGTCTCTGATGCCGCTTAAATCTATGATCGGGACTTCGATATCGGTTTTCTGGCTGGAATTCGATTCGTCGGCGGCAAGGTCCTCGGCTGGTCGACTGAAGATCTTGGTGATGTTGAGTATTCCGGCGTCGACGAATCCTTTTACACCGGCTTTTGTGTCGTCGAACTCTTTCAACTCTTTGGTTCTGTTGGAATCAATGGATGTTTTGGATGACATTTTTTCATCTCTTTCTTGGAAATGATCAATGGATCATGCTCAGATTTCATCTGGGAACTAAAATACTACTTTCCTTGAACATAAGAATAAAAAACTGCCGTTGACTTATGAACAGCAATGACATAAACCCTTTTTTTTACTTGCAATTAGCTGCACAAGTTGCTTCTGACTAAAGATAATCAAGTTCTTTTATGAGTGTTTTTTTTTAAATTATCTTGTTCTTGTTTTGGAGTATGAGAGTCCAATTTAGTGTTCTTCAGAATCAGACCGAAGATAGTTTTATTGCAAACTGAAACACATTACACTGTTTCATTCAGACAACGAATTGATAGTTTTAGTTTCACAGCTTGTAGTAATCTATAGGAGGCTTTTTATCAAGCGAGCTAGACAGGAACTTGGCAACATAATCCTTCAGCAAGAATTCATTGTATCGAGGAGGATTCGCCTCTGATATCAGCTCTTTGATCGGCCCAAATGGCTTCTCAAGCAGGCTAGCATGTCCCAAAAAGAAGCACGGCACCGTAATTCTCGGTCCGACATGATTGGCAATTGCTCTGTGCTTCACACTCTTGAACTTATCATTCGATAAAACCTACCGTGATAACATAAGATGTTAGTCTCTATTAAAAAAAGTCGAACGAAAAAGCCTGTCCGATTCGAAGCTAACCTGAAGAAGATCACCGATGTTCACGACCAAGCCGCCTCGAGTGGGGCGGACATCGAACCATTGGTCATTATGAAGGACTTGGAGGCCACTGATATTGTTCTGCAAAAGCAATGTCAATATGCCCGGATCAGCATGTTTTCTTACCCCTAATGTCAGTTCAGGCTGAGGGCAAGGCGGATAGTAGTGGGAGTGTAAGCTACTCCCTTTACAACATCTGATCGAGCCCAGGTGGTCCGGTCGAAGACCGAGAGCCTCCGATAGCAACTCGAACAAAGTTTCTCCCAATCTTTTCATATGCTTAATATACTCAATTGTTGATCGTCTGCAAACAAAAACCAGAGAAAATCAATGTAAATGCGCCATAATCAGCAAACAAAACGAGATTTTAGTGGTCAGTGACCTGCAGATTTGTGGCATGTCCGAAGGGTCAGGTGTCCCTCCAATTGGCTGTTTTGGAAGTGAAAAGATCAAAGTTCGAGCTGAACTTAACTTTCTTTTCTCTGTCACGGCTATACAGTTCTTTCTTCAGCTCCAAGTCTTGTTCATTAAACAAATGTATCCCTTCGATCATTTCATCCAAAACACTTGAAGGGATCCCATGGTTTATCACTTGGAAGAAACCCCATTCCTCTGATGCAACCCTCACCTCGTTTACCATCTATTTACGCCGGCTTTCGTCTCCGATGTCGCTCAAGTCTATTATCGGGACTTCAATGTTTTTATGGTCGGTGTTCAGTTCATCGGCGGCAAGTTCCTCGGCGGTCGGACGAAAATCTTGGGGATGTTAAGTATTCCGGCGTCGACGAGTCCTTTGACACCGGCTTTTGTGTCGTCGAACTCTTTCAACTCTTTGGTTCGGTCGTAATCAACTGAGGTCTCGGATGCCATTTTCTCTGGTTCTGGAATCTGCTCCTCCCTTTCTTACAATATTTTATAATTAAGATTAAAGATTTTTTTTAAATCTTAATTAAAATGTGTGTATAGGGTTTAATTATAAAATCTTATTGAAAACGAAAATTTTGAACAAAATAATTTAAAAATAACAATTGCTTGTGAACTACAATGACTTAGGGTTTTTTTTAGTTTGAGGGAATAGTAAAATAATAATTGTGTGATAAAACTTGGAAAAAGAATTTAACGTGGTCTTTTAATTAACGATTTCAGTCGTTGATCGTTATAATGTTGATGTGATACTTTACGATGTTAATGTGTTAATTCACTGTGACTGGTGATATAATTAATGACGTGGTAGATGAATTAAATTGATTTTTTTTTCAAGTTTAAAGGTCAAATTAATTTTTTTTTCAAGGACATCGGCTTATTTGATTTTTTTAAAATACAAATATTTTAAATTTAAAATACTATAAATATTTTAAATTTAAAATACTACAAATATATGCTAAACCCTTTAGTCCTTCAATATTTATTTTGAGCCCCTATTAAAATTTGATTCTTTCACTTAAACATTTTGCCTTCAACGCTATTGGTGTTATTGCCATTATTTTGGAACATGTAATAATGTTGGGATGTATGATAGAGCGTGGATATTTTAGAGTTAGTTGCAAGTTTTGATATATTTAAGAAAATTTTGGTATTGATCTACCATGGCATTGAAAAATATATTTATAAATTAATAATTTTTTTATTAAAATAATATAAGATTAGATGAGAATTATTTGTAATGTAATATAAATAATTGTTGAGAACTCATTTTATCTTTAATTTTTTTGTACATAAAAGTTTAGGTCAGGGGTGGCTCCCTCAGTCCAGGGCTAGGGAATACCTAAGACCCAATTGGGATTTACATAGGACTTTACAGATTGTCCACCAAGAGCGACGGTGGTGGGATTCGAACTTGGTCTTACAAACTCAAATTCTTGAATCTCAACCACTTATATAACATGTTGATTGTTTTGGAAAAGTACAGGGCCTCATGTGCCCTTGTACCAAATTTATTTATATAATGTATAACATGTGAGGTAATGATTTAAGACAATATTTATTATAAGAAACGACGTGTTTTGCCTATGGTAGGTGATTCATTCCTTCTGGTTTAAGTAAAAGTCTCAAATTGATTGAAGTTTAAGAGAATACGGAATGGTATCACTAGTAAGAGAGAGAGAGAAAGTCTCATTTATTTTAAAAAAATTATATTATATAGTTCCAAGTTTGAATAGCTAATAATCTCATATATGAAAACATCAAATCATTTTAATTGGTCAAGGATCAAAGTTTTCATTGACCAACATTTTACAGAAAGAAATCCAAATGATAGAAAGTATTGGTCATTGCTTGGTGCTGTAATCTAATCTCCATGACCGTGTTTAGAGCTTGACATGTGGGCGGGCAGAGGTACCATAAGTTCTTGTATTTGAATGGTGATAAGTGCCGAAAAAGAAGGCCGCTGATGCTCTTGGCCCTACTGATCTCGACACCACTCTATGCTCCACGCTTTTAAACACATCATTTGATATCAGCTGGGGAAAAAAGCACATGAAATTAATGTCGAATTAGTAATCGGGACACGTATTCGAGTCGGTTCATGTAGATTCGAACCTCGACATCTGCAACGTCTTTAACTAGATGTAAGGTTACCTGCAGAAGATCGCCAATGTTAATGACCAGGGCACCGGGAATCGGGGAGATATCAACCCGTTGGTTTTGATGAAGAACCTGGAGGCCACTAATATGGTCTTGTATGATCACCGTGAGGAAGTTACTGTCGGAGTGCTTGGTAAACCCCAGAGTGAGTTCAGGCTGCGGAAACGCCGGATAATAATGCGACATCATAATGAGGCTGTCGGCACAACCCATGTCTTTCAGGTGATCAGGATGCAATCCTAGAGCCTCCGACAGTAACTTTAACAGAAAATAACTCAGTTGCCTTACTTGCTTTGTGTACTCCATTATTATATCCCTTCAAACAAACCCAAATTTTATCCATAGACAAATATTTGTCGATGATAGTAATGTGTTATGCGTCGGTAATAGACGGTTGATCTATTTATAATTTAGATAGAGACTCGTAACTGATAATTTTAAAGTGACAAGTCAAAAAGGATCGTACGAAGAAAATAAAGAGTTCATTGCATCATATGTCTTCAAATTATGATATTTATTTCACATTACTGTTTAAACTTTTAAACATTTCAATTTTATCCTAAAACTATGACTCTCATTCTAAATTAGTCCTTAAACTTTTGAACATTCCAATTTCATCCCCAAACTAAGAATAACATTCTAAATTGGACCCTAAACTTTTGCATCTTCAATTTTATCTCCAAATTCATCCAAATATGTAATACATTTCAACCATAGTTTAACCTAAATTTTACTTGTTCAAACATATAATAGTATAACTTGGTCTAACGATTTTATTAACAAGGGATGCGATTAGTATATACGTATAATTTAGGATTAAATTGATATGTTCAAAAAGTTTGGGCACTGATTTAGAACGAAGATCTTAATTTGGGAAAGACTAATTTAAAATGATAGTCATTGTTCAGGGATAAAATTGAAATGTTCAATAGTTTAAGAACTAATTTAAAATTACGATGCAATTAATTCGAAAATAAATAATTTAGAAGGTTTCATCACCCTCTGTGTTGCACCACGTATCATATATCGACCCTCATTGCCAACGGGAATCAAGCCCAGTGGCGGAGGTATATAGGACCTAGAATCCGAAATCCGAATTTCATTATGTTAATTGTTTATTTTATTAAAAGTGTTTATCTTGAAATTTTATTGTGTCCACCTCTACGAAAATTTCATAGACTTCTCTAAATCGGTCGGCATTGCCGCTATAATAATCTCCATGGCCGTGTTTAGAGATTGAAATGAAGCAGAGCAGAGGTACCATCAAGGCCTTTTGCTTGGTAATATTCAACATATTCACTTATGGTGATTTCCCTGTATTTTGGTGGATTTTCTTCTGATAACAACTTAATTAGTCCGTAAGTCCTTACAGAGTTTGTCAACACTCTACGATCCACACTCGTAAATCGTCATTCGATAAAAGCTGAAACGAAAAAACGGGTTGGTATCAAATTCGAGTGCTTAAATGAAAAGTCGGAGTAACATCGACTTGCCTGTAGGAGATCTCCGATGTTAATGACTAGATCACCGGGAGTCGGGGGTACATCGATCCATTGATTTTGATGCAGTACTTGGAGACCACCAACATGTCATGTAGGACAGTGAGAAAGCCATTGTCCGCATGCTTGCTTGAGCCAAAAGTCTAGTTCCGGTTGCGGACAAACCGGATAGTAATGCGACAACATGACCAGCCCCTTAGCGCAATCGATTTCTCACAGGTAATCAGGGTCCAGAACGAGAGCCTCGGACAGTAACTCGAACAGGAAATAACCCAAATTCATCACTTGCTTCGAGTATTCCACCATTATATCCCTACAGGTAAATTAAGAATCACTTTCATGTCTGAATATGTATACTTCAATAGTTATGTTGTTTGCATACCTGAAAACTGCAGGCAACTCTTCTGTTTTGGGAGGATAAGGGGCCAACCGTATCTCTCCATTTAGCCGCTGGTGCGCTATACAGATCGAAATTCGAATTGTAAACCACGTCTCGTGTAATCGCGAGAGAAGAACTGGCTTTTAGCCTTGACATCTTGATCGAAAAACCTACGTGCACCATCCTTCATCCCCTCCATGACATTCATTGGAATCCCATGGTTAAGCACTTGGAAGAATCCCCACCTCTTCGACGCGTTTCGAACTTTCTCGACGATCGAGTATTTCGGTTTCGCTTCATTCCTTCTAGGTCTGTAACAGGAATACTGTACTGTGTGCCGCATGAAACTGAGTAACCATCTCTTGGTTGATGAAACATCCTCGGAACTTACTTGATTCCAGCATCAACGATTCCTTTTACACCAGATTTCGTCTCGTCGAAAGCTTCTAACTCACTCGCTCGGAGCCGCCGGATCTTATTCATCGACACTCTTAGAGTTGGATATCAGTTTTGAGTAATCCATATGGACTATTCAAATCTTCTGATAAATACTAAGAGAGAAGATATCTGCTATATAATGGTAATACCATCTAATCGTAATATATGTTCAAGATTTTTCGATTTACGATCGATCGAAATTATCAATAATTGAAAAACAATGTGTTTGCAGTTTGATGAGGTCAAGTTCCACATTTCCAGCAATGATAAGGAGGGTTGAAAAATAAAAGAAAGTGTGGGTTTCAATGATGTATCAAGAACTAAAATAATGGACCATTAATCAAATGCAATGGCTATGGGCACATAAAACAGTCACTATGATATTAAATGTCTTGTAAACCGTATCGAGTGGGCGCTTTCCATCTATTATTGCTTTTTCGATTGTCATCATTAAGTCGGGATAATTATTATCTTTAAAAATTTCGGATTCGAATATGATATAAGATCAAATTATGCATTTAGTACATAAATTATAAGTTTCAGTTAATTTTTAATTTTTCAAAATCATATCTAAAATTTAATTTTTGTTTCATTTTAATACCCGTTGTTAAAAATTTAACGCATTTAGTACCTAAACTATTAGTTTTGGTCTGTTTTAGTACATAAACTTTCAATTTTTTCAAAACTTAACGTTAAATTTTAAAGAGTACTAAAATGAAACAAAAATTAAAGTTTTTAAAGACAGGTGCTAAAATGAAACAAAAATTAAACTTTAGATATAATTTTAAAAAAAATTAAAAAGTTAGATACTAAAACGAACCAAAACTAATAGTTTAAGTACTAAACGCGTAATTTACCCTAATTATTAACTTTTATTGATATCTTATAAATATTGGTCTAGTGGGATGAGACACTTAAGCAAGATCAGGAGTTCGAATGATGTTTGTGAATTGAGCAAACTGGGTTAAGAGTATCGCTCTTGCTTCTTCAGTATTCGATCTGGAATAGTCGGTCAATAGATCGAATATATTAATTCCAAAAACAAAAAATGAGATGGGCAGAACCTTGACAAAATCAAACGGCACCGTTTAATATGGTCTTGCAGTACGAAATAGAAACACAAGGAAATCTCGCACTGGGTTTCAGAGTGAAGTAAGCAGGCTGAAATTTCTTCGTATACAAGAGAACGAAAGCTGATTCATACGGTTCTTCTAATTCCTCATGGTAAAAAAGAAAAACCCATGAAACCCTAAATCGTTCCATAAATTTTGGTTTTCCCCCCCGAAAAATTCCATCTTTTTCTTTTGTTATGCTAATCGTTATGGATTTTTGCAGGATTATTTGAAAACAGTTGTTCCTTCTCAACTCCTCGCGGAACGTGGCTCCAATCTCGTCGTCATCAATCCAGGTACTTCCTTTTTCTCGTTTTACTATTCCCCTTTTAAAATTCCTACAACTAGGCAATGGGACTAATTTGCTTGTTAAATTTGGTTAGGCTCTGCAAATATTAGAGTAGGGTTAGCTAAGCAAGACTCCCCTTTCAGCATTCCTCATTGCATTGCTCGCCGTACCGACCAGTTCTCCAAGTTAAATGTTCAAGATCAGGTTCCCCCTCTTTTCTTAACTATCTCTTGTTCTATGTTTTCCCTTGTTTTCCATCCGGGTTTGTTTGAATGAAAATTTGGATTCTTTCCATTGTTTTTTGGGTTTTCAGTTGCTTAATTCTCAAGTTACCACGGCGCAGCATATGGAGCGTGAAAAAGCATATGATGTGGTGAGTCATGAGTGTGTTTCACTTTTCCTTTTTCTTGTTTATATCAACTTGTTTTATGTGGTAATCCGGTGTTTGAATTTGATGTTTGTTTGTTTGTAAGATTGCGTCGTTGTTGAAGATACCTTTCCTTGATGAAGAGGTTGCCAATTCTTCTGTTCCGCGAAAGGTAAGGGTTTCAGCTGAAGTTAAGTATGGCACCTGGTGGTAGCTATATATTGACCTATTGGAGATTGAAGTAGTGGTAGTACTGAACCACTTAAGCTAATGTGCAGATGGGACGTGTTGATGGGTATAATCCTCAGAATAATAGGAAAGATGGAGCCTTCACTTGGACTGATACACATGTGAAAGATCTAAAGTCATCAGTCCCACAGGGTGATTAGAAATTCCAATTTTTTTCCTTGTGCCAACTTCTTTAGTTTTACTCTCAGCTTCTTATACATGAAAATTGTTTGTGCAGAAAGTTCATCGGATAAAAGTTTGGTACCTGATTCCTCAGTCCAAAATGAAGGTACTGAGTCAAAGGAAACTACTTTGGCTGAACAGTTCAGGGAGGTCATATTTGGTGAGGAAGCACTAAGGATACCTCCCTCTGAGCCATATTCCTTAAGACGTCTTATTCGTAGAGGTCATCTGAATATTTCGCAACATTACCCCATGCAGCAGGTGCTGTCACTATGCTTGTCAGCGTTCATACATTCACATTTCCTCAATTGAATATTCAATCATCTTGAACCTGCTCAATTTTTGTTTACACTGATAAAAGAACCCAACTATTGAGATAGCTGCATGGTTGTTTAAACAGAAGGATAATTAATCTACCTTCTTAAAATTACTTTATTATATTGCAGGTCCTTGAAGATCTGCATGCTTTATGGGACTGGATTTTGTTAGAGAAATTGCATATCCCTCTCCATGAAAGGACCTTATATTCTGCTATTCTTGTTGTTCCAGAGACATTTGATAATCGTGGTATATAAAAATTGAGTACCATTTTCTAATTGTAGCTAATCTCATCCCTTCTATTCTGTTCTCTGTCTTGTGGTAAAAATTCCAGATTCAGTTTATGCGTGTGTCAATATGGAATATTTGGTAACTTCAAATTTTGTGGGTTGTTACAAGCAGAGATAAAGGAGATCTTATCTATTGTATTGGGAGACTTGCGTTTTAGCTCAGCAGTTGTACACCAGGTGTTTCATCTCATACTTCTTATGTGTAAATATAAATCAAGTTCCAAATTCCAATACCAGCATTAAACCAAATGATGTAGCAGCACAGTTAGCACTTTGTAATTACTTTTGTTATTATCGGCACTTGCCGGGTACTTTGGCAAGTCAGAAACCTTTTAGAGCAACAACCAATGAGTTTATCTTGTATGATTAGGTTTTACTCACATGTCTTTGATGGATATATGGGCTTTGTGCTATAAGTTTGTCACGGTATGATAGAGGCCCTCCATTATGGATCTTTTGTTTTCCTTCATAAGAATGATGTGGATTGAACACAAGTGGCTTCTTGAACTTCTTTGACTCATTTACAATCTGTAAATGTGTATATCTTCTTACATATCTACAACAATTTGTCTGTGCCATATAGTACTCAAATTTATAAACAAACCTCGCTGTAACAGGTATCCTGTCTTGGTAATGTAGTTTTACTTAGTCTTACTGATTATTTCATGAGATTTTCTTTTATTCAGCTCTACCAGTAGAAGCTCTCTAAGTAGAAGATTGTTCTTTGTGGTGAATTATTTGCTTCAAATATGATGATCTCAGGAAGGCCTGGCAGCAGTTTTTGGGAACGGGTTATCAACTGCATGTGTTGTAAATTTGGGTGCTCAAGCATCATCAGTCATCTGTGTTGAGGTAGCTGATTCACATATTAAGTAGACCACTTATTATTTGTGTAGATTCATTCTTTTTCTTCTATTGAAGGGACTACACTATTCACAAATTGGACATTTGATATTTGTTTTAAGCTTGGTTCTATTATGTGTAGCATAACTGGGAAATGACTAATTTGAGAGAGCTGCGGTCTTACACTATTGGGAACTCTTATTGTCTGCAGGATGGAGTGGCTCTACCTAATACAGAGAAGACTTTACCCTTTGGTGGAGAGGTTTGAATTCTCATCATTCTTTCTGTCCCTCTGTTTTCTCCATTCAGAAGTTGAATCTTCATTATTGAATAGTTGTCGATGTTGGTCAAACTGCCTATGCCCATTATCTTATAGGGTTCATCTAAAACTTTTCTCCCTCAGATTAAAATAGAAGATATCATTTGTTTCTTTCGTTGGTGATTTCATCATTTTTTATGAACTTTTCCAGGATATATCAAGATGCCTTCTTTGGACCCAGAGGCATCATCAGACATGGCCACAAATTCGTACCGACATTTTGACAAAGCCTATAGATCTATTGACGCTGAACAGGCTAAAGGAGTCCTATTGTGAAATCAAGGTGAACCATTTGGCTCCTGTATCTGGTATTCTTAGGTTTCTTAGCTGTGGAAATACTCTTATTGTACTTTCTCAATGCGCTGTTTCACAGGAGGGTGAACTTGATGCTGTTGCTGTAGTTCATTCTTATGAGGACGCCATGCCTGCAGGATCTCATAAGACAAGGCTAACTGCTCTGAATGTATGTTTTAACTTGGACATCGTTTTCTTCTCTCCAAAGGATTTACGACTGATAGCTTGTTTTAAACAGGTTCCTCCTATGAGTTTGTTCTACCCAACACTTTTGATTCCTGATCTATATCCTCCTCCACCCCGTTCTTGGTTAGTAATACTTGTTCAGTATTGCTCCCTTCTCTGGAAGTAGTTTTGAATCGTTTCCTTTAGGGTTATTTTGATGGTGTGCTTCACCAGGTTTCATGACTATGAAGATATGCTGGAAGAAACATGGCATATAGAATTCTCAAGAAGATCTGACATGCCAGATGGTTTTTATCCTAGCGGTAATGCTGGTTTACAAATGTGGGATAACTATCCATTTTTTCCAATGAAACCTAAGAAAGAAGAGAAGCTTGGCCTAGCGGAAGCCATAACCAGTAGCATTCTTTCAACTGGTAGGTTTTTGCATAGTGCTAATTCAGCATATTCTAATAACCTATAACACCCCATCCCAACCTAACTATTTAAATTTTTATTTTTTCATATGACAGGTCGCATAGACTTGCAAAGAAAATTGTTTTGTAGCATACAATTGGTGAGACTCTTAAGAAGTGTAGACCACATGATACGCTTTCATATTTTAAGAATCAAACTTTTAACTTGGTTTTGTGCTTCAGATTGGTGGTGTGGCTTTAACAGGTGGGCTCATTCCTGCTGTGGAGGAAAGGTCGGTTTCCCTTTTTTCCCCCTTTCTCGTCATCCTACTTTGGGCATGTAGCAGTTAATATATGCAGTGATGGGCTGATGGCATGTTCGATAAAAAATAATAATCAGATTTATTTGGTTTATTTCAAGCCTAAATCATAAAGTATAAGGCTTGAAGAGTACTTGGGCTAGGTCAAATACCCTAGTTCTATATTGGCATTGTTGACTAAGAACGCATTAAGTGCATCGACTGTCAAGTGGTAATAATACCACTAGAATACGCTGTGTTTTATATTTCGTTGCATACTATCTTCATGGAAACTTTAGTTAAAGAATCTTTTGTCTGTTTTTCGTTTAAATCATCTCGAAAGTTTTTAGAATAATTTAAATAGTTTTTCGAATGTGCTGTGGGACTTGATCCTTATTAGTTGTGTCCCGTATGCTTGTAATTTGTACCTTGGTTAGCAGATCCCTTACAAGATGATACTTCTAGTCGCCAGAATATAATCATTTTTCTTAGTAATATTTAAAATGCCATGTAATAATTTTATCATGATTTCTTCTTTCTATATATTTGCAGAGTCTTACATACCATTCCTTCAAATGAAGCAATTCATACTGTTGAGGTAAGTCCCACCAAATTTTAATCTTCACTAAAAAGGTGCTATGTCCGTCTTCTGCACCGGATTGTTGATATGTTTAGAATCCGTGTATATTTCCTATCTTGATATTCAGATTGTTGATATGGTTCGGTGATGCTTACTTATTTTGTCTATTTCTTCATTCAACTAAGGATATGATGATTTTGGTCTGCTTGAATCTCACCTGTGATAGGTTTTGGAATCAAGAACGAACCCGACTTTCGTGGCTTGGAAAGGCGGAGCAGTAAGTCATCTCCCATCCATTTTCTTCTTCCACATTTGGGTTTTTTTTGTTTTCGATACATAAATGCATTTGCTCATTGACTTTGCTTAAGCAATATCCTCATAAGGGTGATATTTTTAAGCTTTTACATGGATTAGTACCAGGCGTGAAGCTAAAAGCTGGTTTTCTGCTTTTATTAAATGAGATTGAGTGGTTAGGTCACACTCAAGTATATATCATTGTTGATGAATGAGATGATGAGATTACTTGAAATTTTTTATTCTACCGTGATTATTACAGATCCTTGGAGTCCTAGATTTTGGTCGGGATGCTTGGGTGCATCGAGACGACTGGATCCGCAACGGGATTCACATTGGGAGTGGCAGGAAATACAAGGATTCTTATTTTCTTCAAGCACAAGCAATGTGTTACATAAATTCATAAAAGATGGTAGATTAGGAGTGAACTCTAAAAGCAATGGTCATCTACATGCTTTCTATTGCTCGATGGCGGATGGTGGCGAGTTCGTTTTTGTTTTAAGAACTCGTATATCCATCATAGTTTGCAGTCAAGAACCAAATCTTTATCACAATTGATGCAAACTAGAATGCAATGCATCATCAAATTTGTATAGCATGTATCTTACTATTTTCCATTGTCAATGGACATGACTTTTCGTCGGATTATTTTTGTCGGACCATTATTCTCTTCCTAAAATACATGTTTAATAGGATGTGCAGCATCATCGGCTCATTGCTTACAAACTCCGGGACCTCTCTTTTCCTTTCCGATATGGGATTAATATCCCCCGTCTCTCCAATATGTGACATTCTCCCCTACTCAACGGCGTGACGTTTTTGTCACATGCCATCGTTACACTTGTTCACCCTATCTCCCTTACCCACCTGGACGCTCAACTTGAAATCAAGTAGCGATTGCCCTGAATATTACTTGTCATGAGGCCTTTATTCTCTTTTCAAAAGATACATTGGAAAAGATGTACATTACTATTGTTTATAAACTTCAAAACATCTTTTTTCCCTTTCCGATATGAGATTAATGTCTCTCTTCTTTTCAAAATGTGATATAAGACTCTTAATGAGATGGTTATATATATCCTAAAAAGCTCCCACATGGAGTGGAGAGCTAAAGAGTAGTAAGGGCTTTGCTTATATAATAGCTTGGCAAACAACATTGAAAAAATTAAAAGGGTCGGTTGGCTAAATATGCCACGCCCACCCTCGTTTGGTGGGTGCCGTATGGCTATCAAGACATATGGCCGACACAATTTGTGGAATCCTACAGGGTTGGCTCGCTCGGCCGACCCTCCATTTCCAGTCCAATATTGATGCCATGTAATTAAGAAAGCGACTAAAATATAAATATTGTTATTAGGAGGGGGCGAGGGGCTTCTTCGTAGTATAGTCCATTGGAAATTGGATATTAAGACGATATTTGGAAGAGTAAACTATGCATATCTAAATTTTAATTTTTTTTCAAAACTATACTAGTTTTAATTTTATTTTAGTACCTATCATTAAAAGTTAACTCGTTTATTACTTAAACTATCGGTTTTGATCCGTTTTATTTTTAAAAACTTAACATTAAATTTTGAATGAGGTGTTAGAATAAAATAAAAATTAAAGTTTTTTAAAGTTTTTAATGACGGATATTAAAAACGAAACAAAAACTAAAGTTTAAATATGATTTTGAAAAACTTAAAAGTTTAAATACTAAATCGGATAAAAACTAATAATTTAATTAAAATTTTGGGTTATTATTATCAATTGGAAATTAATTATTCTCTCCTTTTCTATATTATTAGCATGCTTTTCACGGCCCACAATTTAAAAAATAAAATAAATTATTAAATTCTTTGGTTAACTATTCAAAATCAGCATTCAATAGTATCTTTGACTATATTAAAGTCCTAACATCAAATTAATTTTCTGAATACAAAAAAGAAAAAGTAATAAATCAATAAAGTTATTGAAGATCTCGTAAAAGATACTACTCTGAAATGACGGTCCTACCCTTGAGTGACCACTGAGAAAATTCCACCTAAATTTGATAGTAAACATTTAAATTAATTTAGTTTTAATTGTATAAGAGTTTATAATTCTACCAAATATTATAAATTAATAAATGAAATGTAACGTGTCAGTCAGACAAGGCTTGCAATTGACCACGTAACTAATGTCCTAACCGTCAGATTGACCCCAAATATTGTACCGTTTATACGCATGTATAAAAAGTCTAATTTGAATTTCATCCCTCTACTTTATCTAAATCTAAGAAGTTAGTCTTTTTATTTAAATTTATTAGAATTTAGTCATTATACTTTATGAAGAATGATAAATTTAAGAGTATTTATACACACAAGCTGTGTAGAACAATATTGCATATTTGAACTCTAAATTCTAAATCTTAAATTATAAATATAAGAGCAAATTATAAACCTTAAAACTAAAATAATGATTCTCAAACCTTAAATAAGACACGTGACGAGTATTAAAATAGACATGCTCGCATAAATTTTAGTTTATGCAATAGCTCCCAAGACCTTTGCATTACCTGGATTAAGATGAATCGATCAATAGATCAAATATCAGGAGATTATTCTAAAAAAAGTAAAAGGATTAAACTTTTGTTTTTTACAAAGTAGAGGGGTGAAATTCAAAATAAAAGCATTATGAAATTATTTGGAGCGAACGTTTCGATGAAGCATTATTGCACTATGTGGTCCACATAGGCGTTGGGTGGTCCAAATCCACCCCCAACCCCACCCCCGTGGTATTTAATTGGGGGCTGTGGGGTCGGCTCTACCATCCACGTCATCTTTTTGTTGTTGTTTGGAGGTGGCTTGGCCGGCTGGCTTCGGCTGAGTCCAGCTGGGTAATACCTCATATCTGAATTTGGTAATTTTTGCAATTTAATCCCTTAAGTTTTGATTTATATTAGATTCTGAACCTGATAACTTTTTCATTTCTAATCCTTTTATTGATATGGAACAATGTCATCAAAAGGATTACAGATATAGGGAAAAAATCGAAGTTTATTAACTAATGTATATTAAAAAAGTTCAAAGACTAAATTTAAAAAATTGTTTAGTTCAAGTTTATATATATTGTTATGAGTTTTTTTTTTGGATTTATTCGACTAATTTTGATATGTAGATGGCATATGATAGTGTTTTAATGCATCACATGAAAATAATATTTTATTCTGAAATAATTATTAAGGCGTAACTATCAATTGAATAAAGAATTTCATTGATTTATTTATTTATTTATTTTAAAGGTTAGATTAAATAAAATGTTAAGAATTTAATTATTTAAAAAAAGCTCAAATATAAAATAGGTGCCCAAACTATAGCGCTTTTTTATGAATATGTGCCTATTTTTTAAATGATCCCGGTGTCTATTACAAAAGTTATCACTTTAGGTGTCTGAGCGGTCGACAACGTTAATTTCCTCCTTTAAGTGATATTCATCACAAACATTACCACTTTAGGTGCCTAACCCATTGTCGCCTCCCTTTACGACCACAACCAACGACCGTCGACGTAGTCCCTGCCATCCTCCTAGTCATACGCCGATGTAGTTTTGTCGATCGAACGTCGGTATCGTATGGGATCGTGATTTTCATCCCAGGGTTCTCGAGGTATAAAACGTCAATTTGTCGTCGATCGACAGTCAATCGATCATGATTTCTTAGAGGTTTTCGTCATCGGAGGGAGGTGAGGTCGAGTGGAGCTTCGTCGACGGCAAAAGGTGACTATTGATGTGGTTTTAGGGATTGAAATAAAGGTGTTTAAAGTTTCGGGGTTATTTTAAAATTTCTATTTTTTTAAATATAAATTTTAATTTTTGAATTTAAAATAAAAATTTTAAAATTATCAGATTGTGACACGTCACTTAACGAAGAAAATTAACGTCGTTGACGGTCCAAACACAAAAAATGGTAACGTTTGTAACATTATATACCAAGATCATTCAAAAAACAATTTAGACACTTATAATAAAAAAACACTATAGTTTGAGCACCTATTTTATAATAAAGCCTTAACAAAACCATGGTGCTAATATATGGAATATCTAGGAGGGGAAAACAATCAAAGTCAAAGAAAAAAGAAGCGCCAAATCCAAGCCATATGTAAAGGGTAAACTTCCAGCTAAGCTTATCCTTTTCACGTGCGTTCCACTTGCTCCCTCCTTCCTATAAAAACCCCCAAAAGCAAAGCACCAATCCTAAACTCTCACAATTTATCTGTCTAATCAATCAAAGAAAAAAATCATTTACTCTCGCCTGAAATCCTAGAATCCCATCCATGTCAACTTCGGCGAAGAAAACCACCGCCGTCAACAGTGGAGATAGGCGGCAGCCCAGTCGGCTTCAACGTCGCGCTCCGGCTTCCTTACAGATCAGTCCGGTTTCGAGCTGGAACATTGCGATCCCTCTCTTATCTCCGCTCGCTTCTTCTCCTCCGTCTATTGATCGGATGGAAGAGTCACCGCGTCAGGAACAGCCGCCGCGACAGAGCCAGAAAACGGAGCCCGAGAAGCTTGTGTTCAAGATGTGGCAGCATCCGGCGGCGCCGTTCTGTTACGAGCCGGCACAGTTGGTGCCGTCTTTCGTGCCGGTCTAGTTGTACATACGGAGACGAAAAGAAAATTGTAGTTAGATCCAACGGCGTGTGTTGAGCGCGTTTTCGTTCAACGGACAACACGTCACCATTTTTGTACAATCTGTTCATATTAGTATACTCTCTTTTAAGCTCGAAAGCATTGATTCAACACAGTTTTGTACTTTCCATTAATTTCGTTTACTTTACTGTTTGGGAATCGAGAAAACGATGGAAAGTGAGGTAACAAACGAAATCGATATTTCAATTCAAAGGGTAAAATGGGGATGGATTAGTTGCCGACTTGATTTGTTTTTGTGGTTTTATTATTACTATGACCGGATCTGGTTTGAATGGTCAAGAAAAATATGGGCAGCATTTACAAATTACTAATCAAAAGCAGTTGGCAAAGTAATGTTCTACAAATTATATAGAAATCATTACCTTTTAGATTTTAATTAGTGTTATTTGCCTTCAAAAAAAGCTTATTTTTCTTTGTCGTATCAAGTCTTGGCCAATATTTCTAATCATCGACGTTAATCTTACAATAATTTTTAAGGTCAAATTACGCATTTAGTATCTAAAATCAGTGTTGGTCTGTTTTAACACTTAAATTTTTAATTTTTTTTAAATTCATGTCTAACATTTGATTTTCGTTTCATTTTAGTATCTCATTGTCAAAAGCTTAACGTGTTTAATACCTAAACTATTAGTTTTGGTCTGTTCTAGTACCTAAATTTTCATTTTTTTTCAAAACTTGCTTTAAATTTTGAAATGGGTATTAAAACGAAATTAAAATTAAATTTTAGGTATGATTTTGAAAAAATTAAAAATTTAAGTACTAAAATAGACCAAAACTTATAATTTATATACTAAACAAATTATTTACCCTAATTTTAATCAATTATCACCGTCTTCAGTCTTCCTTTTTAAACTTATGTTCATCTATTGTCCAAGGATTTAATAGAAATTTGACAGATAATTTAATTATGAATCATCCTTATTTTATATATCTATTTAAAAATTGGGTAAAGTACATAAGTGGTCCCGACTATACGACATACTTTATTGAGTCTTTCAACTAATAAAAGTTACAATAATCCTTGACTATAGGATGCTACTTTATTGTGTCCTTCAATTATTACAAAATGATCACCTGACTATTCATTATGTTTCAAGCTTATCATTATCCTTTAAAAATTTTAACGACAATCTGAGCTAGATGTTAATATATTGTTTGGAATATGATAGTCGTTTAAGTTTCTGGGATCAAATTTTATTGTATCTCAGACAATAAATAACATTCAACTCAGATTTTTGTCATTTTTAATGGAAAATGACGAATCTGAAACATAATAAATAATCAGGTGATTATTTTGTAATTTTTAATAGCTAAGGACTTAACAAAGCAACATCATATAGTCATAGGACCATTTTGTAACTTTTGATAGTCAGGGGACTCAACAAAACATCACTATATAATCGAGAAACTATTTGTATACTTTACCCTTAAAAATTTATGATTTATTTTATAGATTTAGAATTTTATCTTTATTTTTTTCAGAATAATTAAGATTTTATCTAATTTCATATAAGTTTTTTTGTCCCATACAAATTTTGGTCTTATTTTTTTATTGAATGATAATATAGTAACTAAATTAAAGAAAAAATAAAGTAACCAAAATAATAATATATTAAAAGTTGAATGATGAAAATCATAGTTTCTCCTTGAAGTTTATGCTAGCCCCACAAAGGCAACACACAGCACATGCCTTTTGGGAGCATTTGGGGAAATCCAGCTTGTAGCATTAATTTTGTCAGAATCATAATCAAGTCCCTCTCACAAATCACATCAAAATGGACCAAATTTCATTGCTTTGATTTTAAACTTTCGGTACCTAAAATTAATGGATAATTACATTTTTATCACATTGTTCTTGAGATTTCCTTTGAAATACTGCAAAAAAAAAATCATCCAAATTAATGCAGTAAGTATACAATAACTACCAGGGTTTAATCCACCACTCTCATTTTGTTTCAACCTAGGTTGATGCAGTTGTTGCTTCTTTAAATAAGATAACAGCATAGTCAGGGTCACAACGAACCGGAAAACATCGATGTCGTCCGAGGGTACTCTATCGTATCCAGATATGCATCGGATATGGGATGTCGGAAGAACCAACGTTTCGAGTTTCCTATGTGCAGCTGATTTCAAAATTGTTCCATTTTGATCAGCCGGGAAGCAGTGAAGCTGTGTGGATTGTCCATGCAGGGGAATCGATGCAGTCGTCCGTGAAGGTGCCTGAAAACATGACTCGAACGATGCGAAGCAAATTGACTAGGGCAGCAATGACTTCAACAACAGTGTATATAACATTGAATTGCAGGGCATACCAGCTGAGGGTCCTTTTCTTTACTGAAACTCCCACATTCGTCCACCCTTTCGTACCGCGGACAATTAAGATCGTCAACACGGGTTGCAACACGTGCAGTCGGCAACTTTCTGGCGAGACGAACTGGTTTAACCTTTCTATTCGTCATTTTCGACTTCCATAGCTGGTATAAGAGATTGAAACATCACACACCAGATATGATAATGATTGGATATACACTTAAATCCGGCAAATAAATTAGGCTTTACCTATTGGAATCAAACATGAACCGAATCATCACCTTAATGTTCAACGAAAGCTTCACGAGTTTTGTTCGCCACTCCCTCCATTACATTCTGGTACAATGTTCTCTCTTTACTGTAATGTTGCTTCTTTTTCTTGTGAAACAAGAAACAATTCAATATAAGGCACGTGATAGGCCGAGCAGGGGCGGACCCAGGGGATTGCCAGGGGTAGCACGGACAACCCTCAAATTGTGAGGAACATTGATTAAATGTTATTATTTTAGTATTTTTATATATATATTTTGTTATTTTTAGGTAGAATCCCTATATTTCAGTTAAATTCTTATAGAAAAAAAATTTATACAACAAAATTGTCTACGTAGTGTTAATTTTTTTCTATTTTTTTTAATTAATACAAGTGTCACCTTTAATATTGTGCAACCCCTAAAAAATTTATAATAATTTTTTTGTGTAACCCTTGAATTTTTGTCCTGGGTCCGCCCCTGAGGCCGAGTCGTGTCCGACACGAATAACATTGATTTTCCTCTGTTTTTCATCAATATTGATGTGTTCGACACGAGTATCAAATACGAATACTTAAAAAAAACGAAGATCGGAACAAGGAATGAGGGTACATATACCAACCATTGGAGTATATTGCAGCTTAGGTTTTGGCCTTCTTCATTACCTAAGAAAGAAATGCATGCATGCATATAATCACTTTACAACCGTGGCGAACACAATGCAATAGGAATCATATTTGAGACCGCAATTCGAATCCCCGGCTACAACCTACCAGAATTTGCTCGATCTGATTCTTTCTACCATGGCCGACGCTCCAGTGCGCTGCAGTGTTGCCGGGATTTGGATATTTAGCCGATTCATGAACTGTTCCAAGTCCATCATGGAACAATTGAGCTCCGATTGATTACTGAAAAGGGTTTACAATTTGATAGACTTTTGGTTTTTATATGAACCCAAATTCTCCAATCGCTTCGGCTTCGTTAAGGACGATCCACTCAGATATTGACACATGCACGTATCGAATCGTGTTCGATCGGGCTCTCGAATAAAAATCAACTAAAAATAATAATCTTACATAGATGAGAGGGACACCCAATGCACTATTTTCTTTTTTGCATGTAAATGTTTAGACACATCCTCCATTTATGTTCCTCACACATTTAAAGAGAGTCCAAATCCAAACACAAACTTACAGGTGAGAAGCAGTGGAGAGTACGTAACGTATCTTCTCCACTACATTTTGTTTTCTTCCCACGTTCAATGGATACGTTGAAAAAGAAGGACCCCCCAAAAGTATAAAGATTGAGGGACCAAAGTTGTGATTATACCATTTAGTAAGTGGGCCAATTTTTTCAACTTAATGTTCCTATTCGGACCCCGGCAACAATTCCCAACAGGGTACAGATTGAAAATAAACACCGGCAGCAGCCTGTACTTTTCTTTCTTTCTTTCAAAAAGCAACATTGATCGAACTTTTATATTTAATATAATATTTTAGTGATTATTTTATAACACATTTTATAACTAAGTGACCTGTGATGTATTTTACCCAAAAAGACAAATTAAGCCACAACTAAACATGATTATATTAGTGGGAGAAACATGGGAAGCCTTTCTTAATTGACATGTATTGGTTTAGCTTGGCTAACCCATGTGGATAGTCTTGGTTGCCCTAAGTATACAAAAACAACTCCCACTATTGGTTAACTTTTGACAATTGAGTCCTTGTTTATATGATAAATTTTTTAAATAATAATAAGACAATATTTATTCAAAGATTAAACTTGAGACTGATATATGATATCGATTGAATAATTGATAAAAAATTTTACCACTCTATTCAAGATTCAATATACCATTACACAATGATCTTAATCTTCAGGGCTGTCTCTAAGGGGGGAGCACCATGAACAACCGCTCAGGACCCCCAATTTTTTATATTCATAATTAGGGCCGTTAATTTTTATATTTAAAATTAAGGCCCTAATTTTTATTATTTTATGAAATTTTAGTTTTTGACCCTCTTTTTCCATTTATCTTATTAATTCATCTAATTTTGAATTAAATTTAACCAATTTTTTATATTTATAAATAGTGCCGCTACTTTTTATAAATTCATAAAATATTTAGTTTTTACCCTTTTTTTCAATTTCTCTTATTTTTCATTCAATTTTGAATTAAATTTAATCGTTTTTTTTTTCAAATCTTACTCTTCAATTTATTAAATATTCTTTAATTTTTAGTGTTCTCCATTCTCAATCTAACAACAGAATAATCTACAACTCTTTTTTTATTGATTATTCAAGCAATGTATCATACATGCGTTCAATTTTTTATATATTTATTCTCTTTTAGTTGTATTTAAGGTGTTTTCTTAATAAAATAATAAACAAATATTTTCATAAAATTTAATCATTTTCTATGATTTATTCATATAATATTAAATTAATTATTCAAAGTAATGAAATATGCTTTCATTTTATAAAGGCTTATTTTTTTAGTTTTCGCTCGAGACCCTGAAAATGTCTGGGACTACTATGTTAATCTTTATATAATGTGATCTTTCTTTTCTAATATTTGCATGGGATTTAGGATAACAAAGGAGGGGAGGATGAAAAGATAAAAAAGGAAAAGTTTAGGGGTTTTTCTTTTTATACTTTTGAGATTTTTTTCATGGAGAATATTAGATAACCAAATAAAGCGTTTTATAATTTTTTTTTACCTAAAGAAAACCTAACTAATCATCTATGACAAATCTAAATCACTTTCCTTTATTCTTTTGCATTTACTCCCTTGGCTCTATGTAGCGTTGGGTTGGGTCGGGTTTTTGGTCCACCCGACCCGACCCGAGAACAAGGAGTCCTCCACCCGAGACGAGGACTCGACCAGACCAAAACAAGTTTTCACCTGAACCGAACACGACTCGATAAGTATAACATAAAAACCCGACCCGAAATAAAAAAAAAATTATTCAATAAAAATGGTGACTTAATTGAAAAAAATAATATATAGAGGGATATTATTATAATTATTCCTAAATATATAAGGTAAAATTATATTTTTTTGGGTCGGGTCGGATATTTTTCATCCTAAACCTGAACCTGACCTGACCAGAACCCGAAATTTCTTTAAAAATATCCGACTCGATCAGATCAGAACCCGTCGAGTTTGAGTCCCATACTCATTCCTAGCTCTATGTTTGAAAACCGTTGTAATATTTTTGTTAGAATTGAGTTCAAGTACTTTTTAGATTTGTTGGTTTGGGTGGTCTTTGTTTCATTTTAGTTTTCTTAATTCAAAACCTCAATATTCAAGGTTTTAATATTATTTTAGTGATTTAACTTGTTATTTCATTAAACCAATTGAACGATTTCAGTGGTAGAAGAGAGTATTATTGTCTTTAAAAGTTTTAAATTCGAGTAATTATGATTACATGATATGTATGAATTATTAATAGGGTAAAGTATAGTAATGGTCACTGAACATTTCTGAAGCTTGCATTTAGGTCTCCCAACTTTTAAAACTTACAATACAGTCCCCAACATTTAATCCGTTTGCAATATGGTCCCCGCACCTATGAAAATTAGGGTAGATTATATAAATGGTCACTAAACTTTTTAGGTACTTGAATTTAGGTCCCCAACTTTTAAAACTTACAAAACAATCCTCAATTTCATTCTAAACCACAAATTCCAAAGTAATTCAATTTCATTCTAAACCCTAAATTCCAAAATAATTCAATTACATTCTAAAGCCCAAATTCTAAAATACTTCAATTTCTGTCTTTTTTTTATAAATGACGCCAATGTCACTAAATTATTAATTAATTTACTTTTTATATTTAAAAACATATGATAATTTTTTAATATTAATTTAAAGACATGAAAATTTTTCAATAGTAAGAATATATGATAATAATTCATTTATTTAAAAATAAATATATTTCTAATTATTTGTGTATGTTTTTATATCTAATCATACGTGTTAATATATTTTATATCTTTCATATAAATATTAAGACTACATAAATTGAAGAGTCAAAATTTTATATATGAGTTATGTTAATTATAGTAATGATGTATAAATGTATTTTATTTTTATATTATTTATATTATAATTAAAATATAAATATTACCATGATAATTAAATATTTATTTACTTATTACATCGAATATTTTTTGTAGAAAAATTATTTAATAAAATCATAAAAAACACACTAAAAAAATAAACACTGAAGTTGACTACTTCAAAAATAAAATAAAAAAATCAATAATTTAATATAATATACCCTAAGTTGATGATAACAATCTGTAACACCCTCAACCCGTATCCGACCCGAATACGAGTTTGAGGTGTCACATTGACTTTTCAAACTTTGACTCTTGACAAAAATTCAAAGAAAAATTTAAAACTTTCATTAAAATAAAAACTGTGTATTTACATAAATTGACCAAAATCAATCAGAGCATATTCAGCTCAATCAATTAGTACATGCCAACTATATTCAGATTAACCATACACATTTAAATCATCTATTTTCTGATCTGAAACTTTATAAGGAAAATGCTGACCTGTCTTGCTCCTCTTAGCTCTTTACTCTTCTCACTTCTGTAACCTACGTGTGAAACAATCACACGCTAAGTCGTTGACTTAGTGAGGCGTAAAACATATAATAAAACTCTAACTCATAATCATACTTGAACAATTTCTACTAACATATCACATACAAGCATCATACCCACATATACATGTAATAATTCCTACTATGCACCTTTCATATATATATATATATACATATCCACGCATACATATAATTATCTTCTTTCCTATCATTATCATATTATCACCTTTCATATTTCTATTCTCTTGTTTACATGATCAATTAAGCTCATATCATATATCTTATAGCATATACAATAATCACTAACACACACATATATCATATACAGTACATTCCATGTTATCTCTTATTAGCCCATGTGCACCTGTGAGAATTGTAGATATGTGAGTCTATTGAGGTTGTGCACCACTATGCTGTCACCACAACTCATATAAATGAGCCCGAAGGACCTATCCAGAGGTCATAAAGATCCTCGGTAACTATCCAGAGGTCATAAAGATCCTCGGCAACTGTCCATAGGTTCCGAAGAACCTTGGTAAACTGTCCATATGTTCCTTAGAACATAGGTATACTGTCCATATGTCTCGAAAGACATAGGTAATTCTGTCCATATGTTCCTTAGAACATAGGTATACTCTCGACTCTTGGCATACCAACTATACCACTAGCTCTCTTATCATATAACATGGGCATTATCATTTATAACAGTCAATTTACTTATTCATATCCTTTCTCTTATGAACATATATCTTTTCTTTTCAGTCGCGTACCAAATGTACGTGTAATCATTGATCTTATAATCACATGTTCATTCTCTTCTGTCACATACCATATGTGTGTGTAAACATATATCTCATAAACATGTATTTATGAATCTCATATCATATCACATATTCACATAAACATATAATTCACATATTACATGTACCTTTTCTCATATATCTCATATCATATAATTTATGCTCTGTCCTCTTATGTTCACATGACATAATGCATACAAATCATATTCACACATGTTTTTACTCATGAATTCATACATGATACAAATCATGTCATTCACATATTTAAATTTATTACTTCATGTACTATAATTATAGGAAATAACACTTCTCTGGTGTTCATATGACATGTAAATCATTGTCATATCTTGTTCTCATATGTTTCTCATACATCACATATATCACATATTCATATAGGCTCACGATTTTTATCACCTATCATGTCATTTCACATATACACTTTTATTACATTAAAAGATGGACATGTAGTCTTATGTGACCTATCAATACTATCTGTTCATATAATCTCCTTTTACCTTATAAGTAAATACTACTTATTTTATCCCACTTTTCTATTTATTCTCCAAATTATTTATATCAATTCACATGGTTTATTACACAACTTATATCACCTTTTCATGTATTACAGATATCTTGTCGCATATCTTATATCTTGTCATAATATCATTACATACAAAAACATGTCAACACATATAATCAAGCATACATACATTTCATGTCATTCACATACTTATAATCAAGACTTCATGCACTATAACTATAGGAAATAGACTTATCACAAGTCCAATTTCCATATAATTCTATAAAATAAGATGCACTCACCTTAGCTTTGCTTTGATTCGATTATAATTCTTCAATTGATCCGAAACGGGATCACGTTCTATATCTACATCATCATACATAGATCTATATTAGTATTATAACTAATATACTCTAATGGTTCACTCTTTAGACTAAGAGAAAAGGCAATTTCATCTTTTAATGAAGGTATGCATCGATGCACTACTGATGCATCGGTGCATAAAATACATTCGATGTTTGTTTATTACTGGGATGCATCGATGCATGCCTTATGCATCGATGCACTAATTGCATTCGATGTTTCCTTATTAATGGGATGCATCGATGCACTACTTATGCATCGATGCACAAATTGCATTCGATGTATTTATTTTAAAAGAGTGCATCGATGCACTACCAATGCATCGATACACCTTCAAACAATTTCTGGGTTTTAACATTGATGCATCGGTGCACTATGAATATGCATCGATGCACTCTGCCCAGAACCTCTTTTTAAACCCGAAAATTCCTTCTTTTTGGATTAAATCCTTCATATTTCAACCCCTTTCATATTCCTAACTTTCATATACATACTTAAACTCATTAATATTTCATTTATCTCATCTTTAACCTCTAAATTTCATCTTTCATATGGAAATTCAAGAATCATACTAAATTTCAAACATGTTCCAAATTCCATTCAATTGCTTCTAACTTCTTAATTAGACCCTTGACAAGTCAAATCAACTTTAGAACTTCAAAAACCTTTCTATAACAAAAGTTCATTTATAAACCCTTAATAGAAATTCCTTTCTAATTCTCTCTCTTTGGTGTTTTAAACTTATATAAGTTTTCCTTAAGCTTATATAACCCTCAAAGACTCAAATCCAACTTAAAACTTTCAAGAAATCAAAAGCTAAATCAAACTTACCTTTGCTCTTGGCTTCCACGTAAAGAAGAAGAAGAAATGAGAAGAGCACTCTGGAGAATTCTCTCCCTTTTCACGTGTATTTATCCTTATCAATCCCATTTTAATTCATTTCTTGGTCAATTGACCTTTTTGCCCTTTATTTCCTTTAATAATTACTAAATAACCTTCATCATATATATCCAATAATCATTAAACTATTTCATTCTTCTACTTTAGTCATCAAATTCTGAAACTTTATAATTTGGTCACTAACCCATAATTTGGGATGTTACACAATCAACTCAAAAGAGATGGGGTTTATGTCATATTTTCGTAACGTACGTAAACTTTTTATTTCATGGTCACGTATTCTTTTAGTTCTAGCACGATCTATTTTTTAATTTTCTAATACACTTAACAAAATTATATTATAACTCGTTAAGTGGTTTCATAGGTAAAAAATATTATTTTCTTTAAAAGTTTTAAATTCAAACAATTGTGTTTGTAGGGTATATCTATATTATTAATAAATTAAAAAAATTGAATAAATACTATCTTATAATCACATCAAACTATTAAAAACTAAATTATAATTGAAATAAATAAAAATTATAAGGATGTCAATTGGGGATTTTGATTCTTAATTTTTTCATTGAGAGATTGTGTTTTTTTTATTCAATTTCTTCCATAATCATTTTTTATATTTAAATTATTGAAGGTCACTAAATTTACATTTACGAGGAGGGAGTGTTTTTTTTTCTTCACAAAAGTAAAAAAATCAAAACGCTATCACGTTCTTAAAGATAATCTAGTATATTCCTCCTTAAATTGAAATATTTTAGAATTTGGGTTTTAGAATGTAATTGAATTATTTTGGAATTTAGGGTTTAGAATGAAATTGAATTACTTTGGAATTTGGGGTTTAGAATGAAATTGAGAATTGTTTTGTAAGTTTTAAAAAGTTAGGGGACCTAAATTCAAGTGTCTGAAAAGTTTAGTGACCATTTATATAATTTACCCTAATTTTCATAGGTGCGGGACCATATTGCAAGTGGATTAAATGTTGGGGGACTGTATTGCAAGTTTTAAAAGTTAAGGGACCAAAATGCAAGCTTCAAAAATGTTCAGTGACCATTACTATACTTTACCCTTATTAATAACTAGATTAGATTTTAAACGGATACTACTTTCTAATAACTCAATATTATTAATTTTTTAAATAAATAATAACTAAACTATTAATTTTTGATTCGTTTTAGTAGATAAAGTTGACCATGGCAGACCTAAGTAAATACTATCAAGACTCCATTTTGAATGAAACTTAAAAGAGCAAAGTCTTATCCTTTTCCTTCAATTCTTCTGTTTGCAAAAACACCCCATTTTGAATTCTCAAACGAAATTCCTTTGTTCGAACCTCTTGAAACCCCAAAGTCTGAATCTTTATTCACAGCAGCTCAAAGATTCTTCAACAATGGTAGAAGAAATTTGGATACTCAAAATGGGAAACCAGGTAAGTTCAAATCTCAAACACGCCTTCCTCCTCGATCACATCTCCAGAAAGAAGAACACCCAAACCCACCCGACATCCAAAAACACGAAACAATCGGAATCTTGTCTTTTGAAGTCGCCAGTGTCATATCCAGAACCGTTCAATTCCACAAATCCTGTCGGAACCCGAGATCTCAAAGCTCAAATCCGAGATCTTGAAATCCCCAGACATTTCAAAGTTAATCTCATCCGACGAAGATTACCTTCTTTCACTCGCTTTAGCTGAGAAACTAGATGAATTGAACAGGGCTGCCAATGTTGTGTCTAGACTAGGCAAAAAATGCAACGAACCGGCTCTGCAAGGCTTCGAACATGTTTTTGGAGATATTATGAATGGGGTTATCGATGTTAGGGAATTGCGGTTTCTAGTTAAAGACATGGAGGGGATGGTAAGAAAACTGGAGAGGTATGTCAATTTGACTGCTACGTTGTATAGTGTAATGGAGGGTCCTGAATGAATTGAAACAGAGTACTAAGAAGTTTCAAGCGAACCCACATGAGGAAGTAAGAGAGCTTTCGAGCAGAAATTGATTTGGCAGAGACAAGATGTTAGGCATCTTAAGTATGTGTCACTTTGGAACCAGACACTCGATAAGGTTGTCGAGCTGTTGGCTAGGACTGTTTGCACTGTTTTTGCTAGGATTCTTGCTGTTTTTGGTGATTCTGCTTTGGGGAAAGATGGTGAACGTGGGAGGATCGGGTGGTTTTCAGATCGAGTCGAGGTCGTTTCTAGGCAGTCGAAACGGGCTCTTAGTAAAAGTAGTAGTGTTGGGAGTGATCAGCCGGTGTGGTGGAGAAAAGGGGAGTGAGTTCGAAGAATCGGGGTATCGAATCGTGGAAGGGTGAAATTTTGTTAAGTAGGATGGAGGATTTCAGTTTTCTTTGTGGGACTACTCCCGGGGGACTTTTCGTTGATTGCCTTAGTTTGAGTAGTTCAGCTTTGAGGTATGTTGATGATGATCGGAGCGTTGATTGTGATGACCGAAGTAGACGGATTCCGGGTTGTTGTAGTGCTGCAAATGAACGGCTGAAGAGTGAACGGCCGAATCGCTCTCCTCCCTTTTGTTTGCCCCAACTCAATGATCATCTGAATGGAAATCACAGACAACCCAACTGTGGTGTGTCGAGTACTGCTCAATTTGGTCCTAAAAGTAGGTTAGCTTCATATGCTACAACATCCACCATTGGAGGTTCGGCTCTTGCCTTGCACCATGCTAACGTAATAATCGTCATCGAGAAGTTGCTCCGGTACCCTCATTTGGTCGGTGAAGAAGCTCGAGACGATTTGTATCAGATGTTGCCAAGAAGTTTGAGACTGTCTCTGAGGACTAATCTCATGTCCTATGTCAAGAATTTGGCGATATACGATGCATCCGTTGGCTCATGATTGGAAAGAAACTCTGGATGGGATATTAAGCTGGCCCGCACCACTGGCACATAACATGATTCGATGGCAAAGCGAGCGGAATTTCGTTTGACTAACTACCAATACGCATAAATTCTTTACAGTTAACAGGTGATATACATGATGAAGTAGAGAGTCATAATCGTGTTTTTCTTCTTGCTTTTCGTTTACATGCTAGACATGAACATTATGATTATGTCTTGAATGAATCTTTGTTGCTGCTGTGTATGCAGGATGCTCTGGTTTATCCGTGGTCGAAGAGCCAAAATTCTTAGAAGTCGAGTCGGTCCGTATACAGCAATATCATTCTAGGGTCCGAAATTGTATTTCTTTTCTCGAGATTCCGATACTGATTGCCGTTGGCCACCCGTCCGAAATATGTAATTAGCCCTTATTATTTTATAAACTCTCGTTTGCTTCCTTGCCTTAGAAAACGGTGTGCACCCCACCTTCCCACGCGCACGCCACACCCACGAAACCCTAATTTCCAAGCACACCTCAGTTTTATGTTTGATATTTAAATAATATTTTTAAAATATTTTATTTAAATATTGTATAAAATATAAAAAGGAAAAGCATGATTATAATAATATTTATTACCATTCTAAAAAATAAATATTTCGATCTTTATGCGATTGAATTCGTATGTGATTAACCTATGCCATCCATTATTCAAAGACTAAATATAGTATAGATAAGACTTGAATATAATATGAACATAATAAAAACACGATATTAAAAAATATAAAATAAATTTTGGTGAATTATCATTTCTAATTCTAGATACTTATGTAATAACAATGCATTAAATACAAATATTTATTTATTTAATAAATAAATATTATACAATAACAATTCATTAAATAACTGTTACATTGGTTTTGTGTCAATGTATTTATATAATACCTAACAATTCATTAATTAATCTTTGTTTAAATATATTTTAAAAAATAAGCATTTATATTTAATATATTATCCATTTAAAATAATATATTGACTATACAATTATCATTTATAAAATATCAGCTTGCTACTTTTCATTTATTTTATTAACTTGCTACTTTTCTTTAGATAATAAAAATGGATTTATTAAAAAAATTATAAACTATCATTTTTTGTTCTTATATAGTTGGATCTATTACCATTTTAAATTTCATTTAAGAGACTTTAAATTCTTTATTATTATTTTTATTTATGGGGTAAGTGCAATGCGGTATATGCTCAAAGATAACTATCAGCTATTTGAGATTGAACGTTCACACCCTGATATTCCTGGTGCTCAAACCCATGACCTCAAGTGATAAGAAGCTTGATATCGCTTAAGTAATGCCTCAAGTTCGAGTCCTTATGTATGCAAAAAAAATCCGTTGGAAGACTCACCCACCAAAACTATGTGTACGACCCGAGTTAGTCCGGATTAGTCATGGTGATGCCTTGAAATTGGAGGGCAACCAAAAATAATTCATTCACCGGTAAGTTTATTGTTTACTATTTGATTTAATTAAATAATCAATTTGATTGAGTTTAAATCTATTGATATGAAGGGGAAAAAAACCCTAATAGCACCCCAAATGAAAACACAACATAGTTTTCAACCGAGACAGGAAGAAAAGAACATTTGATCCAATATTGTCTTAAGTTTTTGTAATAATCTTGTTTTCTTTTTCTCCTCCTCTTCTTTTAAATACTGCAAATTTTTAATATACCTCACTGCTTTAGTTTATTCTTTCTCTTTCCTCTTTCCTTTTCTCTCTCTCTCTAGTCTCTCTTTCTTTGTGTTTGGTGCTATCAAGGGTTCTTTGATTTCAATCAAACAAATTCTGGGTCGTTGATCTTTTTGATTCATCATCATTACACAGCTTAATTTGGTTCTCTTCTAGTTTTACTTGATTCCCAGTTTGAGATTTGCATCTAATTCTCTTTTTTTCCCTACAGCTTTGTTTTATGCTTCAAACCCTATTTTTCTTCTTGTTGAATTTCTCTCTCTGATCTCAAACTTTGATTCCCAGTTTATGTGATTGTGTTCTTCTTTGTTTGTTGAATTCGATTTTCGTAACGCTGGCGAATCCTTGGTGGGCTAATCAGGTAAGTCTGCCGGGCATGGAGCCGGCAGGCAACTCACCAGCCTTGAGCAAACGTGACCTCGAAATCTCCATGAACGACGCAAGCAAAAATAGAGGAGGTGATGATGAAGATAGAGACACCGGCGACGAGCCTAGAGAAGGAGCGGTCGAGATCGGTAATCGAAGACCTCGAGGCCGTCCTCCGGGCTCCAAAAACAAGCCTAAACCGCCTATTTTCGTGACCAGGGACAGCCCCAATGCGCTCCGTAGTCATGTCATGGAAGTGGCGAGCGGTACCGATGTAGCCGAAAGCATAGCACAATTTGCTCGGAGACGACAACGCGGGGTTTGCGTGCTTAGCGGCAGCGGATCGGTTGCAAACGTTACCCTAAGACAACCGGAAGCACCCAGCTCGGTGGTTGCTCTTCATGGAAGGTTTGAAATTTTGTCTCTAACCGGGGCCTTTCTCCCCGGACCGGCTCCTCCCGGCTCGACGGGGCTCACCGTATACCTAGCTGGCGGTCAAGGACAAGTCGTTGGAGGAAGCGTTGTAGGTTCACTTATCGCAGCCGGTCCGGTTATGGTCATCGCAGCTACGTTTTCCAACGCAACCTACGAAAGATTGCCGTTAGAAGACGAGGAAGAAGTCGTCGGCGCCGGTCAGGGAGGACAGATCCAAGGCGGCGGAGGAACCGATTCACCGCCAGCAATAGGAAGTAGCGGCGGCCCACACACGGGCATGCCGGATCCATCTTCACTTCCAATATACAACTTGCCCCCTAACCTACTCCCCAATGGAGGGCAACTAGGGCATGAACCCTATGCTTGGGCGCATGGGAGACCACCTTACTAGTAAATTGGAAGTACCATCTTCCATATACACCAGAGAGCGAGGCTTAATTTAGGGTTTGTGCAATCTTTTTTTAAAGATAGAGAGATTTAAAGATAAACAACTATGAGTGATTTTCATTGTATATTAAACTCTCTTTCCCTATGCTTTTGTGCTTGCAATAATACATAAAATTTGATATTAGAAACTTTTTTTTTCAAATTGTTTATTCGGTGAAAAAAATTATAAACAGATTACATCTATACCATCTATATTATTTAGGGTTTAAGTTTTATACCAAAAAAAGGGTTTTACCTTAAAACATCCTCATCTCTGTATTTGTTTTTCCACTGCATCAAGCTTGATATATATGTCACTTTCAGCGGCGTTTCTTAAGATGCCTTTGTTTTTATTTTTGTCGAGAAGATTTTTAACGACGTTTAAAAACATTACTACAAAACTAAAAAACATCGCTAAAAACATTTTTTTTGTAATGACTCTTTAATAGCCTCACATGCCTTCCATCGGGAGTATGGCTCTTTTGTCTTTGTCATTTTTCTTATTTAATAATTAGACCATTCCTTTCCCATCCTTCAGCATGGCTCTTGAATCATTTTAATTAACTTACAACTTTGATATTATACGACAGCTCGAAATTTATACGAATTATTTTTAAACACGTAGTGTGAACCAACTTTATCTTAGTGGTTAAAGAAATCGTTATTGTTTCTAAAGATTACGGGTTCGAACACCAACGATTATAGCAAGGTGATTGAGCATTCGTTGTCAAATAGTTGAGAGTATTTAAAACATATACTACTTTGTAATCACCTTAATTTAATAAAAAAATTAAACACGTGATATTCAAATTAACATATAATTAATTGATGAGATAACCTCATTTAATTTGATGTATAATATTTTATTATTTAAGTTTTTGTTTGAAAATTAATGATTAGGTCACATATTACAAATAATTCCAAATATGTATGGGTGATCTGTTCAATAAATTATTGTCTAAAGTGAATTAATAAGCAAAGTCTTTGCGTATAAAGCGAGTATTAAGCTATGAAATTCAACAATCATATAAAATAGGATGATTCTGTCACAATCAACAAGCATCGCTGAGCACCATTAATAATGAGCACTACTAATTTAATTTATATGGTGCTCGAAACACCACTAATAATGAGCACTATCAATTTAATTTATAGAAATTTAAAATTCTAAGGGACTCAACTCATAATTATAACTTAGTTAAAATTTTAAAAGTATATTAGTTAAAATAAAATATTTATTATATTATTTTTCAAAAATAGCTTAATGACCTGATTGAAAAAAAATAAAAAATGGTGGTCAAAATTCATTTAAATAGTTTAATGCAATAGTTAGGTGGTCACTGTTATATTTTACCCAAAAAAGATTATGTAAAATAATATAAT
The DNA here is from genome assembly GCF_006381635.1 of Hibiscus syriacus. NCBI lineage: Eukaryota > Viridiplantae > Streptophyta > Magnoliopsida > Malvales > Malvaceae > Hibiscus > Hibiscus syriacus. The sequence continues at coordinate 355,842 of NW_024062797.1, forward strand.
AAACAATTTTATTTAATTAATTTATCTTTAAATTTTTTACTAATTTATAATTATATGTTGAGTCCTTTATAATTTTAAATTTTTATAAATTAAATTAATGGTACTCAGCGATATTCGGTGAGCGTTGTAGAATTTTTTTATGAAATATATATAATATTGATTTAACTTATTCCTTTCCATCTTCAAGAAACCTTGTGAATATATGTGGAATAAAATATATAAGTGGAATAAAATATATTTATAAAAGTATTATTCAATGAATGAATACAAGTGGAGTAGTAAAGGATTTGTGTGTGTGTGTATATATATATATATATATAGGTATTATCTAAGTGCTTTAACCTTTAGATCTTTAGAAGAATATTAATATAAATATTCAATGAAAATGCTCAAGTGGTAATTTAGAAGACCTTTTCGTCGTTGCATTGTCTACTCCAACACTTGAAGATTGTATTCGAGATTAAACTGCGAAGATTCAAATATCTTAAGCGACGTTGTCCTGAAGAGACGTAAATATGTGTTGTACTCTTTTTTCTTGATCGATATTTTATCACACTAATTTTTTTTTGTAAGGTTTTTAATCTAACAACATATTATGTGTATTAAATCTTAACATAAACCCTGAACAAGAGACATGACAACGTTGAAATTCCACTTATAAAATATAATTTTTCAATTGCCAATACATGAAATAATTTTTATATTTCACCTAATGCATACATCAAAATAAAAAAAAAGACTCTAATCAAAAAAATTTAAGATAATATCCTATTAACACAATCAAATGATCATATAAGGGTGTACATAAAAACAAGTCAAAAACAACATGAAGGCCCTTCTTCGCATGAATTCACATGTCACACTTAATTAGGGGTGTTCGTGGTCGGTTTGGATTGGTTTTTGGCTAAAAATTCATCCGACTCGAAAGAATAAATGTTTGCGGTTTGGATCGGTTTAGATGTTTCTAAAAAAATCCGATCCGATCCAATAAAGTGCGGCTTGATTCGGTTTGGATTTGTGCGGTTTTTGAATTCTAATTTTTCAAAATAATTCTTGATTTTTTTTTCATAAAAAAACATCATATGTATGAAAAAAGCAAAGATAATATATATTTTAACAAATGTAAGCTTGTGAAGCTTACAAAGAGAATATATATTTTAACAAATCAAGAAACGAATCAGTTTCTCGTCAGTAAGTCACCCATAAAAGTAAAACGACACATTTTTTAAGTTTTGCCCGATAATTTTTCTCTTCCTTAGAACTGAGGAAATACCAAAAGACTATACTATCCTTCTTTGATATTATCATTTATTGCACCATTTTTTTTCATTGGCATCGATGACTAGAATCTGGAGCAAAATTGTTATGTGCGTGTCGAGGAAAGTTGAATCTGTATCTGTATCTAGGTTTTGTGAGATTTTGTGGGGGCTTTTGATGGGTTTGTTCAAGCTTGTAAATTCAATATTTCATTTCATCGGGTTAGTTCGGTTTGGATCGGTTCTGGATTTTCAAACCGAAACCGAACCGAACCGATCGGTTTGTAAAAAGAAACCAAACACACTAAATTTATTTCGGTTTTCGATTATTTTTAGATCGGATTGGATCTGAACACCCCTACACTTAATAATCCCTAATGAAAAAAGTTACCATAATTTTAACAACTTGGGCACATCATTCCAACACTAAAGTCACAACATCAAATGGACCCGTTTTTTATGCAATAATTACACTATTAAATTAATTAATCTCTAACCCAAACAACCAATTAAAACACCAACGGTTGATTTAAGTAGTAAGTAACTTCATATCGTTTAAACAAGTCTCGAGTTTAAATTCTTTTGTATGCAGAAAATCCCTGCTAAAAGACTCACCCACTAAAATCATGTGTGTAACCCGAGTCAGCTCAGATTAATCAAGGCGAAACCTTAAGAACCAGGAGGGTAAAAACAATTAAAACAAATATATTATCCTTTTTGTTCCATTAGCCTTTCCAAATGTTGGCGCACACACATTGGGAGGGTGAGCTTATTTTAGCCAAATTATAGCTTATTCTAAATTAAAAGGATCCACTAATTAAGTCTTTTGCATTAATGAAATGTGGACCACCAAAATATTTTAATGTTTTAATTAAATGATTAAACCTAATATAAGGTTTAAATCTTGGCGTAGTAGCAAACAGCATTGAAGAGAAGTCCATGTTTGATGCTGAGATTGAATGGCACCAATTCCCTTTGTCGTGGAGTACACGTCATCCTTTTGGAGCCACGACCCAAAGTTTTTTAACCTAATTTAATTTGGGAAGGAGTTATTTTGTAGTCCTGAATTTGGTAATTTATGTTTATTTGGTCCTTGAATTCTTTTAGTTATGATGATGTGATATTATGAGATTCATATGATTAAAAAGATGAAAAATGGGTTAGAATCGAAGTTTAGACACCAATGTGGACCAACATTTACTAAAATAGTTATTTTACCCCTGTTCTATTTTTTGGGAGTATTTTAGCCCCCAATGTTTCATTTTAGGACAAAATTAATGGTCATTAACATTTGACAGAATAATCAATTTGACCCTTATTATTTTTTTAGAGCCTTTTAGTCCTCAACATTTCATTTTAGGTTAAAAAATCTCATATTTTAAAGCGTTAATCGTGTGTTAACTATTAGTTTCCATTTATGGAGGGTTTTTCCCACCAAAGTGAAAAGTATGAGGGGCAAAATGCTCCCAAAAAAAAGAATAAAAGCAAAAATGATCATTTTGATAAACGTTGAGGCTATTATTGACATTATGCCATTCCAAAAAGACCTATCTAAACTCGTGCGTGCAGACTACGGTACTTAAACTCGGGTTATTAAAGGAGAACAAAATTCCCTTTAATCACTAGAACCACTCCAATAGTTATAGTTGGGAGGATTGTCTAATGTTAATGATTGTTTAATTTCTTTGCTTGGTTTATTTTCATGTATAATCAACGGATACAATCACTTTAACTACACATAAATTCGTTTATTGTTTAGATCTAATAAATTAATTTACCCATTATTTATTTTATCAGTAATAATGATAAAATGTAAAAGTTGTTGAAAATAAATTAAACAACATCAGCAACATAATCCATAACAGCAAACAGAAAATAAATTTTGAGGGTCAAATGTTAATTAATTAATGGCTTGCATGGTAAACATGTATTATTAAATTTATTATTACCAATATTTGTATAAGTTTCTTAAACGACCAATATTTTAATAAAAAATAATATATTTTATAATTCAAAGATGCCAAGTAGGAAGTTGAAAATACAGCGTTGAATATAATTAATTAGAAATTGTGCAGCTTTCCAATATTTCAGCAAATTTGAATATTAGCACTGATAATTACACATTTTATATAATATTTTTGTAAATATAATATTAAGTGCTCCAGTTCACCAGCAGTTAGCTTTGACTTCAAAAATTCACCTATTAATTAATGACCATTTAGTTGTATATATTATATGCCATTTATATTTAAATAATTTTAATTTAAAACTATTATAAAATAAAAAAAGCTATATATATATATAAACTGTCGCATGTTTAATTTTATAGGTTAACTACACGATGCTCATTTATGTTTGTGTTTTGTCCACTTTTAGTCACTGATTTCAAAAAACATAAGATGTAGTCACTTTCGTTTTTATTTAATTAAGATGTAGTCACCGAGTTAATATTTTGATATAATTACATATTTGATCCATGTAATTTACATATTCTCTTAATCTAGTCCTACTTTTTAAAAATTTAAAATAAATTTAATCATACAATCGAGTGATGTCACATGTCATGCCACTTGTCATGTCAAGATCATTGTTTGGTCTAAAGTAGACAACATGATGTATATATTTTGTATCTTAGTATATAAATACTTAAATTCATAATATTTTTTATATAACTTAAAAAAATATTTTCTAAAAATTAACTTATTAAATGTAATTTATTATTAACTTAATTGAAAAATATTTTTTTATTTTTAATTATATATATATTATGTTAAAACTTATTTAAACATATGACTAAATTGAGAGAATATGTAAATAACATGGACCAAATGTATGATTATACCAACTATCATGTCAAATATTCTGTTAATTGTTAACATCAGTTAACCCGTGATAATCACATCTTAATTAAATAAAAACGAAGATGACCATATATTAATTAAGTAAAAAGGAAGGTGACCATATATTAATTTGGTAAAAATGAAAATGACCATATCTTATGTTTTTTTAAAATTAGTGACCAAAAGTAAACAAATACAAACATAAGTGATCATTTGTGTAATTTACCCTATTTTTTAATAGAATGTTATGCATATATGTCTTCATTCAATGTTCAAACATTAGCAACTTTGAAATAATTAAATCCCACATTTTTCTCATTTCAAAAAGGCTTCATATATAATAGTATCTTTATATTTTAGATTAGTTTTTATTTTGTGTATATTTTTTATATATATATATATTCATTTTTTTATATTTTTTCAATTTTAATGATAATATTGAGATGTAAGTAAAAAATGCACAAAAGATAATAAGAATTATACCATAATACAAGAATTATGCTAAAGATTGTGATTAATTAATTAATCAAAAGGACAACTCATCATCTTTAATTTGAATTTGTCAACAATGAAGCGAATACGGACACAAAGTGGGGCTTTATTGCCGGCTCTAGAAAACAAATTGTAATTTTAACTCGGGTAAATTACGTGTTAGTATATAAATTATCAATTTTGATCTTAAATTTTTCGAAAATCATATAGTGTTTAATTTTTGTTTCGTTTCAGTATCCAGCCGTTAAAAATTTAACACGTTTAGTACATAGACTATCAGTTTTTATCTTTTTTCAGTACCTAAACTTTAAAAAGAATCAAAATTTAAAGTTAACTTTGAACGGTGTACTAAAATGAAACAAAAATTAAATTTTATGTATGGTTCTAAAAATTGAAAGTTTAAGTGCTAAAACGGATCAAAACTGATAATTTAAGTACTAAATACATAATTTACTCTTTTCACTATTATAATAATTATATAATAAGGCTTTTGGCTGTTTCTATTTGTAGTTACATGAACTAATGAAATTCCGTAAACGTCTATTATGAATATTCAAAAGGTAATCATAGTATGAACCAAATGACATCAATGGTAAATGAATTGTTGTTATTTCGAAAGATTTGAGTTTAAGCATCATAAATGCCAGAGGTGTGAGCGTTCAATGTTGAAAGGTTAAGAATTATCTTCGAACAGCTAATGCCCTTGTACTTACCCTAGGTTATTAAAAAAAATGTAACCATGGAATGAATCGAATGACCTCACTGGCAAAGGAATTGCTGTTATTTTTGAGGTCTTGGATTTGAGCATCAGGAATGTCAAGAATGTCAGCGTTCAATGTTATAACTTTTAATATTCAAAATCGTCTCGTTATTTTTTATTATTTCACACCTTAAACAACTAATCTATAAACAAAGAGTCAAATTTTTATATGATCTATTGAACGAATAATTTATATGTCGTAGAGGTTCATTACGGGGACATCTCTAATATATTAAATGACCCTTGATATAGCTTATACTTAATTATAATTAGTAAATGAACATGTTTATTTGGAGGGTTTTTCCCCTCTAATGGAAACAAAGCCCATATATGAGAAACTTCATGGCCCACGTGGACTTAGGATGCTAACATCCTCCTTTGGTCCAATTAAGCAATTTAAAATAGGGTAAACTACGCATTTAGTACATAAAATATTAGTTTTAGTATCTAAACTTTTAAAAAAAATCAAAACCATACCTCATGTTTAGTTTTCATTTTATTTTAATACTTCGTCATTAAAAACTTAACGCGTTTAATACCTAAACTATCGATTTTGGTCCGTCTTAGTACCGAAACTTCCATTTTTTTTTAAATTTGACGTTAAATTTTGAATGGGGTACTAAAATGAAACAAAAACTAAAATAATTTAACGGCGGAGTACTAAAATGAAATAAAAACTAAACTTTAAGTATGATTTTGAAAAAAAAATATAAAAGTTAAAGGTATTAAAACAAGCCAAAATAGATAGTTTAGGTACTAAAACGTAATTTACCCTTTAAAATAACTAAAATATTGACATATTAGGGTCAAATATTTTAAAGTATATATCCAAATGTTTTTATTTTGTATTAATTTGTCATTATCTTAATCATAATTTTAAAGTTAAAAAAATAAGTTTTATTTTTAATATTTTTTCACTGTAAACATATCCCCTAGATCCTAGCCGTGATGTTTGGTAATAAATAAATAATTACGCCCACATGGAGACAGCAAACTCCAAATTTTATTTATTTATTTATGGGCAAGGACCCTCATATATATTTATTTATATAAAACATTTCATAAATTTATTCATAAATATTAGCAAACTCCAAATTTTATTCATGTACATATAGATAAGATTTTTAAACCCTTAAACGTTTAATTTTCATTTTTTTTGTTTGTTGGAAAAAATGTGATAAATTGAAAATTTGGAACATATTTTTTAGGTGTAAAGATGGAGAATCAAATAATAAATTTACTGATTCGTATTCTATTACGTGAGATCTTTACAACGGTATCTAATATGCTCAAAACGACTGAGTGATGAATGAGAAATTGATACTCTAAGTAGGGTGCATGTGAATTGTGTTGTGTAAGGAAAATGAAAAACTCATATCCCACATTGGTTGGATATCAACCAAGGAAATGTTTTATATACATAAACCAACTTACTAATCTTTGAATGACTTAGGTTAAAATACAAAGTGTGCAAATTTAAGCCCATTAGGACTTGTGATATCTCACATGATAAGGATGATGTGAATGTTTTGGTTGTGGGTATTTTACTCACTACCAATTAAATATTTTTCTTTAAGTGAATGTTATATTTTTTAATATTCTAAATTAAAAAGGATATTATGTGACTTCTTTTTAATTTAAATATTAAATATGATATGACTTGTAATTCACGAAAATATTTGATATGATGCAGTGTTAATTAATTATCGTCTCCTTTGTGAAACACTATAAATATCGTGCTATCCTACTAGGTTAAACACAATTCAAAAACTCTTCTCTTTTCTCTTTTTTCGGTGATAACCTCTAGCAAGATTTGGTTCGTGATCTCGCAAATTGTGTTACTATGTGTTGATCATATCGTTGTTGTATATTGGGAGACAGATGACAAGATATCTCGAGCACCAAGGAGTGGCCTAAAATCTGTCTTAAAGAAACTATGTAGTTGCAGGCCTCAACCAGATTCAAGATCGATAATTTGTTATTATTCAAGTTCTTTACTCTAAATTGTTTATTAATAAAAAATCAATTTATTTTGTTTTTTTCTCGGATTGTATAACATTGTTAATATGAGACAAGTATAATGCAATATTTGTTAAAATACATTAAATTTTATGGAAGTACCTATGTGTATCATTATGCAATACATATAGGTTATTATGTGATATTTAACAAAGTTTTTTTAACGATTTTATTGATAGTTTAAAATGAATTTAAAAATCTACAAAATTTAAAAATCAATTAAAAAATCATAATATAAAGATGCATAATTGAGTTAACTCAAAAACTATTATTTTTTTGACAAATAAGGCCCAAACTATAGCATTTTTCACAAATAGGTGCTCAAAATAATTTTTGAATATCTAGGTGTTTAATTTTACAAACAGGGTCGTGGCTGAGGCGGCGTGAACTGTGCGACCGCGCAGGGCCCCCAAAAAATGGGCCCAAAAAAATATATATATTGGTGTTTTACCAATAAACGCCACTATAAATGGACATATTGCGATGTTTTAAAAAAAACTTCACTATTATTGCGGTTTTATTGATAAAACGCCATTATAGATGGATCTATCGCGGCGTTTGTCAAAAAAATGCCACTATTGTTGCCCCAAAATCGAATATATCTAGAAAGTAGGGGCCCATTTATAGGAATTTGTACATGGCCCCCGAAAACCCAGCCACGACCCTGCTTACAAATGTTACCACTTTAGGTGCCCTACCCATAAACGACATTAATTTTCTTCGTTAAGCGAAATGTTTCACATTTTGATAATTTTATTTTTAAAAAATAAAAAAATTATTATATTTATAAAAAAAACTAATTTCTCTTAAATTACCAAAAAACCCAAATCCCTAAAAATCCTAAATCTATTACCCTAACCCACCGTTGTCGACCTTATGGCCACATCACCACCATCAATGTAGTTTCTACCATTTTTCTAGTTATATATCGACATAGTTGTTGCTGATGGACCATCAAGATCATGTGGGGAGTGATTTTTAGCCTAGGATTCGCAGGGTACAAAACGTCGATTCGTCATCGATTGGTCGCGATTTCATGGGGTTATTGGTCGCCGGGGGGAGGTGAGGTCGGGTGGAGCTTTGTTGACGGCAAAGGGCGGCGGTCGGCGTGGGTTTAAAGGTTGAAATGAAGGTTTTCAAAGTCTTAGTGTTATTTCGAAATTTGTGCGTGTATTATAATTTTTTTAATTTTAAATAATCTTTTAAAATTATCTGAATGTGAAACATGTCACTTAACGGAGAAAATTAACACCATTTACAGGCCGATCACCTAAAGTGGTAGCGTTTGCAACGTTAGACACCTGAATCATTCAAAAAAAAGTTTAGACACCTATTTATAAAAAGTACTATAGTTTAGGCACTTGTTTTTATAATTAAGCCTTATATTTTTATATTCTTTTTATGTTGAGTCTTGAGATTATAATTTTTTGTACTAAAAAGTAAATAAAAAATAAACAAGTACATGTGCCTGGATAAGATCTAAAATTTCCTCACAAGAAAATGGTACCACCAGCACCTAATGCAAAATTCAAAGTAATTATTTAACGGGTAGTACAGCTTTTGCCCTATCATTTTGTGGTATGCCTACATTCAGAACAAAACCATTTGTATTTTAGTTGGGAATGGTAAGGTCCAGAGCCCCTGGCTCTCCACCTTTTCCCCATCAATAGTACAAAATCATATTCCCCCAACTTGATGTTTTGGTCAATTAATATTGAAACAAGTTGTGACATTATGTACCACTCAGATTTATTATATATGTTTCGATATTGATGAATTAAATTCATCGAGGATATCAATGATAAAAGAAATACTATGTTTTTTTAAAAATATTTTGAGTTCGAACTGTTATTTTTTGAGGGTGTGTGTGACTGAGTTGTCAATAAGTTAAAAAATTATGAACATATATTGATGAATTGATCGGTTATTCTCGACTTATCCCTTTTAATATGGATAAAAGATTAGATTTTAAACATAAAAAAACTTTAAAAATAGATAAGAATAGAAAGTTTAATTATAAAGCTTTTGCCCTTATAGTATACCTAATTTATTGTTTTTCCATGTATCGTACTTTCATATCAATTTAACATTCAAAGTTGTTTAATTGTATATATATTTAAAATATTTACTACTATTTATGGTTTAGCATTTAGGGTTTAGGGTTTTAAATTAGGTTTTAAGTTAGGTTTTAGGGTTCAAGATTATACAAAAACAATTTCGATGACTAAATTTATGTGAAAATATTTTCACTTTTTTCATTCCTATCATATTAGTACCTAAATTATCAGCTCTGATCCGTTTTAGTACCTAAAATTTCAAAAAAAATCAAAATTTAACGTTAAACTTTAGACGAATACTAAAATAAAACAAAAACTAAACTTTAGTTATGATTTTAAAAAAATTGAAAGTTTAGATACTAAAACGGGGGAAAATAATAGCTTAGAAACTAAACAAGTAATTTACCCAAATAAAAAACATAGGTCATGGGTAAAATCAAGTTGATGTTGGAAATGAAGCTACCCCAAATTGTCTTTTGCATGAAAACAATACCTATATTCTGCGGAAGTTGATGGGAGCAAAAGCGACCATTCCTGTTTTTGGTGGTGAAAATGTCAAAATGATTCTATACGTCAACTTGCTTCAATATAATGCAAATTATCTAATTCAAAGAATATACTTTCCGTTTGGTTCTCGAAAAAATAATAGATAAAAGCTATAAACGAAAATTTTGATAATATTTTTAATTATTTTTCACGATGAATTTTAATAAATGAAGCCTCGTAGATTCCGTATAATTTTAAATTACATAAATTAATATTTATTATAAAATATTTTAAGGTTTTCATTTTGTAAAGTAACCCATGATATCCCACATTCGAGCGAGAATAATCAGGGGGCTAGGGTTACTAGGATAAGAACATGATCCACGTGGAATGGCATGATTGGAAAGCAAAGCAAAAGAAAACACCACCAGAAGCTATGGCCATAAATGGCCCCATTCTCTCCCCCACTTTCTCAAAGCCGCCATTGATTCATCATATCTTGTGAATACGGTGTTCTGCATTCTTGGATTTTTCTAGTTTTTGTCGCTTTCGTATCGAATATTTTATATTCATATCTGGTCCGATCCGATTCCGAATAAGTTGGTTCATTCGAGATGTTAGAAGAAACTTGGTTGTTTATCCGGCATCCGAATACTCGAATCGGGCTAACATATTCAGGCATGAGTACGATGTATAATATACTAAACCCGAATCATGGTAACATATGAGCAGATTTAAATATTTAATCTTGTTCTTTGTACTGTGAATGTAATCTGTTTTTGTTAAGAGCGATGTGTTGTTGAGGATTCTAACGAGAGTTAATTTGATTAGATCTGGAAAACTATCTATGTGGATCGAACATGAAATCGAGCACATTAATCCGGGGAGAATAGGCGAAACGGGAGCCGACTTTGTGTACCGTTTTGATCGGAATCTGGATGCATGCGAGTAAGCACGGTGCGATTCGGTGACTTAAACTTTGTTGGCCTGCATCAAGACTTTCCGGAGCTCGATGGCGATTTCTTGTAACAGCACTGGTTTCCGAATGACTCCGTTAATTCCGATCCGCGAGCACTTTTCCAGTATATCTTCTTCGGCGCTGGCGGTCATGGCAACGATCAACGGAAAATTACGGCTTCGGGATTTCCGGATTCTCATTGCAACTTCGTATCCATCTAGCCCGGACATCTGAAGCTCCAAAAAGACAATCTGGAAAGGAGACGAGGCTGGCCCGATGGAGCTGAGGCAATCAAACCCGGATGACACGGCGGAGACACTGCATCCCAACTTCTCAAGAAGTTTTCGTGTCACGGCACGGTTCACATCGTCTTCGTCGGCAAGTAAAACTTGCAAGCCTTTGAAAAGAGAGTTGGAGCACGGCTGGTCTGAAGATTCTCCAGGCTCGTTGATTGTTATACCGATGGATGGTCGGACTTGAAACCGAATAACGAGTGCCATGCTCCGAGCAGAACCTTGAGGATTTTGTACTACCCAGATGTTCCCATGCATCAGCTACACATTGGTTCGAAAACATGAAAAAAAAATTAGTCGAGCAGCATAGCATCTTTTGTATCGTCACCTAGCAAATTTCCGGCTTGCATTAATCGGCGGTAGAAACAATTAACACCTATAGCCTAGCAAGCTATTAATAACAACTATAGACCGCGGAAAACGTTCTAAACAAAATTCAACCTCGGTTTCGGAATAGATCCAAGCATCAAGCATGAGCATTATATAGCACAAGTATCACATAACATAACGAGCATGCAATAAGCTAGTGATCGAAAAACGGATGCAGATTCGGCAAACAGTTTAGCATTCTTACCTGCACTAGTTTTTGACAAATGCTGAAGCTCAACCGTTCCTCGGCTCTATGGCTTTTGTATTTTCTCCCACTGATCTGTAACTCCGAAATTGAGCTGCCTTCTGATTGAGAGTTGCTATTTTCGATCCTAATTTCGAACCTGATATGTACATCTCCATCCAAAGAGCTGTGCCTCCATGCAGCCCGTCTACGATCTTTCCGTTCCTGACTACCGTTCTCAGAGACCATCCGAAGTACTACGGTTCTGCCTTCGCTGTTGCCATCCAATAGGCTCCCAACCATATGCAGTATCACCTGAAAAACTCTCCTATCATCACCATAAACGAGATCGGGCACGGATTTATCAACCTCGATTGAAAAGCCGAAACCCCTATACACAGCCAAGCACTTGGCAAGACAAGCGGCTTCTTTTATCATGGAATGTAATCGAAGGGCTCTCTTCACCAATAGGGATCTTCCACTATCCATTGTTGAAATATCCATCATGTCATTTATCAATGTCGATAGCACGTTACTTGTCTTTATCATTGAATTGACGATAATACTTTGATCGTTATGCAGATTTTCGTCCTGCATCATCGAAAGCAAGCCTAAAACCGAGTGCATTCGCCTCCTCATTCCATCACTCATCACCTTCTGAAACGAATTGCTAACTTGGCTTGCCCTCATAGCATTTTGTCGTGCCAATTGCAGCACTCGATTTTGCTCGACCAATTGATCCCTCATGAGTTGAGACTCTTCGAGAATGGTGGCATGAGAGAGCGCCACAGCCACCTGATCGGCAACGACTTTAACCATCTCTAATTCCTCGTTGGTCCATGACCGATTTTGTTCGCTCGGAAGAACACAAACCAATATCGCATAGCATGTCTGAACTACCTCCGGAGTTTCCCCTTTGAAATCCAATACTTGAGGCATTGGCACTCGAATTGCAGCCACTGACCCTGGCTCATTAGACTCTCCATTGCTAGCGGTGGCGAGAACCGAGTCGGAATCAAGAATGTTAACTTCATCACTTCGTTTAATTCTCGTGACATCCGGATCCGAAGTCGGAATTGAAAAATTACATGAATGGCGTCTTGCTTTGAGTTCATGTGTCAAGTTCATCTTGGTCTTGATCCCATTAGGCATCCATACAGCACAATTCTGCAAACATAATGTCTTGGACAACTCCACCATTGTCGTGTACAAGATGGTCTGTCGATCCAACGATTTTCGGATTTCTTGAGTTAGCATTCGGACATGTGCACCGATCTTGTTCTGTTTCGTTATCACACCGACTTCCCGACCGAGGTCCCGAGCCTTTTTCCGCAGCATAAGCTCCCTCACCTTGACCTTGAGAAGCAAGGGAATGAGGGTAATGAGCGTAATGGCGGTGGCGGACGAGACCAACGCCGTGAGAATCTTGAACACGGTGAGAGCCACCATGAGTTGAAACGGATGTGGACCGTAGGTCCAGCCATGGAGCAGGTGAGTCAACCCGCAGAGCACGATGAAGGCGATGAATTGGAAGAGAACACATTTGAACGGCACATTGGAACAGCTAACAAAGTAAAGCAGCTCGACGGGGATCGAGAAATACGCGACGGCGATCAAGAAATCGCTCACTCTTTGAGTCTCTAAGATGCCCTCGGTGCTCCAGAAACTCCCCTCGTCGTCGCAATTACACCCGGGAAAGCCGGCGGCTGCGGCGGACGCCGATAACAGAAGCGAAGAAATAAACAACCATGAAGCTATTGCCTTCAACATTGCATCCAAATAAATTCAATCCATTTATTCATACAGATTTCAAGCTATTTGGAAAACACATTACAGCTCCCTTGCGCAACGACATCATCATAAATCCAAACCTCAATTCTCATTGCCTGCTGTGGGAAGACAACTTAGTACCGTCGAAAACATTTATAACAATAAAAAAAAACACCCCAAAATACGAAATTTATAAGAACAAACACACCAAACCAAAAACAACCCGTTTGGTCTGATAAATCAGAAACAAAAAAGAAAACCCAGAAACCAGTAAAAAAGAACCACCTTTCAGATCTTTTGAATTTTCTATGACATGCAAAGCATAAGCCTTTGTTTAACGTTCCGAATTCAATCACTTGAACCAAAACACGAGAAAAGAAAAGAAAAGTGAATGTAAATGCGAAGGCTTTTCATTTTCCTTTTGAACCGCTCAAACAAAAAACAACACCACCAGAAACAAAAGAAAGAACACTGCTTTAGAATTTGTGTGTGTCTGGTTTTGGTTGGTTCAATGAAAGGGACAGAGTGAGAAGCTCAGGAGGAGGAGGAGGAGGAGAAGAAGGGGGGCCCACTTTCTTACATGAAGAGAACTTAGACGCCATTTTGAACCAAAACGTCCTTCTCCTACCCAAAAAGATTTGTTTTAATTATTTTTTTGTTTTTAAATTAAATTTCTTTTTATCGTTTTGCCGAAAACAAATCTAATCTCTGCAGTCTTTCTTGTATATAAAAGGAAATGTATTTTAATCAAAAGAAGAACGAAATGTATTTAATTTTTATTCTTTTAATTCCATTGGACGTTTGTTTTTGCGATAGCCTGCGTTCCGTTTTCATTTTTTTCTTGGATAAACTACACATATAGTATTTAAACTATCAGTTTTGATCAGTTTTAATACCTAAACTTTCTTATTTTTAAAATCATATCTAAAGTTTAGTTTTTGCTTCATTTTAGTACCCAACGTTAAAAACTTTAGTTTTTATTTTATTTTAGTACATGTTCAAATTTTGAAATTAAGTTTTGAAAAAATTAAAAGTTTAGGTTCTAAAAGTACAAAAACTGATAGTTTACGTACTTAACGCGTTAAGTTTTTAACGACGGATACTAAAATAAAAAAAAATTAAATGTTATGTATGATTTTAAAAAATTAAAAGCTTAATTACTTAAACATACTAACACTAATAGTTTAGATACTAAATGTGTAGTTTATCCTTTCTTCTTCTAAATTGCCAACATGCTTGAATACCTAATCCCTCGTCTAGTCCTTGATTTTGTTTATTCTATACACATTGGTACTTAACTTTTTTTATCCATATTAGTGTTTAAATTTATCCATAATTTTATAATCTTTTTTATATATTTTTTTTACAAATTTCTATTTCTTAAATTATTGTATATTTTATAATTTATCATCATTTATTATATCTCAATCGAATTTCTTCAGGAAGAAACATCTCTATTGTCGCTCCTCCACCTACTTAGCATGAAACTTCCGAAGTTTCTCAAAATCTTCAGAATATCACATCTTTCGAGCAATTAACAGCCCTTATGCATGATATATGGCAATCTCACATGGCGTACGATCTATTATCTAATAATCAAATATATTTAACGTGTTTATCATGTTTCTACGTCTGACATCAATAATGAAGATCATTATTATTAAAAAAAAATTCAAATATATTTAATTTATCAACTTACCGATAATCATCTCATTGTTAAAGAAAGTTGTTTCATTCGTAAAATGATATAATTTTGACGAATGAAACAATTTTGGCAGATACAATGAACAAAAAGACTTTTAAACTATGTCCTTACAACATATTGAAATTAGGGTGTCAAGACAATATATTGTCCACGATGGGGAAAGAAAGGCTATCTTTTAGGGACGTGATTTAGAAAGTCAATTGTGGGGGGCATTCTTGTTTGGTAATATCTTTTGTTTTGCTTTTTGGCTGTAAAAAGCTAAGAATTTTGGTTACTTAACTTGATTATAGCATAACATTTCATAATTTATGGTCCTGAAACGTGATTTATTCTTTTAACATTGTTCATGCCCATGTCCAATGTCGATCGTCCTGTAAACGAACTGAAATAACACGAATGAGAGTATGTCCATATTCGTTTGTTTAACTTTAATCGAACCAACAAAGGAACACAGACAACTAAACGAACAAAATTTCTTGTTTGTGACCGTTCATTAAGAAATTTAGCTTGTTTGTGCTCGTTCATGTTTGCTTGTTTAAATGATAAACGAACGTAAACGAACACAAACGAACGAACATAAACAAACATAAAATTAATTGGGTTTCTATTTGAGAAAAGTTTTTTATTTTCAAATAATTTTAGGATTTATATTTTCTTTAATTGGTTTGAGTATTTTTTTTATTTGAGTATTTTCTCTTTATATTTCAAACGGGTCTGGAGAACATAAACGAACGAACATAAATGAACAAACGTTCACGAACGTAAATGAACACAAAATCTTCTTGATGTTTGTTTGTTTAATAAATAAACGAACATAAACGAACTTCGCAACAAACGGTTTATTGAACGTTTGGTTCATTTACAGACCTAAATATCGACGTGATAGGTTGAATTTAAGGTTTAAATGATATTTTATTTAAAGTCTAGAGATCAAACTAGATATTAATATATTTTATTAATGTGTCATATCATCGAATTAACATGAGTTAATCGTTCAACAATCCCATTAAATTATCTTTCCTTGCAACCTATAGGTCATTTATCATTAATAGCTCAGATATTTTATAACTATTGATATTCGATATATTAATTAATAAATATGAATAAAGTACAATAGAGATTTAATATAAAGACAATTCTCTTAAAATTTTAATTAATTATTGATATTTAATCTATTGTTGATTTATCTAGATCATATTTTACAAAAGTCTATTACGGAGGCGACCCTCCCAAGTCCCAACCATAATTTAAACCCTTAACCTTAAGGAATTTAATGTTTCCACCTACTAGACCAATTAATTATTAATAACGATTCTCTTAATCGTATTTACTTTATTCACAACATTAAACTTTAAAAATTAATATTATTTAAAACATTTAATATTTCATCTCAATAATCCAATTAATAATTAACTAATAATTAGCCATGCAAGTTTTTCTTAGCCTTTTTTTTAATAAGATAAGCCGAAAGAGGGACAAAAGCAGTTAATGCTGGGTCGAATTGGGCCAACATTTGTTAATGTTTGCTGTAGGGAAGTGAATTTGACGGTCCATATCTCTAACAACATAATTATATTTATATTGGTCCAATAGGTCATGCAGGTAAAAAAATTGGTTCAATACGTGGAGGTGACGATTTCATTAATAAATTTGATTGGAACCATTGTTATTGAAACGTGAACGTTTAAAGCATTAATACACATAAATTTATAATGTTCTTAAAAGTATTTAAGAGCATCCCAATCGAAGTTCCAAGTCCAAATCTTCATCGAAATCACTAATAACGATCGCATTCATCATCTTCAACTTCGAATTCTTCATCAACTTATCGCTGCAACCATCACCGTTGAATTCTTCGACTCTGAAACACGATCCTGCACCCTTCATATAAGTCGAACCCGAGCCCCTCGAACTTCGAGGACCGGCGAAGCCACCGTCGCCACGCCATTTCTTCATTTCACTAGGGAAACCGTAAGACTGTGAAGATGAAGAAGAATACGAGAAATTAGGGTTAGGGTTAGAGCTGAGAAAAGGAGGAGGTGAGTTTCTTAATAACCTAGCTCTCTCTCCCCTATGAACATTCATGTGCCCACCCAAAGCCTGAGCCGACCTTAATTCCCTCTTGCAGAAACTACAAGTGTAAGATCTTGGCGGCCATGGAAACCCACTTAGATTCTTATTACAGTTCCATGAAGAATTCTTAAGGTTGTCGCCTTTGTCTCTCAGACTGTTGATGAAACCGTTCTCCATTGGTAACTAAGTGAAGATCGAAAGGGGAAAACAAGATAGGCTAAGATGATATGAAATCGGTTTATGAAGAAAAGAAAAGAACCCTATTTCTCAGTTGCTGGTATCTGAGATTATATGGCGATGAA
Source organism: Hibiscus syriacus (assembly GCF_006381635.1). Lineage (NCBI taxonomy): Eukaryota > Viridiplantae > Streptophyta > Magnoliopsida > Malvales > Malvaceae > Hibiscus > Hibiscus syriacus. Next base: position 373,406 of record NW_024062797.1, read on the forward strand.
ATGGGGTTTGGTTTCTCGATATCGGAGAAGAAGGTGATTAAAGTTACGAGAAATTGAACAGGCCATGAAATTCTCTGATCCAGAAGGTGAAAATCATATTGGAAAATATCCATGTTTACGTTTGGCCACTATATATAGAGGTAAAGCAAGAGCAAAATTAAATTAGATTCAGCTCAAAAAAACCGGCTCCAATTTTATATATTTGATTTGGAAAATCTTTAAACAAGGTTTAAATGATAAAATATGATTGATCAACTCGACTAACTAAAATACTTATCCTTGATTACAAAATAATATATGCTCTAAATAATATCAATTACTTGACAATGAACGCTCAATTAACAGACGATGGTGCTTGAACTCGTAATTTAGGAACAACAATGATTTCTTTAACCTCTAAGATAAGTTGGTTCGTGCAAATATCTATGTAACTTAAATACCTACTTTTTACAATAAATTTCAGGGTTTTAAAAAACGGTCCGCGACCGTAATAGTGCCCAAGACGGCCACAATCACGGTAAATCCGAAATAACCGATAACGCGACCGCGACCACGATTTGAAACCCTGATAAATTTATTGTTGTTCAATGTAATCCTTTACCTTTACATTTTATTTAATTTGTTTTTTTATTTTATTTTTTTAATAAAAATCGTTTTTTAATTATTTTTTTTAAATTTTTAATACTCTCACAAATATTTTTTCTCAAAATAAAATTTTCCCAGTCTCCCAAACACTTGACTTAAGCCTCTCCAATGTAAATTCAACAGTAAGTTGTTCACGAATAGCATGACTAATGGACAATAATTCTTTATCACTTAAGCCACCTGCTATGATCGTACTTAGATAGAATATTCAACCCTACGAAAAGGAGAAACTTTTGTTCCGCCTTTGCTTTGCATGTTGAAAACGGAGCTAATGGCTGCAGATTTCATGTCAATCAGAAAAGCTTTGATTTATCTCAAACGTAGGGTAATCTCAGTGCACCCATCGATTCTTTTTTCCTTGTTTCTTGAGATGAAAGAGATGAATTCTCAACAGAGAAAACCGGTTTAAACAAAAGATACTGCCTCATTTAGCTGGAGATTTATCGAAGGAACCAGCAGCCAATTAGCTGATCCCTCATCCCCTTGCCTTGCTGAAAATGGCTGTAGGTTTTATTAGGTCATACACCCGATATTGCAGTGTTTACCCACAGTGTATGTGAACAGGTTACCGTCTCTTCCACTCATAATAATTTTAGATTTCAAGTGCATAATTATATCTGCAAAACGAAATTATGACTGGCACATGTCGTTGCAGTTTAACTAAGTATTAGGGTTCTAGACTACGAGAACACGCCAACGATAAGTTTTAGGGCTGTTGTTCGTATTCGTTGATTAAGAAATATATCTCGTTCGTGTTCGTTTGTTCAAAGGATAAACGAACGAAAATGAACGAAGGAGCATAAAATTAATTGAGTTTATATTTAATAAGTGTTTTCTTTTTCTTTCCAAATAATTTTCGGGTTTATATTTTCTTTAGTTTATTTGGGTTTGAAATTGATTGGGGTTTAAAATATTAATGAGTTTAAGGTTAAAATTTGTTAGGTCTTACTATTCTAAAAATATTTTGAGACTGGAGATTGGGTTGAATATAGACGAACATTAATAAATAAACATAAACAAATGAATATAAATGAACGGATTACTGAACGTAAATGAACGAACGAGCCTTTATTTGCGTTTGTCCATTTAATTAAACAAACATAAAATCTCGTTCATATCCGTTCGTTTAATAAATTACGAACATGAACAAACTTTTTGCTAAGCGATTTACAAACTATTCGCTGAACGTTGAATTCGCTATTGTTAATTTGATGGAAGGTTCCAATTTCCGATGGTGGAACAGTACAAACATTTTGTACTATTCATGTTTTATCCACCATGACAAACATATTACATAACCCATCAAAGTAATATATATATATATATATATATATATATATATATATATATATATGTAATAATCGAATCTACGATCAGATCAGTTGAATTATTGATTTTCTTAATTGATAATAACAATAAAAACGATTAAAAAATAATTAACCACAAATAAATAATAAAAAGTCCAATTACAAATGTCTCTTATTGTTTCAAAGTCAAAGGTTTTATTAAATATATATTTTAAAATTACTTGATTAAAGGTTTCTAAAATATATTTGTTCATATTTTTATCAATAATAAATTTTAAATAATAAATCAAAAATTAAAAAAATTATCTAGAAAAAACCGATAAAAGGCAATTTAAATGGGACAAAACTCATTTTGATTCAGATAAAGAGTCGATGGTTATGATGTTAATGAGGAGAAAGAAAAATTAGAGTCTATTTGTTTTAATGTAATTGATTTTTTAGAAAATGTTTTTTTTTTCATTTTCCATTGTTCGGTAGGTAGAAAACAAGTGGTTAATGTAATTCATATTCCTGGTCAAATGAATTTACTTTGCATTTTATACGATTTTTTCCTTCAAAGTATAAACACTCAAAATATTATCATTATCATTATTATTATTATTATTATTATTATTATTATTATTATTATTATTATTATATTCTTTTAGTATCATTTTAATAAAAATACTTGAATTGCCCATCCAACTCAGTTGGTAAAAGCACAAGGCTCTTAACCTTGTAGTCGTGGGATCGAGTCCCATGGTGGGCAATTCATAATTCTGACTGCCATAGGTCTTCTACAGAAGCTGCTCTCAACCTGGCGTTGGGGGCAGCCTACTATCCTACCTCCCCCTTACCCTATTACATATGGGAATATGATCAACTAATTTATAATTTTTAAAATTAGTTATTAAAGTATATTTATTGATAATTCTAATACTATAATATTATATATTTTTATTGTTATAGTTATAGAATAATTATTGTAATGTTATTTATGTCGATATTATTATTAAAATATTATATCTATAATTTTATCAATAAAAATAATATATTATTAATTATATTAATTACTTATTAAAATAATATTACTAATAATAAAATAATAATAGTAAAATAAAATTATTATACTATATTTTAAGGGGTGTATTTAAAATATTTAATAATTTTATTATTCTATATATAATGTTGTATTTTTATTTTAATAATATATGATAAATTATTAATCAAATTAATATCATTTATTAATTTCATAAAAAATTAAATATTTTAAAAATAATAATATTATTTTTTTCAATAAATAATATTATTTATTGTATTTGATGTTTATAATAAATAATTTCTAACAAATTTGCCAACAAGTAAAAAATGAATTACACATCATCTAGACACCATAAAAATGAGTTCCAAGAAATATTTTTTTAGAAAATATAATTTATCTTATGAAATTCATTAGAGTGGCCTATGAACCAATGACCCACTTTTCAACTTTTGGGTCTTAGTTGAATATTAAAAGTATAAAGCAACAAAGAATTAAAAACATAAAGAATGTAACTAAAACATCCCATAATCTCTCAATTCCAACTTCATACATGCCATGTGATAACACTAAAACCAGACAAAGAACAGGTTCCAAGCAATCAAGAACAAAAACAACATCAAAAACTAGGCTGTAATTTTGTCCGAAGTTGTTCAATCATTAATGCTGTCATCTGTGTTTGATGCACCTGAAACCTGAAACTTGAGGGACTCCAGTTCCATCTCCAATTCAAAGTTCTTTTGCCTTTCAGCCTCCAGTTCCAGCCTCAGTTTCTCAATCAATTGCATCATTTGATCTTCCTTGTTGATCACTTCACCCCCAAACATGTTGATCAAATCAGTCACCTTCTGCCTTGGTCATCCAAGCTCTTCTTCAATGTCATTAGTCCCCCCACCATCGTCTCCGCGTTGACCGTGTTCTCGGGTGGTTGTTGTTGTTCTTCGCTCGGCGGTGTACTAACCAAGCTCGATTGCCCCTCCGGTGAGTTCAAGTTGAAGCTGCTCGATTCGGATAGTACCCTCTCCGAAATAATGGTTTCGCCGCCGAAACGAACCTGTTTCACAACGGAGTCGTCAACCGACGACTGGCTGGGGAACACCGGGTCGAGCTCGAACACGTCTTCGTTGAAATTCCACCCGCTAATCCTCCTTTGTTTAACAAGCTCGGACCCTGTTTCTACTCCAATGTCATCATCAATGGTACACTTGGTGTGAATCTTGCTGACCCTAAACCTTTCTTCAACGCTAGGCAATCCATGCAACACATGCTTGACTAGAAACTCGTTCCCTTTGCAACTCTTGAAGAAAGGGTGTCTCAGAAGCTTGTCCGTCAAGGGTCGCCTCGACGGATCTTGATCGAGACACGACGCGACCATGTCCTTGAACGCTTTCGAGATCTTCTTGTGCTTGTCGCGGCTGTTTTCGTAATCCGAGAACCGGAAACGCTTGGTGATCTTCATGATCAAGGATTTCGAAGGAGGTAAATGGGACAACGGTGGCCTCCCATGGGCTAATTCGAGCGCGGTTATACCGAAGGACCATATATCGGCCTTGTAACTATACCCTGTATGAGAGTGAATCACCTCCGGGGCCATCCAATACGGAGTACCGGTCATGTCGCTGAGCATCATCGACGACGACGTCGACGAACCGGATCCGTAACCCGAACACGACTCGTAGATCGAAGCCGAAACCCCGAAATCCGCCAGCTTAACGCACCCGTTCGAGTCCATCAAGATGTTGCCAGCTTTGATATCTCTATGCAAATGGCCCCGATTGTGAAGATACGATAATGCATTGAGGGTTTCCTTGAGGACAACCACGATGCATTGCTCGGATAAGCCGTCGGGAAAACAAGACGAGATAATCGACTGTAGTGAACCGCCGGACATAAAGGGCATCACCACCCAGAGACGGCGGCCGACGGTGAAGGAACAATGAGCGTTGAGGATGTTGGGGTGAGAAAGCAACGACATGGTCTTGGTTTCAAGTCGGATTTTGTCGAAATCGACCTTGAACTGATCTAGATCGATGGCTTTGATGGCGACGACGGTCGAGTTCAATGGAATGCATTCGGCTTTGTAAACCACGGCGCTGACACCGACGCCGATTTCGTCGATGATCTTGTAAGAATCCGAGTCCAACGGGAATTGGACCTTGGTTTCTTGTTCACACGTCATGATTATTTTTACTTCTTTCTTCTTGTTTTGGTTGTTAGTTTGAGACTGGATTTTTTTTCTTTCTTGGAGGGTTCTTGAAGAAAAAAGAGAGAGGAAAAAAGGGTTTTAAGCGGTTTTCTTGTGAGAATTGAAAAGGAAATCCATTGTTGTAATGAATTTAGAGGACGGATGCATGTGAAATTTACAACTACTTTCATCTGTTTTGTGATAAAAGAGAGTGAAATCCAGGTTTCAACTTCAAGCATTCAATAAAAAGGAACCCAAAAATTAGATGATTTTATTGAGAGATTTGGTGGTTAAAGAGGATAATATTTTCTTTAAGTCTTGGATTCGAATAGTTATGTACGTAAGATGTACGTATGTCGTAAATAATTAGAAAAATATTATAAACATATATTATTTTGTTATCATATTAAACTATTAGAACCATTAGAAAGGGCTGTTTTGGAACCATTACCTCCGAAAGATGAGAAAGAGCTGTTTTGGAACCATTACCTCCGAAGATGAGAAGGTCCTCTGAACCGAACAAAGGTAAGGTTCTAAATGTTGATGGTAGATTACGATGAGTAAGAACATCCAGTTTAAGCTGGTGGAGTAGTTTGCAATGTTCCGTTTTCGAAATTTCTTAACTATTGAAAACATATTTGGTGGAATTTAACTTCTCTTCCAAATACATGAATCGGGTCCTTGATGTCTATAAACACAGACACTTTCTATTCTCTGAAAGCTACTGCTGTCTTCACATATGCATTTCTGAGAAAGATAATTCAAGCCCTGGCCTTGTCATATTGTTATTGTTTTTTACAGGAAAAAGGAACAAAACCTTTACCCTCGACGTGAATATGTATTTGTTTTTTGATTTTAAGAAAATTGAGTTTTGTCTTCTTCCTTGCTCAGCAAACCTTCTCGTTTAGTGTAGGATGGGAATTCTGGAGAGGATTTCAACAAGGATTCAATTGAACGTGAGGAAAGGCATCTCATAGAACTGGGTCACAGGACGGTAGAAATTTTTGTTCTTGCTCATATATTCATGTTCGATACATTTTAACAAGTAATAGATTGCTGATATTTTCTATTTCTTGTGGAAATCTGTTATGTATCCGACTAAAATGCATTTGCTCTCCCTTCACAACTTAGTTTAGCTTGCAGCTCCTGTTACAAAATTAGTTTACTTCTGAAGGGACTTGGGATTGTGCCATTTTGTTGCACTAGGCATGCCTATATCCACTTTTCCGGAGTCGTGAATGCTCAAGCCACAATGGGTTCTCCTGTGTGGAAGGTCAATGTCTTAGTAAACTTAAGTTTTCTCTAACGCATGGGGTATTATCTTATTTTCTGGTGGATTTTTGTGGACATATTCAGGTGGTGATGCTGTTAATCATGGCCTTGGATTCCTTTAGATATTCCTTTTTGGTCAGCATATTGGAGAGATAGAATCTTAATTTCAGTAGTATCCCAAACTTCTATGCTGCAATCTTCGTAGGATTTTAATGATACTTGCTTATCGATACCCATATTTATGTATTAATTCTTCGCTTACATGCAGCAACAAAATAGAAGTTGACTACCAGGAAGCTGTTGCTTTGCAGAGGCAAGAAGAAGTCATTCGTGAAGAAGCTGCATGGCTAGCTGAAAGCGAGCACAAGACCAAACGAGGAGCATCTGAAAAGGAGAAAAAGGCGAAGAAAAAGCATGCATAAATCCTCTATTTTTTTCTTTGGGCATGGTGGGCTCTTTGCAAATATTAGAATGTATACTCGGTTTGGACCACCTTAGATCAAGAAAATAAAATGAAATAAGCTTAACATTTTCCCAAATTTATTTTCTGGTGAATGTCATAAAGATCCCCTTATTTAATTTTGGAAGCAATTTGGAGATTATTTTAGTTCCATTTCGGAAGAACTAAGTGTAGATAGCATACTTTTTCTTCTGATGCAACACATTTCTCCTGCTTATGTAGGCTAAGCAAAAACGGAACAATCATAAGGGCAAAGATAAAGGGAGGGAGAAGGCTATTGTGACAGCAAAGGAGAAGCAACCAGAAAACTACCCAGATGATGATAAGGAAGCCTCTATAATGGCTGAGGTGCAGCCAGTGCCTGAAAAGTCCGATGTACCAGGTGATGTTTCTGACTTGATTGATGGTGCTACTGAAGTTCTTCAGCCCGATTCAGAAGACAGAGATGCTAGTCCCGTTGACTGGGATAATGATACATCGGAAGTTCATCCTCCCACAGAAGCCAGTAGTAGTGGCATAACCAGACTATCATGTGTACAGAATGGAGTAGCTGATAACAGGAACGTATTTATAATGGATGATAGTTCATCAACATGTTCAACAGATTCAGTACCATCAGTGATAATGAATGGGCACTATAAATGGAACTCATTTTCAAACAAACAAAATAAAAAATCACCAAGCAGGTAAAGTGTTTCTTAGATTTCTTTCCATGTGTCTGGATGCGAAGAAGGGGTAGTTATCTAATCTGGCTTTTCAAATTTGTAGAGGAAAGAACCACCAAAGCAAAGTATCAAGTGATGGCAGTAGTTGGATGCGGAAACCAATAGTCAGACTTCTTTTCCTACACCTGATGCAAGGTACCATAATGATGATTCTGAAAATAGTAAGGCTGGTGAATCTGAGTCCGAGGCTGCTGCTTCCTCCTTGTTGAATCAGACAAAGTGGACTGAGGAGGACTCTGTTAAAAAGGTGATATATTGATATATTTGTATTTGATACGTATTGTTCTTGAAGGTGTTGACAAATTCAGCAATTTGATTGGGTCAGTTTATAGGTCACGTGTTAGTGAGAGAAGCTCTAACCTTGGTGTTTTCAAATTTCGAATTACAATAGCCCAGGCGTCTTTTGAAAAATTTTCTCTCTCCTCCGACATCCACCCATTGTCCGCTGCCACCGACAGCCGTCCGCTGCCGCCGCCGCCATACTCCGACCACCGTTTGAAGCTTTTTTCTCCTGGGAAGTTCACCGACTCAAGGTGATTCCAAATCTGGCTTTAGATTTGCGATTGAGACATTCAATTGACGCAGATCTGCTCGAAGTTCACCGTCGATTTACGCCTCTTCCCGCCGCTAGTGGTCGTCACCGCCTCACCACCGGACTCAGCTTCTTCTCGCGACCATAACTCCCTTTCCTAGTGTCGAAAATCAGTTCTATTTCCAGTGTACTGGTTCGGTGAAATCTTACCCTATCCAAGCTGTCTGTTTTTCCAGTTAATCCTCTTCCCAACTTCTCAGTTCTATCCATCTGGTTCGGTGAAATCTTACATTATCCTCCAAGCTGTCTGTTTTTCCAGTAAATCATCTTTCCCAGATCTCTCCATGGAACCTCTACGCTCGTCTAAGCACAGGCGTACTAGTGGTTTAGCTGCAACAACTGCGGCAGGTGCAGCGTCTGTGAACTCCATTAGTACTTTCTCTGGACCTGACAATGCAATCAATTTTTCATTTTCCGGCAAGGAAAAACGTGAGAGGGAGAGTGAAAAGGAAAGGACAAAGCTCCGAAGACGGAACAGGCGAGCCTTCACTAGACGTATGTTGGCCGGATTGCGGCAGTTTGGTAATTTCCATCTTTCAGAGCGTTCTAATATGAACGATGTACTGGTCGCCTTGGCCCGTGAGGCAGGTTGGACAGTTGAGGCCGACGGCACTACCTTCAGGCAATCGCCTTCGCCCCAAAAGCATCAAAATTCAAGAGTATTTTCAGCGAGGTTGGGTGATAGTCCTTTATCAACCGGGCGTTTGAAAAATTGCTCTGCTAAAGCTACTTCAGACTATCACCCTTCTGTTGGTAGGATTGATGACAATGGACTGTCTTCTTCTCAAGGAGGGAAACAAAAGCTCGGAACTAATTCTGTAGTGCAGACAACACCAACTTTACCTATCGCTGATATTGTTCAGGATGGAACCAAGGAGAGCTTCATGAAAGGGTACTCTTATGAAAAGTTTTCCGAAGTAACGAGAAGGAGAAAAAATGAGTTTCAAAATTGGTCGAAGGATGGTCATCCAAGAATCGGAAATGGGATCAGAAATGGTTGTTTCACGATTTTTATCGAAAACCTTCCAGAGATGATCCATTGGAAGAGACTTGGGTTTATTTTTGGCACACATGGTCATGTTATTGATGCCTTCATTCCTAAAAAAAGAAACTCGAAAGGGGTCCGTTTTGGGTTTATTCGGTATGCAACTATTGAAGAAGCAAGGAGAGCGATCTCAAAAATGAATGGCTCTCGTATCGATGGCAGCAAAGTTGGCGTTTCTTATGCTAAATTCAAACCTCGACATTCCTATTGGAGGAAGTCCTCGTTAGGTGTTCTTCGCAAGTCCGGGATAGAAGATGATTCGAGGAGGAATCATTATAAAGTTGAAGGTGTTATAGATGAAGAAAAACTTCAGGTGTTGAGCAATTGTCTAGTGGGGAGGTGCAAGGACTTTGTCAAAATTGGTCATCTCGCTAGACAAATGCAAGCGAAGGGCCTCACTGGCTTTACCTTAATGAGAGCTGCTGGTAATGCGATTTTAATGATTTTCGAAGACAATGCTTCATTGAGAAGTGTGAAGAACAATAAATCAAATATTCTCGCAGAGTGGTTCTCCATAGTCGAAGCTTGGTCAGAGAGTTTGGTAATGGAGTGTCGTCGAGTATGGTTAGTTTGCGAGGGTGTTCCTTTTCACGCATGGAATTGGGATACTTTCAAGAACATTGTTGATAAGTGGGGTTTATTACTAGCTATCGACGAAAGTTGTCAGTCTCCATCATCTTTTGATCGGGCAAAAATTCAAGTCCTCATAAAGGCTGATGCGAGAATTGATGCGATGGTGGAATTGAAGGTTGGTGACAACTTCTTCAAGGTCATGGTGCATGAGATAGAGCCTTCATTCAAACCAAACTCTTGGGCTCCTGAAGAATACGAGTCTCATTAGATCTTGTCTCTTCAATTGTGGTTTTGTTTTTATCTATATGGTTGTAGGTATTGCTTTTAATTTGTATTATGTTCTGTTGCGTTGTTTTAATCCTACTGCTAGTGGCGTAATTAGAAGGTGATTAGATTGTGGCTTTGGATGAGGTTATATAGGGTTAAGGTGTTTGTTGTAATAGTGTACATCACCATGAGAGGATATTTCGTGGTGTCTTTTATATCGGGTATTATTATCAATAAAATTTGAGGTACTCTTTTCTTCCTTCCAATGTTCGTTAACATACTTTTAGTATGTGAACGAATACGAAGGGAGTTTTTAATGAGACCTCCAACTTCTATAAAAAAAAAATATATTTGTATTTGATCTCTTAGTTCTTAATGTTCTCTTGGGGTTACTGTTACTGTTATATATGATTGTCATTTATCTTTTAAATGTAATAGGAAGAAGTTGATTTAGAAAGATCAATAGAGAAGATAGCTACTATACCATCCTCTCGGAGAAGCCTTCAGAGGAATCTGCCACCTGCTGCTCAGTTTAGGTCAGAGTACAGGAGTGCCAGCAGTCTGGATTCTATTCCAGTTAGCAAGGCAATGTCGAACAGCTTGCAACAGCGTGATCAACCTTCATCATCAAATACATCATCCCAAATGGCTGCACCTCCAAAATCAGAGATTCAAAAGGCTGCAGCTCCAAAAACCTATGACCCCACAAGTGTCTGTGGTGTCAAGACCGTCAAGTGCTCCTCAAATTCCTGGTCCTAGGCCAACAGGTCTTCTTGTTTCTATGGATCAAACAACCCCTTTTGATTGCTCGCAGTGAGTGCAGCTGGTCGTTTAGGTCCTGACCCATCACCTGCTACTAGTTATGTGCCTCAATCTTACAGAAATGTCATAATGGGTAATCATGTTGCTTCTAGTTCAGCTGGTTTCACTCATCCCAACTCTCCTAGCTCAGGAGTCAACCCACTACCGGCACACTTGCAACCACCTGCCTTGGTATCTACATCGGTTTATTTAACCCAAAGTTCTGACCAGATGGAGCCGAATCCTGCCCAGTCAGGCTTTCTGTTTGGCATGGCAACTAAGGATACTTTGCCAAATGCACCCCAACGGTTGGAGAGTTTTCGAAGGGATGACAGTAGAAGTAATCCTTCATCGCTTAGTGAGATCTAAAATCCTGACTTGTACAATTCCGAGCAGAATGGAACCCGAGAACGCTTTGCTGAGCTTCCGGCATCTACATCCGGACATCATACCCAAGGTGTATTCGGAGATGAGTTTCCACATCTTGATATCATCAACGACTTGCTTGAAGAGGAGCACAATGTTGGGATAGCAGTTAGAGCAGGATCAGGGTTCCATTCTCTTGGTAATCGCTCACATTCATTAAACCAGCAGTTTTCTTTTCCATCCAATTTCGGCATTTCAGGTGAGATGGGACTGTCGAGTGGTGACCGAGCACAGAGTTTCCACGATGATGGGTTACAACAAGGTTACAGCAGTTCCTCGGGCAACCATTTTGATATACCGAGGGAATCTATTCCGCATGCTAGCCTCCTACTGTACGCCAATGGACAAATTGGTGGTTTGGTCCCAACCCAGTGGCCAACAGCCTTTTCCGATCTATCTTCACTCGGGATGAGGAATGCATACGGTGATAGTTACCCATACTACAGCCAAGAGCATTCCAATCTGGCATGCGATGTCAATGGCTATACGGTATTCCGACCTTCCAATGGATGCTAAAGAAAGGGTAACTGAGGCTGAAACTGCGTACCTATTCGATTTTTACTTTTCGAATCTGATAATGTATTCGAGGAAAAATTGTTGGGTCTTAGATCTGGAGTGAGTTTGTAATTTTTTTCTCAAGGAAATACATTTAAGTAGAAGTGTGTTATTTGCTTCTTTGCATCAGTGTTTACAGTTTTATTATAGCTTTGTTCTGTTTCTCTTCAGCTTCAGTTTCTCCTTAAGATTCCTGCCTAGCATTTATGTCAAAACTCGAGACTGTTTATTGGGTTAAATTATGCCATTGGTCCTTATACAATGAATGAATTATGAACAACTTCTGGACATCTTTAGTTTTGGTTTTAGACAGTTTATAGGTTTTTAAAATAATTGAAATATATTCCAAATTTGTGTACTCTTTAATTTCAGGGATTAAATGTTAAATGTACAAAACTTATAGGGATCTGAAGTATATTCCAACCATTTAAATACGAATATGCTCTGAAAAATATAATTAAAATATGAAGCAAAAATACTTTTTTCTATTAAGGAGCAAGGCAAGGCGGTGAATAAAGCCCGTAATAAACACCAAGCCCACGCCATAGATCTATCCTCTTCGCTTCTTCGAATCAGAAGAATTGGTTCGTGGAAGGATTTTTGTGTTCGGATCCAGTCCGTTTGGTTGAACTGAGTAATCACGGTCGATTTTCTCTCGGCTCTGTTTTGGATTATTATTATTCTCTCTGCTTTTAAACAGATTTTGTGTTGAATCCACCGTGTTACTCTGCCCAACCAGATGTATTGGATCATCAGTCTCCGTTTCTTCCTCTCGAAATCTCCGGATAGGCAAACCGGAGGTAATCGGTAATCTCTCGATCGGCAAAACAGTATGCGACAATTCGAAACGAAAAGCGAGGTGACTCTTTTTCCTTTCCTTTTTTTTTTCTCCTTTTGAAAGATTCTTTCTAGATCTTTATTGTTGCACAAGGTGAAACGCTTGGGACTGCGGCGCCCTCCTTCTATTAAAATTTATAAAATGATTTTTAATTATAATATATTATTTTATTAAATCTTAGATTATTAAAATTTATAAATTGTATATTTGAGTATTTATATACTTTAAATACATCATTTTTCATTTAGAAAAATTGACGAGGCTAAGATATGATAATTATTGTAGATTTTAATATTAAGTTTTATCATATCTCGATTAATAATTTAATATTCATTTCAGGCTCATCAATTATTTTAACGAAAAATGATGAATTTAAAATATACAAATAGTTAGATGATCATTTTGTAACTTTAATAGTTGAGAAACTTAACAAAGTAATGCTCAATATAATAGGTTCCAGGCTTCACTTGACCCAATTTGCTAGGAATGAGCATGGATAAGAGAATTGTTCCTAGGGGTTTGTTTGTTAAAGACCTTGTTTCAAAGGGCTTGCTTGAAAAAGCATTGTTGTTGAGGATGTTTGATTTTCCGGATGAGTTGTTCTTTAAGAGATTTGTGTATTGTTATCAAGAAGAAAATGCTTCCAAGCTGCTAAAACTCTATAATGTAAAAATGAACCTTGCTACGGGGGAAAAGCTTAAGACAGACAAATTTAAGAAGATATGTTGAAATATTTTCTTTTTTAGTATTTTTTTTTCTGTCATAACTTTGATGTGCTATTCGACTCTCCATAGAAGATCTCACTTAAGATGTCTGTTTGTCATCAAACATTGCTGTTGAAGCTTTAGAAAGAATAATTGAATCTTCCATTTTGAAAATCCTGATATTTCAAGAGCAACAATGAAATGTGTGTTCACTTGAACACTTTAATTTCCTTGTATTTTAAGTGATATAGATATGCTATCTTGCTATAATGTTAGTTCACGGTCATATTTATGATCTACCATAACCATTTTCTACATTTTTGTTGGTTTGGTTTCTATGGCAATTCAGAAAGAGCTTGACATTCAAGGCAAGCCCAACGTTAAGCTTCTATCATGAAGGACCACTACCAACTGTTGAGCTGAAAATGGTATACTGCAGATTCTTTTGAATGTCATTTAGCATGGTTAAAAATATATCAGAAATAGATGCCTGGTTCATTGTTGATAAGCTATAGCATCTTCTCTTCGTGTGCGTAACATTTCATATGCGGTTTGTTCGGATGCTGTTTTGTTTCGGGTGAGTCGTCCAATTTTAAAGGAGAAAAGGGTTTGCTCTCATGGTTTCTTGTGACTGCTCTAAATAATATATATCATGTTTCCTTTGAGTTGCCAAGACTTATAGCTTTTTTCGGTTTTTTATCATGTGTGAAATCTCTGTAACTTGTAGCCTTTCCATGTATAAAGACACACATAAAAGGAAACAAAAAACTCATTTGTTGTAATCTTTCACAAAACCAAGAGACTCCTAGTTCACTTTTATGAACAATTCAATAAATCTGAGCATTTGTTTCCTACTTTGTTTTGAGCTGATGGGGAAAGGTAGCACATATGTTTATTTTTATTGGAGTATCGTGTCATTCATGTTCGACCCTTATTCAGATATTGGTATAGGGATATGTACCGGGACGAGTGGCGGGTTAACATAGGTCAGGTGCATCTAGTTTACCCCTCTTGGAGGAGTCATTTCTTTCTATGTTTTCTATAACCATTGTCAAAACCTTTTGAACTTTGAGAAGATTTGTGCATTCAAATTGTCTGGTTTATTGGTAATGTGTGAATTTAGAGTAACGTCTTTTGCCTCCATTAAGAGGTGAAAAATTGAAGATAAAGGTGAGTAGAGGGACCATTAAGGGAATGCTTTTATTAAGGTGGAAGTTGTGATTTTGCATGAAATGTAGACACTTGTGTTTTGCTTAGTTATGCAAGCATCATCATGAAAAGGTCTTAAAGAAAAAAGAGAATAGGATGCCAATAGAGTGTAAAGCACATAGTGCAATATCCAATTACACGTGTAAAACTCTTTCAGTTTTACACTTTTTTTTAGTACCAATGGATGAGAGAAATTAAGGTTGAGATTAACGGTATGAAATGAAAAGATATTTAAAAAAACAATGAGTTAATGTCAACCTTTGATTTCCCTCAAATCTCATGGTCCTAAAAAAATATAAAACTAAAAGTGTTTTACACGGTGTAATATATAGGGTGACATGACAACTTTATGAGCTGAAAATGACTCATTAGCGTTAGCAAATTTTCTAGTGAAAAGGGATTGTGGATTCAAATTTTTGGTGAACTTTGGGCAATTGGATTTTCTAAACCACTAATCTAACTTCCTTTTGGTGTTTCAGAACTTGCTTTCTCCATGTAGTTGCTTTGTATACCATCTCACTCCCTTCACAACCACCATTGCTTTTAATTCAAATATAAATGCTGGATACCCTTGGCATTGAAAATGGTCCTGTTTTCTATTAATCATCGAGTTATTTTCCGTCGAAAATCAAATCATTTCCCGTAAGTCATTTTCCGAACACAAATGTCAGAGAAAGTGTCTTTAACTTGCATCACAAGGAAAACAAATTTGATAAGCTTTAAATAATTGCATTACTGGTAAAAGAAGGCAATGGATGCGTGTTAGTAGAATAATATTTCTTATAATATAATACTAATAAGTTAGTTTCCGATTCAAAGTAGATGACTTTTGTAAAATTAGGGAATGATAAAACCGTGTAATTTACCTTTAAATAATATAATTTAATTAAAATTTCCCCTTTTTCGGTTCCAACTTTATTTGTTTTTCCACAGCTAAACAGGCCAACCTCTATTTCTTGATCACTAGAGTTTTAAAATATTCAGTTTAGTTGTTAAACTTTCGATTCGCTCTCATTTTGATCGTTAGAATGTTAAATCATAAACGAAAGGGTGACATGATAATCACCTGTGTTGATATTAATAATTTTTATTAAAATAGAATTCATGTGTCATCCATGTCGTCGTTTCTTTTTTTTTCTTATGTTATCTTCTTCGTTCGAAGATGAAAGTTTAACAGTTTCATTCATGTGTCACGTCGGCACTGTAATTACTATTCTCTGGCATCTTCTTCAACCACTAAAGATATCGACGAACTCGTCGCATTGTCTTCTATCACTCTATCAATTTAGATTTGACCTAAATCATTTTAAGACTCGTAAAACTCGATCTTAAACTCGAAATTCGTAAAACAACAAACCATTCTGATCTTTAATCTTTGTCATCTAATCAACATAGAATTAAGATATACAACTCGTTTTTTCCTTATTTGCCTCCCCATTATTGAGATTCGAAAGAAAATGTTTCATATACGATATAAGTTTTTTTTATACCTTTATTAGTTTGTTTTGTTTTATTTTTTTATATTTTTAATTAGATGCTAAAAGAAACAATTGCTTTGACCCCAATATTCACCAATATTTTCCTTTTTTTTATTATTTTCAAAATCAGTAATAAATAATGGCTTTAGTTTCTTCCACCAAACTTTATATCATTTTCAGTTTTTTTTTTCTATTTTCAGTGGCGTGTTTGGCAGAATTTTGATAAATATGTCCATATCCATGTGACCTCCCTAAAACAAATCGGTTAAAATAAACAGCCGGTCCTTGTACTTTAATAAAGTTTTGAGATTTAACCCCATATTCAAAAGGTTAAGCATCAGATATATAATTTTTATTTCAAATCTCAATCCAATCATTAGCGTTGTTAATGTTTTCTGTCAAAATCGCCATTGAAAACTTCTCAGATCCCTATTAACTTCAAACTTTGAAGTCAAACAATTTAGTCATCTCTCGTTATCTAATCTCGATTATGTTCAAATGTTCGAACATTAAATACGACATTATTAAGAGAAATAATTAATCATGAAAATCATAAATATAAGCCCTACAAAATTCAAACTTTAAAGTTTAAAAAAAATACTTGAAATCAGTGTAAAAGAGCAAAGATTATATGTCATCTAAGCCACATCATGAGTTCCTCATCATCACGTATATAAAGGCCCCTCTGAGCACCAAAAAAAGATAAACCCTAAATCATTGCATGGCTAAATCGAAATACCAATCAGCCTCTTTTTCCTTTGCTTGCGTCTCTCTTTCCGTTTCTCCCCTTGGAAGTCTTCAACAGTTAAGGAGAATGTCGTCTGGTTCGAGATCATTCATTTCGAAGAGGTCTCACGGCTTCGTCTCTCGAATGATCTCGGACCAGGCTTCATTCCCCCTAACACGAGATATTTCTCGAATGAATGCATGGACTAACCGGACTATTCGAGGGCGGCCGAAACCCTGATTTTCTTTTTGTTACATCGATGAAAATCTCAGGTCAGTAGTTGCTTTTCTGGTTAACATTCTCGAGCTTTATTAAGCACCGAATGTCAGGTTATTACTTCTGTTCCATTTTTGTCATAATGCTGTTATTTGCTTATTGGAAGTAAATTTTGAGGGTTCTTGAATTTCTCTTGAAGCTTTGCTATTGATCATTTGATGTTCTTAAGAAGAATGCCTGCAGATTTTCACACACACGCACGTGTATATATATATATATATATATATATATATGTCTAATTAGGTAGTGTAAAATTAAAAAAATTTACACCGTGTTAGGATCGTTAGATGAGGAAAAATCAAAAGCTGAGATTAACGGTAAGAAATGAGAAGATATTTACCGAAAAAATAAGTTAATTTCAACCTTTGATTTTTCTCAATCCAACGGTCCTAAAAAAATATATAATTTTTAGTTTTACACTAGGTGTAAGTGTATCTAACCATATATATATATATATATATTAACCGTTAGGATTATGCTTAGATGATCTTCGTATTCATTAAACTTTCAAAAGTTACAAAATAATCATTAAATTATCAAACTACTACAAAATGACCATTAGGATGTTACATATAGTCATTAAATTTATCGAATTGTTATAAAATGATAATTAGATTTATCAAATTGTTATAAAATGATCATTATACTCCTATTTATTTTTTTTCCTCCATCGCTATTAAATTCATCGGAAAAATAATAATTCGAATCGAGTTTAAGCATATCGTGTGAAAACATGCCTAAAAGAAGAAATTAAAGGGGAAAAAAGTTATGTTTGATCTTTTAGCAGTTGGTTTCTTTTTTGTGTTCTAAATTAGCTTTGCTTGTGGAGAGTTGCAAAGAATATAAGGTTAGGAGAACCTTTAACTTTACTAGTTGCATGAGAGGGAGATATTCCCCTATCAAAGTAAAGCTTTCAATTTACTCCTTTTTCACCTTATCACTAACTCATTAATCGTGTAGAATTTAATAAATTGAATTATTTTGAATCCTTTGATTAATTTTAGTTTATAAATTTTAATATATCTTTAGAAATATTACAAAACATGTATCACACTCAGTGGTGAAGTCACAGCTTGGTGAGGGTGGGTACGTACCCACCCTGAAATCCAAATTTTTCTCGATTAGTTACTTATTTTACTGATGATGTATGTCCTGAAATTTTTCTTGCCTACCCTGAAATCTAAATTTTCTTCGATTAATTACTTATTTTATGGACAGTGCCCACCCTGAAATTTTATTTATACCTATCTCATCTAAAAATTTATGTTGATAACATATATGTGCCCACTGAAAAATATTTATGGATCCGCCACTGACCACACTACGATCTTATCATGTAGAATTTATAAAATTTTAAAGGAATATATATATATAAGAAGCTTTAGCTTTAAACCGAAATTATTTATTGGTTTATAGATTTATATAAACTAGACAATATCTAGCTTTAGGCTTTTCATATATTTTGGCAAAAGACTGAGTTCAAAATTATTATACGTACAATCTTTAATAAAAAATTAATCAAAAATAATAATTGTAATGATAATTAAGAGTGGTCAAAAGACATGAGAGACATCTTGAGTATGCATTCCAAGAAAAGTGATTCCTATGCTCCATAAAGTCATATATTACCTTTATTTTATTTTTCAAAATTGAAGACAGGGTTTTTAAATACATATTGAAATTATCAGGTTTCGATAGTAAAAAAATTATTAGTTTCTTAAAGAATTTAAATACGAATAATTATATATATAGTGTGCGTGCATTGTCGATAACTAAGATATTTTTTGACAGATGTTAAGTAGTACATGTACTATTAAAAAAAGACACACTACCAACTAGGGTTGGAAACGAGTTGAGTCGAGCTTGAGTATTACTGAGTTCGACTCGACTTGAAATGTTCAAAGCTGAGCTCGACTTGAAAGCTCACGAGCTCCAAATTGTCAGACTCGACTCAAATTTGGATTAATAATTGAAACTCAACTCGAATTAAAAAAACTCCTTAAACTCAAAATATTCTCAGACTTAACTAGATTAAAGCTTGAACTTAAACTTAAACACATAAAAATATTATATTGCATTAAAAACAATATATAAATATAAATATTATTAATAATTTATTTTAAAACATTAAAATTTTAATATATTATATTTTCGAGTTGCTCACGAGTTTTCCAAGTCGAATAGTAAGTAGCTCGTTTTGACTAGTTAAAAATTCAAATCGAGTCTATTTGATTTGAGTATTGTCCAAACTTTGACCAAGTCAAACTCCAATAACTACTCTAGGTATTCAACATTAGATTTTAGGGTAAATTATGCATTTACTACCTAAACTATCAGTTTTTGTTTGTTTCAATACTTAAATTTTTAATTTTTTCCGAAATCAACCCACACGTTCAATTTTTATTTCATTTTAGTATCTCACCGTTAAAAACTTAACACGTTAACTATTAGTTTTGACCCGTTTTATTTCAAATTTGACGATTTTCAATTCAATCCGACCTACAAAGTTGAATTTTATTTCAAAAATTCATATTTAGATTAGATCAAATTTAAGGTGCATGTGTTTATCCTAAAATTCAAGTTCAATTTCGGATCGAATTCAGATCGATCAAAAACCTAATTCAATCTATGATCATCCCTAAATATAAGTAAAACATTCTAAATTAAAATTTACTCTCTCTTTTCTAAAACAATTATTCAATTAAAATGAATTATCTATCATTTGTTTATATATGCTAAATACATTAATCTAGCACGCTAATAAAATAAAATTTCTAAAATTAAAATAGATAAATAATTCAAATATATAATTTCAATATACATAAATGAAACAGATTGAAATAATAAATATCTTTATTCAAATTCCAAATATTATGAATAAAAATAAAAATAATAATATCCAAATTCCAAATCCAAAATCCAAAATCCCAATGGATAAAGAAAGCTTTCTTATATGGTCCTAGTGGGTACAACTTAAGTGGTGTTGAGATGGTCCATAGACTATGCTGGTGGCTCATACAGCACCATAAATCATACACAAATCTCTCTTTATATATATATATATATATGAGTTAGTATCCATTTACACAATGTAAAATTCTTTAGTTTTACACAGATTTAGGACCGTTGAATGAAAGAAAATAAATTACAAATATTGATTTATTGTTTTTTTTCCAGTGAATATCTTTTCATTTCCTACTGTTAATCTCAATCATCTAGTTTCACTCATCTAACGGTACTAAATCTGTAAAAAATTAAAAGAGTTTTACATTGTGTAACAAGATCCTATCCATATACGTATATGAATCAAGAAGGTTGTAGAGACCATTATAAGAGTGCAAATAAACCGAGTTTCAATAAATAATATTGAATTTATGTTTATTTATTTATTTTTAAAAGTGTTCATGTTTATTTTTTATTTGTTTAAATTTTTAATATCGTTTTTTATTTGTTGTTAGGGGTGAGCAAAACTTAACTCTACTTGAAAAAATTGATTTTTTGAATCAACTGAAATTGACTTCGAATTATAATTTTATAAACTCAACTAGAAAAATTTCAAGTTCAAGTCGAATTATAAAATACAACTCGAATAACCCGAATAATAGCTCGAATAACTCAAAATTTTAGTATTTAGATTAATTTTTAAGTTTGAGTTGAGTCTCTCTAATTTGTACGGTATGTATGTAAGTATATAGTTATAAAAATCATTTAAATTGGAATAAAATAATATCATAATATTATAAATATTTACAATTAAATTTAAAAAGAAACTCGAAAATTCAACTCAACTTAAATTTTATAAACTCAACTCGACTCAAAAAAATTTCAAGTCAACTTCGAGTTGTAAAATAAGACTCATCAATTCAAATAGCTTAAAAAATTGTACTTAACCTGATACGCTCACCCTTATTTGTTGTTTAATTTTAAAAATATTAGTGTTTAATTCATTTAGCGTACTCGTATAAGTTACTCACACATCATTTTTATATCCTCTAATGTACAAGTCAAAGAAAAATAGTGAAATTACACCTTTAATCTTTAAATTTCTTAGGCTTTACAATTTGATCTCTAAAATTCACCTCGTATTCAGCTTAGTTCCTACCTTCATCAATATTTAAAAGGGTTAACTACATGGATAATAACTTATGTTTGTGTCTTGTCCACTTTTAGTCATTGATTTTAAAATACATAAGATATGACCACATTCGTTTTTATTTAATTAAGATATGATCATTTTTTTTGTTTTTATTTATTTAAGATGTGGTCACCACAGGTTAATTGTCGTTAGGCCTGCAAATGAACTGAACGTTCAGCGAACCATTCATGAACCGTGAGGCAGAAAATTCGTTTATTTATTAAATGAACGAGCATGAACAAGATTGCGTTTGTTTAAAAACGAACGAACACGAACAAAGGGCCCGTTCGTTCATTTACGTTCGTGAACGCTCGATTATATGTTCATTTATGTTCATTTATGTTCGAACAAATGACAAGTTGATTATGTTACGAATATTATTGAAGTTGTTTGGATTTCAAGAAGATTGTTTTGCTGAACAAATTAACTTTAAGACTTTATTATGTTCATATAGCTTATTTATGATTTATGTATGTTTTTGTCGTATTCGAACAAATTAAATCTAAAGTTGCAGGTTATATTAATGAATTTTAATTTATTATTCTTGTTGTTTATTTTTTTTACATTCATTTGTTGTGTCCGAATAAGTTTTTTGTGTGTTTGTGTTGTTCGTTTATGTTCATTTATTATGTTTATTTATCTTCGTTCGTTTGTGTTCATTTATGCTCGTTTATCATTTAAATGAACGGACATGAACATGCTATATTCCTTAATGAACGAATATGAACAAAAAAAATTTGTTCGTTTATGTTCGTGTTCGTTTATTTATTAAATGAACAAACATGAACATATCTCCGTTCGTGTGCTTTCGGTTCATTTACAGGCCTAATTGCCGTTAACAGTTAACAAGTTAAGTGATGTGATATTTTGGTATAATTATACATTTGATTCATATTATTTACATATTCTCTTAAATTAGTCATACTTTTAATAAATTAAAATAAATTTAATCCTCCAACGTAAAATCATGCTTATAAACGAACTATTTTGTTAATGTTTATAGTATAAAGGGATGAATATCCTTATTTTTCCAAGTATAGGAATCAAAAATGTAATCCGATAACTTTTATGATAGTTTTACCCTGTTATGTATATGTGTATACATAGATATATATACTTATCAACGTGGCAATACCTGTACCTCATGCTGCAGAATCCTTCAAAAAGCTTGGAATCCACCTTCACTTCCGTGAAAACTGCTCCAACTTGCAGTTGAAAACAAGATTGGTGATCCATGGCCATGGCGGCACCTACTTTTAGCTTCAAAACTTCTTTTTCTCATCTTTAATTACCCATTTTCCCGTTTCTTGTGAGCGTTATATAAATAATCTGCCAAAGGAATTATATTTATTGTCGGTAGCTTCTTTCTTCTGTAATTTTCTTCTTCTTTCTTTCTGCATCTGCATTCATCAGAAGTTTCATTTGATTTACTGCTGTTTTTTATGTATATATATACAGAAGTTGATTCATGTGGTGAAGCTGCAGTAGGAGTATCTAGATTATGTTACTCGAATTCGGATACGAGTATGCTTAGTTTTCATGATATTGAAATATTCGAATATATGTCGAATATGAATATGAAATGTTATGTTCCTCTTAACTCTTTATCATCTTAAATAGAATGAGATTTGGATGCTTGATGTTGGATTTCAATGGCGGGATTGCATTTGATGTTGATTTGAAACCGAGATCTTTTCTTCGAAATATCGAAAAAATTTGTTGATTAAGTTGTATATCCATGGTGGTTCACTTGAAATGCTATGTGAGATCAAATTCAGGTTCCATGTAGTTTAACTGCTCCTAGGCATGTCTATATGTTCTTGCCACATGACATTAACTTTGCTTGGATTTCAGGATTGCGGATCGAAGGAACCATCGAACGAAACCGACCATGGAAAACGAGAACATTGAACCGTTGACTGATTTAGGCCTTGCGCTGGGGTATTCCGGTTACACGATCGCGAGAAGGACGAGCAATGATCTCGGTGCAGGTGCAAATGCAGCTTCAAGGATGGTCATGAATTTCGTGGCCGCCGATCCCTTGTCCGAAATAGTTTGGTCTCCACGCAGAGGTCTCTGTCTCAAGTGTACCGAGTGCAGCTTTTTGGAGAATAAACATTCCCTTCTCCGGACTGCAGGACTGAGCAATATGGTGAATCAGAAAACCAATACATCCTCCTCCACATTCCTTGATCTGAATGCTAAAGTTTCAGACATGGACGACTCGGATAAATCAGCCGGGGATAACGATGGCATCCAGTTGTGCCATGAACCGCAGATCGATAATGGTGATTCTTTACAAGGCATGTTTAAGTTTGCATAAACTATTTATGTGTTCATGGTTTAATTTTTGATGTCCTTGCTAATTGCTAATGCACTTGACATGTAACTGATATGTTCTTTACTTGACCAAAAACCAGATGTGGCATTATTCAATGATCCCGCGAATGAAGTCGGAGATGTAGGTGATCGGACTCAATTGGCACGGATGGAGATGGTTTTCGCATCTGAAGTTCAAACCAACAATGAATGTGGTGCATCTGGACCTCCAGAGGAAAAATTTACTTCTGCTGAAGATGAAAAGAACTATGAGCACCATGAGGGGATACAATCGGAGAATGTGTCTGCTGGCAAGCATTCTCCGACTAATGGCGGAATCCGTAGATGCAGAAGAAAAGGAAAGGAAAAAACTTTGTCCGATGGAGATGTTAAAGGGATGATGTCAAAAGCCAAGGGAGATGACAGCGGCGAGAGTGTTGAAAGTTGTAACAGTGCTGCATTATTCTCTACAGGCAAAAGACGGAAGGGCTTTGAGCAGGAGTTGATTGTTGGGAGCAAAAGAGTGAAACAAGATAGTCCCTTCATGAACTGGATATCAAACATGATGAAAGGGTTCTTGAAAGCGAAAGACGAGAAGCCATCTCTTATGCTTACTGCTGCAAATACGAATAAGTCACATGGTCGTGCCATCGAGAATCTTGATGCAAGCAATGAGAACCGAGATCAGGGGTGCGGAAATATCGGTTTCCAATCTGTTTTTCACACCAAGGTTCAAGGAACATCACGACTTGAAATTGATCAAGCCGGACTCGATCCAAATAACAAGATTTGTGACATCAATGCTACTTCAGTCACCTATCATGGAGAAAACTTTAACTTCCTTAATGTGTTTAATGGAAGGTTCGAAAAACCAATTTGTGGTGACAGGGTAGGCCCGAGTGGGAGAAGTAGTGAGGGAAATATTGCACAGAATACGAGTTCGATCGATTTGCATGTGGATGTGAGGAAGGAAAGAGCAAGCACTAGTTCTTCTTTAGGTAAACTAAAAAGGAACGTCGAGAACATTGATTTGGACGCACCATCAGAAACAAAGACGGTTCAAAACAGTTGTCACAAAAGTAATCTTCCAGAGAGCTTGTGGATAACTCGGTTTACTCCCAAGTCTTTTAGCTCTTCGTTGAACCGGGATACCGCTGGCGCTGTTGAGTGCTTTAGTGACTTCATGAAGCATACTCCTTTCTGCCAGAATAATGTTAATGTTCCTAACAGCCTGAAGACTGTGGGGACTAGGCAGCAAGGCCCCGAAGTGCAGCTAACCAGTTCGAGTAAAGAATTACCTTCTGCGTCTGAAATGGAGGCATCCATTTCTATCGGTTTACACTGCCTTAGGTCGAACGATTCAGAGATGATGGCTTCTCTTTACTCTAGGAGATTACATGCTCCCAAGCACATCATGCCTTCTGGTGTTTTCGACAATCAAACCTCGTCAACTGTCACATGTTTCTTTTGTGGAAGGAAGGGCCATCATTTGGAATATTGTCCAGATATAACAGACAATGAGATTGAATATCTGAGGAATATAAAGTCATCTAATAGATTCAAAGAATTACCTTGCTCGTGTTTTAGATGCTTTGAACTCCGTCGTTGGGATGTCATATGCCCTACTGAATCAAAAGTTCAACATCATCCAGCTTGTAGAGCTTCTTCGTCTAGTTTCGGTGATTTGCAATGTTATGCCAGATTTGAAGAGAATACGAAACTTTTAGATGAAAACCGAGAAGCGATGGCTGGACAGATAATTCGGATTGATTCTGGAAAAGGCCCTCGTACTCTCTATGAAGTTATTGCAGACGAAATGAAATCAAACACAAATGTGAAAAAGAAATATGTTGGTTCCAGTTCCAAGGAAATCAAACCTTGGGATGGTTTCACCAATCAACAGGATACAGATACGCTAAAGGTAATATTTGATGCCGTGAGGATGCTTCGTTTGTCACGGACAGACATCCTGAAGTAAGTAGGCCACCATTTCCATTGGTAAAATCATATTAAAACATGAAAACTTGATATTATCACTGATGTTTTTTATGTTACCTAATTTAATTCTTCGTTTCGATTTTTAATGCTGCGTCGATGTCAGGTGGAAGAATTCACGAACATCGGCCCCACGTCTCGAAGGATTTTTCCTGCGATTAAGGCTTGCGAAGTGGGAACAAGGACTAGGAGGAACAGGATATTATGTTGCCTGCATAACTGGTATGACACTGAATCGTTTGTTTTTTTATCATTGATTAATGGTGGATTGTTTGCATGTTGTTAGCAAGTTATTGATGCATAAGGTTTTTTAGAGGCATAATTTTCCCTTTGTTATCTATCATTTCCCTTCCTGTAATTTCCCAGAGGGAAACAAACAGGGCATACAACGAGATTCGAAGAACTCCATCACTGCAAACGTAGGGGGGGTCGAGTGCTCGGTCGAGAGCCAGTACATCTCCAACCACGATTTTCTCGAGGTAAGAATCAACTTTCCATTGTTCATTATGGTTTCTTGAGAGTCAAGCATGTTAATTGCATTACCCTTAAGATGACTGTCAACTTACTGGTTTATTAGTTTGATAATATGGTCTAACTACATATCTCAGGATGAGCTTACGACATGGTTGCAGGCAACCAAAAAGAGCGGCAGAAAGATTCCATCGGAAGAAGAACTTACAGTTCGAATCAAAGAGAGAAGATTGTTAAGGTTTTAGGCACATTTTATTTTGGTTTCAGCTGTTGATGTGTGTTATCTTGTTTGCACAGAACTTGTAAGGTCGATCCTATATTAGGGTGTTTGCATAAAGGGGTTGAAAAATATTGTGGAAAACCAAACAATCATACAACACTTGCCTTACAGTACATGCAAACACATTGGTATCGTTTAGTCATTATGTTCACAGATCCGATAACGGCATCAAAAGACTCGGTTAGCACAGGTTTTGGTTGTTTTCGAACTAAACCGACCGACTGCAAATTACTTTCCTGGCCACTTAGAGCAGTACATAACATGACTGGCGAAAATCAAACTACTATATCACATACCTTTACTTCGCTTTTCTGAAAGCATCAAACTATATAAGCAGTTTAATCCAGAAAAAAAAGTTGTTCTTAAGAACCTCCAATATTCACCCAAAATGTGAGATCATCTACGAAGTTTAAAGAGAATTTATAGTCGCAACAAATCCGATACGATTCTGGTTGTGCTGCTAGTCCTTCCAGGGCTAAACATATATTATTAGAAGGAGAACCTGGCAATCTCTTCATCTTCATCCTCCTCTTCTATAAGATCTTCATCCTCTTCACTGAACCTGACATAATCATCATCTTCGTCCACTGGTTCTTCATCTTCGGGATTCATCATTGTCTTTCTACTCTCATCTTTGTCTTTCAAACCAGTACTCAGGACAACAGTTTCACCTCTTGATTGTTCCATATCCCTCCTCAACTTATCCATGCTCTCCTTCTGGCATTCTTCCTCTAGGCGTTGTTTTTCTGCTCGTCTCTTGTCAAGGTCAGCCCTATAAACAAGGATAGCAAGATACAAATAACTTTCGAGAATTACCATAAACTATTAAAACACTCCCAAACTGATTTTGCAATATTAAAAGAGAAAGGTAATACTTATAATTTTCCATGTATTCCTCAGCACTGGCTTCAACGGCTTTAAAGAATTCATTCATTCCAGCCCCAGAAATAGCCGACACTCCAACAGATCGTAAATTCCTATAAAATTCATCCAGAGAGAGGGACAGGCTCTCAGTTAGAGCTGATGTGTATGTATTATCCGACCTTATTGCCGCTTGAAATGCCTCGAAATCTTCCATCCACTGCACAAATGATTTGTTTTTCTTTTTAAAGACAATAAATTGATAGGAAAGGAAACAGCATTGCGTATATTGCATGTCAACAGAAAAATCCGGAGACGGATAAAAACCGATGAATCATGAACAAATGAACGATTGACAAAATTAGGGGAAAAGTACAACACAAAACCTAGCAATTGTAACAAATATGAACTTAAATGAAAGCATCCACAAGATATTATCTCAATGCCAAAACAAAATATTTGCATCTAATATGAAAATTAATATACCTCCAAAGCAAATTCATGTTGTGCAACATCAGTCTTGTTGAATGTTAACACAAGAGGCAACCGTGTCTTGTAAAGTATGCTACAAGCATAAAGCATGTTGCTCATGAAGGTAACTGGACTTGCTGAACGAGGCGTATCGACTACGTAAGTGACTACAGTAGGAAAAGTTGAAGCAAATGCTTCTGTAATGATAGCCCCTGAAGCAGACCAGGTAAATATCTCAATCTGCCCTGGAGTATCCACAAGAACATAGTCAAGTTGATCCGCTCGCCTCTCAATAACCGAGATAACCTAAGATTGGATATTCGCTAAGTCAGTCGCCTTAAATGACAAATGGAATGTACAAAAAGAAAGAGTAAAAATATAACAAGCACATCAATGGGGAGAATAAAGACGAAAAAAACAGCTACTAAGACAACTCTGCATGTACATCAGTACATGCATTGATGCAAATTAGCCCAAGACAAACCTGCTACTAAGACAATTCTGCATGTACATGTACCAATGCAAATTACCCTTTTTTTTAAATAAATGATGCCCATACATGTCAGCACCATTACAGATTTGAAGTAAAATCTATGTAGTACATAAACTTCACGACTACGCTAGCTAATTTCCAGTGGAGACAGGTAATCCAAGCACCAAATGTCTTGGCATTGTTTCAAGTGCAGAAACTTCAAAAGATTTTACCTCAGCAAACTTGGTAGCAAACAAATTAAGTGATGTAAGGATTCCACCATTAGGTCCGAGATTGAACTGCTTCATAACTTCCTTATATTTAACAGTATCTCTTATATCGATGTTAGCACCGAATGGAAGGGTCATTACAGCAGGGTCAAGATTCATCACATAACCCCTAATATTCGAAGCTTGAGCGTGGCAAACCAGCCTATGAAGGAATGTCGTTTTCCCACTCCCTAACCAAATCAAACAGCACATTTCAACATTCAAATATACGCAAACAAATTACTAGTAACTTGAATTTCAATTAGAGACCAAAATATGCTATGTACAACAAACATTAAAGAAACAACCAATTCAAGTTTCTTGTTTTACCAGCCATTCCAACAACAATAATAATCACCGGTTTTCTCTTGAAACCGTCTGAAGAGGACTCGATATTTAACTTGTCCATAATACCAGCAAGCTGCTCCTTTTCATCACCGTCTCCCTACATAATGAAAAATCAAATAACTCAGATACCGATTACAAGAACTACCCACCATTTATTTTCAATCGTTCCACTAGAAATTACTTTATAAAAAGGAGGACACGTTTAGTTACCTTTGTTTCAGAGGGTTCCTGGGAATCCATATTCATTGAACTGCCTTCTTCTGAGGTTTTAACATTTGGTTTTCCCGACCCAGAATCAATTTCCATCTTCAATAAAACCAAGCTATTTCTGTATAAAAACAGAAGCCCGGAAAATATATACAAGAGTTGTGATCAAAATGAGAACAAGGGAGCTGATTGTTAAGCAAAAACCCAGAAAAATGGAGAAAATAATAGTTGGAATTCGCAAAAAAGATGATGAAAGCGAACCTCTTTGAGCCTTGACTAAGTTCTAGAAATACTGTCGAGCTTCAAGGGCTTCCACCTCCCGGATTGTTAGGGAATGATAGAACGAGGGTTTTAAGTATTTTTATATAGCACAGAAAATCGGTTGAAGGTCCGTAAAGAATTTAGGGTAAAATTCGCGTTTAGTATCTAAGTTATCAATTTTGGTCCATCTTAGTACTTAAACATTCAAAAATTTCAAAATTATACCTAAAGTTTAATTTTTATTTCATTTTAGTACCTCTATTCAAACTTTAACATTAATTTTTGAAAAAAAATAAAAGTTTAGATACTAAGATGTATCAAAACTGATAGTTTAGGTACTAAATGAGTTAACTTTTTAACATTGGGTACTAAAATGAAATAAAAACTAAATATTATATATGATTTTGAAAAAATTTAAAAGTTTAGATATAAAAACGAATCAAAATTGATAGTTTAGATATAAAAAATATGTAATTTGTCCAAGTTTCACAATGAAACCCCACACTTTTTATAATGTTGAGTGCTCGAACATAAAATTCGTATGGATAATAATTATTTTATTTAATTATTGAAATAGTTTGATTGTATATTTTAATTTAATTTGTAGTTTTATATAAATACAGAAATGAAAGCTCAATATCTATAATTTTTATAATATATGAATTCACACAATTATTCAAAAATTGGATATATTTATTATTTACATTTTTTTTATAAATTTGAAGTAAATATAAGATAATATTTATTCAAAAATATTTATCCATTTAATAATAAGCATTCAATTTTTTGAATATTTTTGTCCGAATCCAAAATCTTAAAAGATAACAAATCCTTTCAAAAGATATATTTATTATTGGTGGCTCGGTGTTACTAAATACAAAAATTATTTTAATAGAAAGTCGCTAGTTTTATTAAGAACATAAAATATCTAGAATTACAATTAAGGTTTACAAACACAACAGAAAATGAAGTTATTGGAATACCATTGACAAGATGTAAACCATAGTCAAGCGGCGTGAGAAAACTATCCACGAATGTAAATTGTGCATCCAAATGAGTCTAAAGATCCAAAACAGGAAAGATCAATATGATAACAAATAAGAGCCATCTTGATTAGTCGTGGCAATGTCAAATTTAATCAGCATGATAACCAATAAGCGTCATCTTGAACGAAAACAACGACTAAACGGCCAAAAACATACAAAAAAGCAAGAAAAAAACGTCTTATAAAAGCAAAGTAAAACGTTTCATAAAAACTAAATTATTAAAAAAAATAGACGATACAAAGGAGAAATAAAAATATAGTATAAAAATAGATGAAAAATACTAACGACGACAGCCAACACCATTAAAGTTTAGTTTTATTTTATTTTAATATCATACTGTTAAAAACTTTAGTTTTAATATCATTTTAGTACCCAGATCAAAATTTAACGTTAAATTTTGAATTTTATTGTTGAAAGTTTATGTACTAAAATGGATAAAAACTGATAGTTTAGGTACTAAATGCATTAAGTTTTTGCGATGAGATACTAAAATGAAACAAAAACTAAAGTTTAGGTGTGGTTTTAAAAAACTTAAAAGTTTATGTATTAAAACATATCATAATTGATAATTTATATACTAAATACATAGTTCACCCTAAATTCTATTATAAAACACAAAATTGAATGACCTATGATATATTTTGCTCATACAAATATGAGTTTAATTTTTATCTTATATTACATCTTATAGATCCATTTGTCATGCGACTAAATAATAAAAAAATATGGGTAAGTATACAAATGGTTCATCGATTATAGGGTGTTCTCTGTTAAGTCCCCCAACTATAAAAAGCCCCAAATAGTCCCCTGACTATAGAATGTGCTTTGTTGAGTCCTCTCGACTATTAAAAGTTACAAAAAAGTCACTTGACTATTCAATATGTTCCACATTCATCCTTTTCCTCAAAAGATTGATGCAATCTGAATTGGATCTTAATATACTATATGAGATATTTTAAAATTTGATTCTAGAATCTCAAAAGACTATCATAACCCACACAACAGACTAACATCCAACTCAAAGTGGCATTAATTTTTTAACGAAAAATGTAATGAATAGTTGAGTGACCATTATGTCACTTTTAATAGTCGAGGGACTCAACAATGCAACATCCTATAGTAGGGGACATTTTGTAACTTTTAATAGTAAGGGGACTCAATAAAATAATATCCTATAATTAGGGGACTATTTGTATACTTTACCCTAAAAATATTAATCAAAACAAAGACGAGAATTATAATTAACTGCCAAAATTGATTAAACGATCAAGATGGATCTAAAATTTGGCAAAACTAAACCCTGACCCAATTGCAAGCCCAATGTTGGTACCCAAAGAACTGATTTCTAGGGTTTTCAAACTATATATACATATAAGCGATTTATCATAAGCATTTTCCATCGTCCACCTTCCCTGGTAAAACACTTAGCGGCGTCAATAAAAAAAAAAAACACTTAGCGTCGACTACTGGAGCTTCAGAAGATCAAAGCATTCAACCATGATAGATCGGTAGTTATCATTTGTCCCTTTATTCTTGAAAGCGCCAAAGGCCGAGCGCTTCCCCCGTGAAACAAGGGGTGGCGTGGTATTCCACGGGGAGAGGTTGTGGCGCACGTTAGTGCGATTGGCGCATATTAACACCGTTTCTTTATTTTTTTGACTCGGTGTGGGATACCATGGCCGCTTCGCTACTTTAGTTATAGTAGTCGGAGCGAGGTATTGCCCTACATTTCTTCTTCCTATGTTATCTTTTTACACGAAAATAATTTATTATTTTTTAAATATTTTATGTTGTTTGGACGTTATATTGTAAAATATTTTTTCTGTTTGACTAATTCTTTTGACAATAATTTTTGGAATTTGTGTTTGGTTAATTTTTGTGAAAATTATTTTTTGAATCTGTTTTTAATAATGTTTTAATTCTCAAATAATTGTCTAACGTTATACTTTTAAGTGTTCAAGTTGTTAATACTGTTAGTTTTTTTCGTTTATTGAATAGTGTTAATACTTTAATTTCAACACTTAAACTTATGTAGATTGTCATCTTTTACCGTCGAAGAAGTTCTACTCTGTCACCCCTCCCTTCGATCGTGATCTCACGCGCTTTTAACAGCGAATCGATGATAACTAAGATGACATATAATTAGGATGATGTCAAAGATTACGTTGGCGATACTATTGTGGCCACAGAGGATGTTGTTGACATATTAAGGTTAAGATTTAATATTTTGGATTGTTTTATAATGTAAGAAAAGTTAGGAATATTTTTATAAATATAATAATATTTTTAATATTTTTATAAAAAATAAATTTTAAAATTATCATGAGTTGACACGTGACATTTAATAAAGAAAACCAACGGCGTTAATGATCTGAATACCTAAAAATCGTAGATACTTATTTAACAAAAAAGAAAAAATAGTTTGATAATTTATTTGGGCATTAAGCCTTTAATAAATAAACATGCATAGAGTATACAAAATTGTAATTTTATATCTTATTTTTTTCTATATTTGAATTATCCTACGCAATAATAGAGGAAGATAAAAAATCGTTTTATTTGTATTGTTTTATTTAATGTTGGCCCAAAGAGTTACATATTACGTTTAATCTCTTGCCTAAACTTACACCGCCGAAATGAATGTGATTTAGCATGGTTTTCAGAATCAGATCGGTTAGCGAACCGGTCATGTTATTGGTTTACTAGTTTAATCGGTTGAATCGGTCTGATCGGTCGAAAGAACCGAATGACGTCATAATTATTTAAAATATTAAATAAAAATTCTAAAATTTTTTAATAAAAAATAATTTTTTATATCATAAGTCATATTCAAAGCAAATCATAACATATATAAGTTAAAAACCATAAAATCAAATGAAACAAAATGATTCAAATTAACTACAACATAATATTTAAGGTAAAAAATATTAAATATTAAATATAATTATATAACTATAATTAAAAAATAAATTTGGGGCTAAAAAATCATAATAAAATGATATTGTTTGGTTTAATTTAAAAAAAATAATCCCACATGTCTAAGAAACATAGAAGAGCATCCTAAAAGTCTAAAGAGTAAAAATATGATAACAAAACAATCTCACATGGCTAAGAAACATAGCAGAACATCACAACTAACTTATATAAATAATATAGGTAATTTGACATTCAAAATCATGGAGCCTTTTGGTGATCATTGAGTGAACTATTTTTTTACTTCAATCAAGCTCGAATTTTAGACTTCAATCGAGCTTCTAAATTTTTTTTGAGTTCAAGCCTTTTTGAGTTCAAGTTTCAATATTATATTTCGAGTTTAAGTTGAACTTGATAATTTTTAGCTCGTGAGTTTGAGTCGAGTTGAGTTTACTATTAAAGTTTTCAATTTTGAGTCGAGCTCAGCAATACTCGAGTTCGATTTGGCTTGTTTAACAAACGACGTCGTTTGGTTTATTTAAAAAAAAAAACAAAATTGACGGTTTTTTTGTTTTTTCCGGTTTTCAGCAGGTTTGGTTCGAACGATTCAGCGGTTCTGGCCGGTTCACTAGTAGCGATTCAACCGGTGTAGATTGAACCGGACTAGACAACGATTTCCGATTGAACCGGACTAGACAACGATTTCCGATTGAACCGACCGGTCTAGTCCGATTTTCAAAACACTGGATTTATGTCGATATACTAATATAAAGCAAGTTTTTTTTTTTTTTGTATGTGGTATATATATATTTTTTAAATGAACGTGAGAATCGTATTGCAAAAGTAAAATTGCTATCAATGTACAGCAACAGATGATTTCGGATTTGAGGGATTATGAGACTTTTTTTTAGATAAAACGAGAGAGTAGCCATAGTAGTCTGAGAGGGGACGAAATGAACCTTCGACTACAAGGAGTAGGCTCAACCGAAGAATCATTGGGGACGAAAACAGGGAAGCACAAATCTAAAATTACAAAATGTAAGAATCGTTTGATTACCTGAGGAGATAAACGACGATGGCTTGAGTAATCGTCGCCGGTGAGAAGAGTACTTGATAGGATGATTTGGATGGCTTGAGTAATCGTCGCCGGTGAGAAGAGTACTTGATAGGATGATTTGGATGTAAAGAGTTTTAAAGGAGTGATTTTCCTTTGAAGATGAATGTTGTTGGAAAATGACTTTTCCCTTTACAAACTATAAATTGTTTTACGGAAGAAAATGAGTGATTTTCCTTTGACCGGAAAATATTTTCCTTAAACCAAACACAGGAAAACAAATAAAACATTTTTCGTAAATTGTTTGAGAGCCTCCTAAAGGAACAAACGTACCCTTAATTGAAATAGTATGGTTCATTATTTGAGGAAAAAAAGCAATAATCTTCGTAAAAAGTCATTACTTCAATATTTATGAACCGCGCGTGAAAATTTTCTTTCTCAAAAAATATTTGGATAATAACTATTTTTATGAATAAAATACATTTTTAATTTTTTTTTGTATAATGCCAAAAATTAACTTCGAACACTTACTTAAACAATCATTTTAATATTGTTAGTATTTTAACTCTATTTTTTTATTACTAGTCAAAACAACATATATATATATTTGATAAAAAAATTTAATTGACTAACAATTCGTATATATTACTGATGTAGACATATAATATTTATCACATTACTCAAGATGCTGACGAAAAATATATCATATAATTAAAATTGATGATGTGATATATATCACATCAATCAATTTAATATATATGAAAGTATATGTTACTAAATACATTGACGGTTAGTCGATTAAGATTTAAGAGTTTCATTTATTAAGGGGGTGTTTGGATGGGGGAATGTGAGATTCACATAGGAATGAAATTCACAATCCCCCGTTTGGTTAACCCGAGAATCTCATTCTCGGTAATGTAAGATTACCAATAGTGGATTTTTTGGGGTATATTACCGGGAATGACATTACCTCCCTTTCCTTATGTATTGTTGGATTCCTGGCATTTTGGACTAAAATGCCCTTAATTTTTTTAAATATCTTTTTTCTGTCATTGAATAATAAAAATTCTACGAATGTTAAATTATAAATTTATCCTTAAACTATTTTAGATTTACAAAAAAAAGCTATAATTAAAATTTTATATGAAGTTCAGGGGTTAAAATAAAATTTTACCCTTTCATTAAACCTTTTTATATTTTCAATTTTGTAAAAATAAATTTTATGAATTTAAATTTTTTAAAAAAATATATAAATAATTTTCAACTTGTTAAAAAAATATATAATAAGGACAATTTGGTCAAATATACATTCTAATAAGTTTTTATTCTTTTAACCAAACACATAATCTTACGTTCCTGCTAAGCCAACCAAACACAAAATACAACATTCCCAGTAATCCTATTCTCTGGTAATCTTATATTCCAACTGGTAATCTTTTATTACGTGAACCAAACGCACCCTAAGGGTCATTTTAATTAGAATTTAAAATATTAAAATTTAAAGTAATAGAAAAATAAAAATTTAAATTGAATATTTAGACAATCGTTAAAAACAAAGTAACGTTCAAACAATCGTCCAAAATCAGAAGTAAACCCGAAGCGAACCGCCCAAAAGTCTGATTCTAGGGTTATCAGACTATATATAAGCAAATAATAAGTAATTATGCCGTCCCCTCTCCATAAAAAAATTTTAGCGGCTGCTGCTCGAGATTCAGTGAACACCAAAGCATTCAGCCATGGTAGTTAACATTTTTCTCGTTACTTCTCATTGTTTTTCTCTCACTTTATTGCTTTTCTTTTTGTCTTTCTGTCTTACTATGTAATGTTCATTTGAATGCAACTTTCACAGGCGGACGTGGAGACGGAGGTTGCGGCTGCCGGAGTCCCCAAGAAGAGAACATTCAAGAAGTTTAGCTTCCGAGGAGTTGATTTGGATGCTCTGCTTGACATGTCCACCGATGAGCTTGTCAAGCTCTTCCCTGCCCGTGCACGCAGAAGGTAAATAGCAACGATATCATTTTTCCCCTAATTTTTTTTGATAAAAAAGTATCGATCAGACTTCGTTTACTAATTGTTCTTATGATGTGATTTTTAGGTTCCAGAGGGGTCTCAAGAGAAAGCCAATGGCTTTGATCAAGAAGCTTCGCAAGGCGGTAAGCTGATCTTTAATTTTGCTCTTTTTTGTTGATTTTTACAATTTATATTTGTGGGATTTATAATTAGATTTAGGGTTGATATAGAGTTACTGGGCATTGTTTCATTTGATTTTTTTTAAACTTGTTTAAATGTAAAGCTCATGTATTTTATTCGGCATATAGCATTAGATTCTTATGGCTATTTGTTTAATTTCTTGAAAATTTTGTAACACATCTCACTGTGCTAAAGTTGATCTTTTACTTTTCTTCTTTCGATGTCAATCATATGCAGTTACCACTCATCTTGAAGCATATTGCATTTGCCATTTGCTTGATTGATCATGTTTCGAACCCCACTTGAATGCACATATTTGAAATTTTGAATATAGTCTTCAGTTGATTTTTTTTACTTCTTTCGATGATGTTGTCGGGAATCATATATCGTTACCACTCATCTTGAGGTATATTGCATTTTGTTGATTGATTATGTTTTGAATCCCACTTGAATGCACATATTTGAATATGGTATTGAAGTTGATTTTTTGTACTTTTCTTCTTTCGATGATGTTGTCGGGAATCATATATCCTTACCACTCATCTTGAGGTATATTGCATTTTGTTGATTGATTATGTTTTGAATCCCACTTGAATGCACATATTTGAATATAGTCTTGGAGTTGATTTTTTTTACTTTTCTTCTTTCGATGATGTTGTCGGGAATCATATATTGTTACCAGTGCCACTCATCTTGAGGTATATTGCATTTTGTTGATTGATTATGTTTCGAATCCCACTTGAATGCACATATTTGAATATAGTCTTGAAGTTGTTTTTTTACTTTTCTTCTTTCGATGATGTTGCTGGGAATCATATATCGTTACCACTCATCTTGAGGTATATTGCGTTTTGTTGATTGATTATGTTTCGAATCCCACTTGAGGAATATTGTCGGGAATCTCATATCGTCACTCTTGAGGCATATTGCATTTGTTTGATTTTGTTTCAAACCCCACTGGAATGCACATATTTGAATATAGTCTTGATTTGATCAAGTAAAAGGTTTTTGCTCATTCTATTGCAACTAACTCACTCTATTGCATATGTTGTAGCCATCTCATCTTCTCAATTGTTAGCAGTTTATCATTTCGTTTTCCAATCTCGAGTTCCATTTCATATATTTACGCTTACTTGCTTAAGCTTCGTGTTACTCATCCTAGGTTCTTGAATTGTCATTGTAGTTCTATGGCTTAAGCGAATATTATCTTTGATCAAACTGCATTAGTTGAACCAGTGTTTTGATTATTCTGTGGAAGTTGAATCTTACTTTGATACATCGATTTAGAAAAGGGAGGCAC
This sequence comes from Hibiscus syriacus, assembly GCF_006381635.1. NCBI lineage: Eukaryota > Viridiplantae > Streptophyta > Magnoliopsida > Malvales > Malvaceae > Hibiscus > Hibiscus syriacus. The sequence continues at coordinate 411,101 of NW_024062797.1, forward strand.
CGCCCGGTGAGAAACCAGAGCCAGTTAGAACCCACTTGCGTAATATGATCATCGTGCCCGAAATGATCGGAAGCATTATCGGTGTGTACAACGGCAAGACATTCAATCAAGTCGAGATCAAGCCTGAAATGATCAGCCATTACCTTGCCGAGTTTTCTATTTCGTACAAGCCGGTTAAGCACGGTAGACCCGGTATCGGTGCTACCCACTCTTCTAGGTTCATTCCTCTAAAATGAAGCCACATCTATGTGGTTTGGGTACCTTTTTATATTTTGTGGTGTATGAAGAGATATTCATGTTGATCAAGTTTTGATTGTTGCAACCTTAGGTATTTTAATTAATGACAATTTTATATTGTTTTGGATATTACTATTTAAAGGCAGACTTGATGACGCTGATGTCTTTGATTATTTTTAGGGCATTTAGTTAATAAACCATTAGTTTTGGTCCATTTTAGTACCTAAACTTTCAAAATCATACATAATCTTTAGTTTTCATTTCATTTTATTATCCATCGTCAAAAATTTAACGTGTTTAGTACTTAAATTATCAGTTTTGATATGTTTTAGTACTTAAACTTTCAATATTTTCAAAATTTAACATTAAATTTTAAATAGGGGTGTTAAAATGAAACAAAAAGTGAACTTTTAAGTATTATTTAAAAAAAATGATAGTTTAGGTATTATATTGTACCAAAACTGATTGTTTAGGCACTAAACGTGTAATTTATCTTTTTTTAAGGTGATACTGAGAAGAATTCAAGCCACCAATTAAAAATTAAATTGAACGTACCTAATTGTTTATCCCCAATTAAAAAAAAAGGAGAAAAGTCAAAACGTTTACACTAGAATTAACTTTCTTGTGATACAAATTGGCCCAATTAGTTTACATTTTTTGGTCAATTGACCTAATCTTGAATCATCTATGATTGTGGAGCCACGTGTGATTTTTGCATTAGAAAACTTCGATCAAAACTTGTGGTCGTGTATTAATATTGGGTCGGTCCAACGTCGCTGAAGTTTCCTCTCAGCTTCTTGCAATGTTTTAGTCACCGCCGCCTCTACCTTGGCAGCTCCCATCTACAATCAACAATTAGCACTACTACAATTCATATCATTTTGGTAAAACTACCGTACAGATCCATGATTACACCGCAGTTTGCATTTCGGTCCCTATACAAAAATGTTTGTAACATTAGGGAAAACGTCAACAATATGGTAATCTCCTTTAACATAAAAATTATTGATTTTATGAGCTGAATTTCATTAATTGACATGACCTCAGTTTAAAATATGATATGATATTATGTTTAGCAGATCAAAATTATTTTTTAATTAATCTGAATTTAATTCGATATCATATTATATGATCTTAAATTTAAAATGTTTTTATGTTTTAAACATGATGCATAGATTTAATTAAAAACTCGACTCCTACCATGTTTAATACAATTTTAAAATTTTTACATATTTTTTGTTAAAATAAAAAAAATGAGTAAAATACTAATTTATTTAATTTAACAACATGAAGTTAAATAAACGTTAATTCAATACCCTAATTTTAGTATCTTATAAACTAATTATATATTGGGTAAAGTACTCAAATGGTCCCCCGACTATAGGATAATGTTTATTGAATCTCTTGACTATTAAAAGTTACAAATGATCCCTCAACTATAGGAAGTTGCTTTGTTGAGTCCTTCGACTATTAAAATTTATAAAATGGTCACTCGACTATTAGTTATGTTTCAAACTCATCCTTTTCTGTTAAAAATTTAATGGTTGTCTCGTGTCTGAGTTGGATATTAATATGTTGACTGAGATATGATAGTAATTTGAGATTATGAGATCATATTTTATCTTATCTCAATCAATAAGTTAACGTACAATTCAAATTGTCATCATACTTTTAACGGAAAAGGATGATTTTGGAACATAATTAATAGTCGGGTGAATATTTTGTAACTTTTAATAGTGTAGGGACTCAACAAAACAACTTCCTATAGGCAGGGACCATTTTGTAACTTTTTTTAATAAAAAAATTGGATACTATTGAATCTGATCGTTCTGGGTTTTAAATTACCTGAGATTCAAACTCCATGACAGCAAGGAATTGTTGATGAGTGAACATTGAGTGAATCATTGTGGGTTTGGAATCCATGGCCTTCAAGCATTTGAGAGCTTCCAACATTGAATCAATCCCAGATGTCGGATCCTCTATCTTCACTTTTATCCTCTTTCCCTCATTATAGTTTGCTTGCAACTCAAGGTTTCTCCTCTCCAAATCTTTCTTCACCCATTCCAGCTCTTGAACACTCTTCATCGCCATTTGAACTATCGAGTTCTTATCATTCTTCCATGTCAAACATCAATATCCGGATGTTAAATGACTAAGTTAGAAAAGATTACCAAATACGAGGACTATAAGTTGTTTACCCATATTTATCAAAGGCATAATGCCGATATTAACCCTCGATGTTTACTAAAACGGTCACTTCAACTCTTATTCTTTTTCTTTGAGCATTTTAGCCTAACAATTGAATATTTGGTCAAAATAGACCATGGTGGATAGAAATCGTTAGTTGACTAATTGACAACGTATGTTATTGACGTGATGTTTTCACATGTGTTTAATTGTTGAAGTGTCACATGCACATCACATAAGGTGATAACTTCACATGTTACATGTCAACAATTAAGTATATATATGTGAAACTGTCACGTAAGCAACATGTGTTGACAATTAATCAACTAATGATTTTTCATCCAATAGTGGTTATTTTGACAAAAAGTTAAAGCGTTGGGTTGAAATTCTAAAAGGAAAAACATTTTAATAATGTTGAGGATTAATTTTAGCATTATGCCATATAAAACTATAGTAGAGGGACTAAATCCACCAGGAATGCAAAGTGTAGGGATCATTTTAGTAATCTAACCAAAGAATAAATAATAGGCAAAACCAAATACCTTGGTGCCATGAGGAAGCATGGAATGCAAGGCGTAGTAACTTCTCTTCTGCTTCTCTCTTCTCATTCTCTCATTCATCATATGAAGAAAACACCTCTCTTTCCCACCTTCCTTAGCATCCGCCGCCCCCGCCGACGGCCAACTCTTCTTCAAGAACCCAATCATCCTCTTGTTCAAATTCCCGGAATTTCCATCACCGTCGACGCAACCCAGAACGGCAGTCGAAAACGGAACGAAAGCACTCGGTGCAGTAGCAGCAGCAGTAGTAGCACTTGACGTCGTCGTTTCATACCAGAAGATTTCTCCTTGCAGCAGTTGCTTTATCAACTCACTGTCCATGGCGTTTTTTTTAAGTATACTGGTTTTCTTTTTCGAGCTCGGAGTTTGTATATTTATATATACAGGGTTTAGTCGATTCTTCTTCGCGGTTGGCATTTGGTACGTGCTTTTAAGACATATTGAAAACGTGGTCAAATTGGGTTTATACCATTAGATTTTTCTGTTGTTGTTGGAGAAAATTCAGAGCTTGTTTGTCTGGTCAAGGAAAAAAACACAGAGTTGTCAAAGGGTTTTGGTTGAGCGTGATGACCATGTTTTGTCGTATACGTACTCGAGATTTTATGTCAGAGAACAAATTTAAAATTTTAAAATTTTAGATATAAATTTAGATTTATAAAATTTTAAGTGACGAATTTTTTTTTAATAAAAAAATACACTTTTCTTTAAAACCATACGATAATTTTAAATTTTTAGAATACATAATTTCATCCGTACTTTGGTCCACCCTTATTTTGTCCCTTTGTTAAGCACACAAGACTTGGCTATTTGCATGGTGGGCGACCAGAAGAAAAAGTAATTGAAAAGTACTATATAATATACATGGTTATTTTAAATACAAAAGAAACACACGTAGAACTTTAAAATTTTATATTCGAATTTTATAAAAATATTTAATTTTAGATTTAATAACGTTTGTCTAATTATAATTTATGTGTTGTTGATAACATTTAGGAAACAACTGTAAAATGATAAGAAAAATTATATAAATAGAGATTTATATGAGAACTCTAAAATTGAAAAAAAAAAAGAAAATATTGACACTACAATTTTAAAAATAAATGGTGTTTATTATTGACACTATATTTCAACGAATCGCACGTAGAGACATTGATAAAACACATAGAGTTAATGGTGTTTCATAGCTAATCGATTGAGCTGCAGCTCACAGACCACCTAAAAAGGAATATTTATTATTTGATCCGTAGCCTGACATAAGAAGTCCAACATGAGCAATACTTGAAAATAAGGCGAGAGCAACCTATTCTTGAAATAAAATACTCGCACAAACTTCATTTTCAAAAAAATCAATACACCAAAGGCTACGTTTAGATTTATTGGATTTATTGCTAAAATATCGATATTAACCCTGAAACTCCCGATAATTGGCCAATGACCCTAGGAAATGAAATAATCAGTTACATTTTTTATATGATCTATTTCTAACCATACAATGACTATTATACCTATTGTGATTCCCAATACAATCGAGTCTCACGGAGGGCATTTCATAATTCGGAGGTCTCTTACGGGAGCTGCTCTCAACCTGGTGTTGGGGGTAACCTACTATCTTACCTCTCCCTTACCCCATATATATGGGAAAAAAAGGGACAGCCATTTTTTGATTCCCAATACAACATTAAAATAGAGGCCGAGCCTGACATCCATATGATCCCATATCTTTTGAGTAAAAATCCTTAAGTGACTAACAATTATCGTTAACTGATTAACAATTATCGCTTGAGTGACCACAATGTTCCGAACTACCAGTACGTTATAATACAAAAACGTAGATGATCAAAACTAAACTTCCTCAAAATAGGTGACCAAAACAGAACTGTATCAAAATAAAAGGGACCGTCCGTGATGTTTACCCTATTCAAAATGAATTGGACCGACTCAAATTCTGAGCTTAAATCGGTCGGGTTTCGGAAAATAAAAAACAAACGTATCAAGCAAGTCGGCTAAGACCGGTCGCGGAGCTACGGTTCGGTGAAGATGAACACTGAAAGTTGATTTTTTTTCGATTATTTATTTATTTATTTAAATTTTTTTCGTGTTTATCTTAAAATCTAAATTCATTTCATTAATTACTTGTTGTTTAACTGATAGCGTTTAGCCTTAATTTTGGAGGTTACTTGACTTAGATTCAAAACTATCATTAGGTTTTTTATTATTCGATTAAAACATCAAAAGTTATTTAGGGTTAATATTTAGAGCCTTAATTCTGGGTTTGGGTTCTTTAAATAATTTACAATTGACCTAGATGAAGCCTTTATTTTTGTATTAATTTCTTGTAATTTTTTAATTAATTTAACTAATCGAATAAAATATTAAGATCTTTTTAGGATTAGTTTTATTAAGTACTTTAATCCATAATTTGACACTTTAGTTAGATGAAGCCTTAATTAACCCATTAGCATAATTAGGTCAATAATTGATTGTTTGATTGCATGATTTGGTTTCAAAAAAAAAATAAAGACAATGTTGATTTATTTGAGTTCTAATAATGGATCATCCGCTTGTGCTCAGAGTGACCATTAATATCTCTCGTAATAAACTGATATCCTTTTAAAACTCTTTAATTATGATTTTAAAATTAAGGTAATATTTATGTAATAGGGTTAAATGGTAAACCTCCACTCATGCTTCGGGTCAACTCCTAATTACATAAATACCTTTTTCAAATCTGCATACATAACGGGTCAAAAATTAAATAAAATCTCTTACTCTTAATTTTTAATTTTAGAACCATGAGTAATCGACTCCTGAACTTATTTTCTAATTTTGACAGACCATTTAAAAATAATTGTTCAGTAAAAAGGTTGTTATGACAGTATATCTTTCGAATTAGGCGGAACGAAAATTTAACCCGACTTATTACCATCTCTAAATATATCATTAGTCTTACTATTATTTATTCGATTTCAGTTCATACACTACAAATTTTCTAATGTAAGTCCTAACTTAAATAAATAATAATAATAATAATAATAATAATAATAATACAATTAAATTATGTATAGAATTAGAAATGTTAATTTAGAGTATAAGGATTAAACTTAAAACGTTTGTATAATATAAGGACTAATTGAATTTTTAGCATTGAAAACAAGGAAGAATTAGCTGAAGAAGATAAACGAACATATTAGGGGCTTGGGTATTTCAGAAGCTAAATTTGACCTTAAATTCTCTGGAATCAAACAATAATTTTACTGCAAAATCCCTCTATTATCGTCTCTTCAATTTCTAAATTTCTGGGTTTTTTTTCCTTCTCGTCTTCTTCTTTTTAGGTGTTATTTTTGCCCGGGAAATGTCTTCTTTATTCTCTAGCTTTAAGGGCACAGCCCAATCCCTGACTTCAATCCGCCGTCCGTGGCGGGATTTCTTCGACATCACTGCCGTCGACATCCCGACGTCCTCCTCCGACTCCACCACCCGAATCGCCCAAAACATAACCCATTTCCGCCTCAACTACACAATAGTCCTCCTCGTAATCCTCTGCTTATCCCTGATCTACCACCCTCTAGCCTTCGTCACTTTCCTCGTCATCCTCCTCGCTTGGTTCTTCCTCTACCTCGCCCGCGATCGCGATGAGCCCATTGTGATCTTCGGCTCCCTGATCGACGACCGCCTCGTCCTCGCCGCGCTTGTCGGGTTGACACTGGCCGGACTGGTCTTCACCGGCGTTTGGCGTAATGTTCTGGTGGCGGTTGTCGTCGGAGTTTGTTTCGTGATCTTGCATGCGGTGTTGAGGAGTACGGACGATTTGGTAATGGATGATTTGGAGTCGCCCTATGGACACGTGCTCGCTGATGGGGATGAGGAGCTCGATAGTCCTAGAGGGGATTATTCTGGTATTTGATCATTTGGGTCTTCTCTTTAGATTGAACATAGTCATTTGCAGAATTGTTTAACGTAGTCTCATTGTTGACCATGAAAAATCATCAGAAATTATCAGTTTTTTTTTTCATTTTCCCACTACAATCTCTTGCATGTTTTCAATATTCTTGAACTGTTACGTTCTAAAATTACTTTGAATGGAAGTTGCTACTGTTGTTTTAGTTGAATCTGGAAAGCCTTATTGTGAAAATTTTAGTACAAGGATCGACATTAATAGCAAAATCAATGCAGTGATAGTAACAAATTAATAGTGTTAGGGTCACTATTTTGCAGTCTTTGTTGATATGCTACCACAATGAATGTCCGGTGCTCGATCACAATTTAAATCCCTATAGCTAATAAGGGTGCTATGAAGCTTTGCCGAAAGTAGAGAATCGAGTGCAAACCACAAAATGAGGATGTTATTGCATTTGTAAAATTGTGAAAGGTGAATCTGTCAAGCATCGTTATTGTTTTGAAATGTTGATTTCGCAAGGCTGGTCTGATTTGTTTAGATGGGTGTTGTAGAGCTGGAGAGTGGAAAGATCTGGACGAGTATGTAGATTGGCTGTTCCACCATGTTAATGGGTTTGCCGTTTGGTTTAGCATACTGGTTTTTGTGCCTCTTGGTTTGCCTTTGTTCATTGGATAATGGGTGAATTGAGAATCTTGGAATGCCGTTATTACTACAATCGCAAGCATTCGAGTTGTGCAAATGAAGCATGTTTTGAACTTGAGAGATTGTAACAATGTTGATTTCGCAAGCCTTGCCTGATTTGTTTAGATGGATGTTGTAGAAATGGAGAGTTGAAATACCGGGACGCTGTTGCACCATTTTCATGGGGCCTGATACTAAGAGAATGGTGTTTGTGCCTCCCGGTTTGCATTTGTTCATTGGATAATGGGTGTAGTGAGAAACTTAGAATGCCATTACCGTTACGATTGCAACCATTCGAGTTGTGCAAATGAAGCATGTTTCGAACTCGAGAGATTTTCCTCAACATTGTCAAGTTTCATAGTCAATGGAACAAGACGCCCATCGTTGGAAATGATCGGGAACTGGTTTGGAAAGATTTTGCAGTAATCCTCATGGATGCAGTTACAGCAGCTCTTGGTGAGCAACCTGCATCATGAGCTTGAGGCTTCTCCTATTACTCAAATCTCGGTGCGAGTTTGGGACATGAGTATGTTGAATAATTTTTCATATTTGAAGTAATTTTAGAGGATCAAATCCCTCGTATAAGTTTTGATTGCTAGTTTACAAAGTACAGAAATCCAAGGCATAAAGAACAAGTAAAATTAGAGTTGTAGCAGAAATGACACATATGTATGGATCTAAAGCGAATGTGTTTGGAAATCACACTAAACAAATATATGTAACCCTAAAGAGATGTGTACAAAATCTCATTTAGTTAGCCCTGCACTGCAAGGGCTTGCAAGTGTTCTATGAAAACTTGTAAGCTCAAATCATCTGTAAATAAAATGTCTGAACCATCCGAATAAGTCGAATCTGGAGTAACCGATGGGTTTAACTTTGCTAGAAGAAACCTTGCTTGACTGCTATGCTGGTCACATTTAACAAGCTTTGGAGGTGGAACTCGTTCGGCCACCAATTGACCTGCATCGAGCTCCGAGGCCTCGAACAACTTTCTCAGGTTCCCGTGGTTCGGGTCTTTATCGTAACCGAGCTTTCTCCATTGAGCAATCTTGGATCCATAATGAATAACCACACAAAAGTACGAGTCGAAGAGTAAAATAACATCCGGGGATAACGAGCGAATATCTAAGAGAACCGGAACTGGAGGTCCATCAAAGGAATATTGTAGAAGTGTGGGTTGGATCATGACAATAGAATCTGTAACTCCTTCCCGATTCAGCATCAGTCGAAAGAATGCACTCTCGTCGGGAGTGCTGTTAAAGACATCAAGAAATTGGGACCTCCTTAAATAGAATATGAATTGGGGATAAAGCGAGAAGTTTGATGCAAGACGAAAAGACGAAGGATCTTCTTGTATATAGTCTCCGAACTTGGAAGCAAACCATATAAGTGTATCATCCATCCATCTGATAACATCTCCAGCAAGACATGTCTCTGCTTGATGGATGGCAAGTCTGGCCATAACTGCAGCTGCTGCTTCCTGATCAAAGCCAGCACGAATTTCCGGTGACTGCTTCGCAACCCATCTCCTTGCAACGGTTGTCACCCGTTTCCGAATTCCCATGTTCCCATCTCTATAGCGTGTTATGAACTGTATCAAAAAGGCAGCCCCAGGTTGAGGTTTATGCTCATAGCTTACTTGGAAGAAGAAAGCAATACATGTTTTACTAGTAAGTCTCCCCAACTTCCACATATAAGTACCACCATCCCCGATTGCATTCTCGCACACCAAAGTATTCAACTTCCGAAGAGAAACACAAGGTCCAAGGGCTCCGCAGATTTTTAAGTCTTTAGTAGTCACTATCTCGATGGTTGCATCGAAATACATCTTCAAATTCCCCTCTTCATTGTGACTAAATATATGACGCATGCATTTTCTGAATTGATCGGATTCAAAAGACTCCCCTAGAATCATGAATCCCCCCGAACTCTCAATAGGGACCTTAAGCTCCGCTGCTCCAACTTGATCCAAAGAACAAGCGAACAAATCAAGAATAATAGATGAATCACATAGCCTCTGCGATAATCTCTTATAAAAGTCGCAAGACTTCTGGTAGTACGGTGCCTGACCGTTTACGAGATCCTTATGATTCCTAATTGCAATAGCAAGATCCGATTCTACAACAATCCCAGGGCCACGAGTAGCAGGTCCAGCTGTGAAGACCATGATTCTGGACCCCGTGTTAACCAAGCATCCTTCCAAAAGTCCGAGTGCAGTAGCTATTGCCGCTCCAGTAGATCTTTGAGGCCGATGACCTGGTGTCACCTGCACAGAGGAACGGATTTCCTCTATTGCAGACGTTATACTGAATTCACATTCCGATATTGGCAGCAGAAAACTCTGCTTTTGGATAGCAGGACACTTTCCAAGTTGCTGCATATTCGTACCACCGATTCCGAGAAACTTTTGTACCTGAACCCATCATATGAACAAAATTAATCATGCATTCCGAAAAAAGCAGTGCCGGAATCCTTAGCTCCACTCTTAAACAATCACCATTCTCTTCTTTTCAATTTAGCCCCCAAATAACCATATGAGAAACTAAAAAATTCCCGTCTTTCAGGTTTATCTGGAAAGAAAATCTTGCCCAAAACAAAAACAATAACTTTATAAGCAACCAAACAGTTCTCCCCACAAACAAGAACTTTATAATTCTTGATCACATTGCATGATTGAATACCATAAAAAAACAAATTGAAACTAATAATTCAACATATATAAAAATAGGGTCTTGATATTTTTTTTTAGCTCATTACCTGCTGGGAAGAAAGCTCGCGGTCACCATGAAACACGACAACCCTCAAACACTCCGAAAACCCGAGGTCATACACATTCACCATCGCATCAAATGTAACCAAGCCAACCAACGCATTCTCGGGCAACTGTTCCACCACGCGCCGCAGCTCACTCTTAACGGCTCTCAACTCCTCTTCCTCCATACAACCATCAACCACGAACACAAACGCCGGCCCTCTTCCCCCCACCTCTCCGGACATCGAAGACGTCATCGATGACAACGACGACGACGACAACAACGACCTCATAGGCTTGGGAGCGGAATGAACGGTCTTTGCGTACTCAACGGAGCTGTAATTGGGGAAGAGCTCGGCCGGGAGGTTGGATTCTTCTAGGGAAGAAGAGTAGGTTCGAGGGAAACGGTTTTTGGAGAAACAGAAGGAGCAAAACCAGATACGGTGAGCGTAATCGACGCGCGCGTAGGGGTTCAAAACGGCGCCGCATTTGGAACAAACGAGAGGCTCGTAAGGGAGGATCGGGAGCTCCGAGAACTCCGTCAACGGCGTGCACATGACGGAGAGTGGGATCGTCAACGAAGCGGCGTCGGGCTTCGATGTGGGCCATGAGTGCCACGGCCATCGCAGGCCCTCGATTGCTTCTAGTTCGTTGAAATCCATTTGAGAGAAGGAAAAAAAAGTTCACTTTTTGATTTTTCAGCTTGGTGGAAAGAGACGGGGTTTACTTGGATGAAGAGAAAGTGAGGGAAAATGGGGAGGAAAGTGAAAAAACCCGGGTCCGATGCAGAGTTTCGGTAACTTGATCGGAAGTTAATGATGGCGGCCGGCCGATTATGTATTTTTCATTATTCATATTTTTTATGGGTTTTGGCTTTGGACTTAAGCAACCTACATACCCAAACCCTTTTTTAATTATTTTTTTATTATTATACTCTCCCTCCCCTAACTTCTATTTCCTATTTTTTAATAAAAAAATATTTTCTATTTTTTTAATTATCAATTTTTAATCTATTAATCGATTAATTCAGATTAAATTTTACAAAAACCCATTATGAGGATGATATTTCTAACTCGATTTCCTACATTTACAAACGAAAGATTTTAATCTCTAATATTGCTTTAGAAGTTTAATGTATGATCTCATTAAATCAATTTATTATTAGTTAAAAATTAATTTAATTAATAAAAGGGTAAAGTACGTAAAATGGTTCCTCGATTATAGGGTATTACATTATTAAGTTCTTCGACTATTAAAAATTACAAAATGATTTAACTATATAGTGTTACTTTATTGAGTCTTTAGACTATCAAAAGTTACAAAAGGGTCACCCAATTATTTATTATGTTTAAAACTCGTTCTTGTCCGTTAAAAATTTGACAGTATTCTGAAGTGAACGTTAACTTGCTAATTGTGATATGATAAAATTTGATCCCAAAATCGCAGACGAATATCATAACTCAGTCATCATGTTAACGTTAAGCTTAGAATTGTCAATTTTTAACAGAAAGGGACGGTTTGAATAATAATGAATAGTTAGTGACCATTTTGTAACTTTTAATAGTCGAGAGACTTAATAAAGCAACATTCTATAGTTAGAGGATCATTTTGTAACTTTTAATAGTCGAAAGACTTAATAAAATAATATCATATAGTCAAGGGACCATATATGTACTTTACCCCTTACTAAAACTATTTGCTAATTAATAATTAATTTTTTAAAACATATATTTTCTTTATAAAATGTTTTCATTTACCTAATTTGAGCTCCAATTTTGGGCTTAAGTTGTTGGGCCGTTTGGTTGAAGTATACAACATTTTGGGTTTTTTGGCCTAATATGACAAACAATTTAATTAATTAGCCTAATATGTCATATAGAAGCTTATTTAGGGACATACGATATTTTTCTACAGTGACTTGAAACTCGTCAAGTCAAAGTAACAAGTTTTAATAAAATATATTTTTATTCAAACCTTTTATCCCTATGTGATAAAATTTAATAAAAAATATATTTTATTGAAATTCATCACTCTGACGTGACGAATTTAAATAAAAAATATTTTTTATTAAAACTCGTCACATCAAAGTGACTAATTCCATTAACACCATGAAAATAATATAGATTCTAAAATAAACTTTTACTTACCATATTTTCCCAAATAACTTACTCATTTACCCTATTGGGGAAAACCCCAAACATTTTAATATATTCTTATGTTTGATTTTATTTATTTATTTTATTAAGCTAAGGTGATTATAAAATAGTATATGTTCTAAATACTCTCAACCATTTGACAATGAACGCTTAGTCACCCTGCTGCTCGAACCCGTGGTCTTTAGGAACAATAAGAATTCATTTAACCACTAAAGTAAGTTGGTTCGTACGATTTTATTTATTCTTTTTAATTATTATCTTCTAACATAACATCATTATATATATATAAAAAATAAATGTTAGTGATCCCATAAAAGAATCACTCAATATATAAATCATTATATAAACTAATGTCAATAAATGAATGCCCCAACACCTTTCACATGGTCCTGTTCCCCAATCCATCATGTTGATCCTCAAAATCCCAATAAAAAATTTCAATTCAAATATTAACATTATATTTAATACAAAAACCCCATATTAAACACAATAATTAGATCAATAAAATCAACAACATAAATATATGGGATCATACATGATATGAAGAATCTTTCTGATTTGGGAAGATAGAAAAAACAAGTACCATTAGCATTAAAACTGAGTGGGGGAAGAACAAAACACATGAACAACAAGCTATTACAACCATGACAATAGCAAAAAAAAAAAAAAAATCCCCCCATCATCACTTCTTTAATCATATCTATATATACCAAATATATATATATATATAATAGAAATGCTTAAACATAATCCCAGGATCTTGTTTCCAGCAGGCAGCAAATGCATGTTGATTTTAGGCTCTGCTCTTGCATTTCTCCATTGCTCTCGGTGCTGCAAAAAGTATATAATATTTTACGTGATTATTCATTTTTATTTGAATACATATGATGGTAGAAGTTTGAATTTATACCGAGACCGATCGCTTCTAATCCTTTCATTATGCGTAAGCGTTTGCATGAATCGACGAACATCCTGTCGAGTAAATGTTGGAAGTGAGTGTGTATAGGTTTTGGGGACGAGTTCAAGTTTTTGTGGATGAAATTTAACTTACTGCCATGGGACATCACCCACGAGCATCCAGTCACCATCTTTATCTTCATAGCTTGGGACGTAATCAGAACTGTTGAGAAGATCCATCAGCTTGCTCTCGTTCATGAAGTCTATCATTCCTTGAGATCCATAGTTACCTTGAAAAAACAAATAAAATATCAACTTGACCCTCGACATGTTCTTGTACGTTTAAGTATTTTTTTTGTATTTTTTATTGATAATTTGTGTACGCTTACTCATAGTGAAAGAACTGAACATCTTGGCCAAGGCATCAGACAGCTCTTGGTAGCTCTTGTACATCTTCAAATCTACCTTGCGAAGATATGGGGCACCATCCATGCTCACCTTCACAAACGCTACGCTGCTAGCTTTCTCACTTTCCTCGCCGGTGCTCTTGTTAGCCATAAAGTTCTTCCGGTAAGATCGAACCGGTGGCCAACCCACCATCTGTGCCCTGAAAAGTCACAAGGACCTCAGTCGAGTTCAATTAGAATTTGAGTCGATATATAATAGTTTCTTCCAACCAAAAGGATCGAACTCAAGACCTTATTCAAGGGACAGACACAAAATATAACCCTAATTGATACATGAAGAAACAAAAGCTATGGTGGTGGTGTTATTATGACTTACTTGGCCGGTGGTTTAGCGGGATCTTTGGCTGAAACTGGTTTCTCTTCGGAACCATTGTCAAGGTTCTTGTTAAGATCCATGTCGGTTTCCTTAGCCCGAAGGTTAAGCTTCAAGTCGACAGTGTCCGAGAAGCCTCGTTTACCGGTCGTTCTCGGAGAACTGTCGACTTCGTTTCCACCACCGCCACCGGGCAATCCGAGGCACAGCTCAGTTCCAAGCATGTTAGCCATTGAAACCCAAAAAATAAAAAACTCTCTTTAACCCTTCTATTTTCTCTATCTCCTTTGATAATATATCTTCAGTTTCAAATTCTCCTTCTTCGACCAAATTGGAGAGGAAATTGATGAGAGATGGAGAAGAAGACAGTGAGGAGAGCAAAACCCTCAATAATATAAACCGTGGGGGGCTAAGATTGTATGGCTGCATGTGTATGACACTTGGATCAAGGTTCATGATTCTATGGCCTCTCGACACGTGGAGGGAGATGGGACGTTGGATCCAACGATTGGTGAACGTTATTAGGTCCTTGGGTGAACTCGTCTCTCTCCTCTCTTCTCATTGGTCAACTATGTATCACATGCAAATGTATAATACATAATAATTGGTATATCCAAATTATTATGTTGATACATCAATAATTTATGTCAAGTAAATTTTAAGACATGTTTTTTTAACATTTATGAAATGTTTTGTATCATTCATGCATGATCAAAAATAACTTTAATCATTTGACATTGAAAGCTCACTTCTCTAGTATTTCTGGTACTCAAACCCGAGACCTCAAGGAATAATAACAATTCATTTACAACTAAGGTCGTTCGGTTCGTGTATATATTCGTAGTATGAAATTAAAGAAAAGTATACAAATTATTATATAGTTAAGATACTTCTAAGAACCTTCCATTCATGCATATTCTCACATGAACCAATAATTCAACCCAGGCAATGCGATTAAACAAATGTATTTACAAGAATATATATATTTATGTATCATATAAAGCGGAAGTATGTCCACAAATACAAATAAATATGACCAAAAAAGCATTTATTGTCCCTAAAAATCATTTTAAAAATATTTATTGTCTCAATTCTTAAAGGATTGAAAATCAAATAGACACGTTTCTTTAAATAATAAAATAGACAGATAAATAAATAAAATATTCTATGATGATGAGCTGCATTTGCAAGACAACTTAATTGAACCGACACCTGCCCACCCCCTATGATTAATGCCACATACATTGCTTTAAACAATTAAATCCTCAAATATTTTTTTCCCTAGAACGCCACTTTCGACCGGAAATTTCAGGTAATGTTCATAAAAGTTTACAATAAATCATATAAAAATATATTTTAATATCCAGGGACAGAGCCAAGATTTTAGTTTTAGGAGGCAAAATATAAATAATAATAGAAAATGAAGGAGTAAAATCAAAATAAATCAAAATTTAAAGGCCTAAATATATAATTATCCTTGTATTTTTTTAATGGTCAACCCTCTCAAGGGCTTACATGACTTCGTCCATGTTAACATCCAAATTTAATTTTAATATTTAGTTGAATTCATCAAATGATTATGAGGTGATTTGGAGGGCATGGTGGTGAGTTAGGGACAGGTCACACCCTAGGAGAAGGAAGCATCTCTAACCCAAGCTGTGCCCTTGCCTTGTCTCCATCTCCATCCCCATTCATGTTTGTATTCTTTCTTCCTTACTTTTATATCACTATCACACCATATCACATATTTTTTTTATTAATCTGTGATAAATATAATGTAATATATGTTCGAAGACGACTCTCAACCATTTGACATTGAACACTCACACTCATAACATTTCTGATGCTCGAATCTAGGACCTCAAGGAATAAAATTAATTCATTTACCACTGAGATCGCTCGATTCGTGCACCATATCGTACACTCATATATACATCATGGTCTATTTACATGTATAAACGAATTTAAATAAAAAATTAAAGTCCATGTTTTAGACCGGAACGATTTACGAGTAAACTTGAATTGTATTAGTAACTTAAACTTAATATAAATTCAATTTGACTCGATCCATGAACAATTCTATATAATATATAGAATAATTTATAAACAAGTGTAATTATAAAAAAGTCCTAAATTTATTTGATTTTCTAAATTCTCAACCCTCTTGTAAGAATTGGAATAAGTAATTTAGTTCCTTTAATTATACTCAGATTTAATGAATGTCACATGCGTAGTTATAAAATAATTACATTTAAATTTACATAAACACCGTAAATATCAAATGTTTAGTAAATAATGTATAATTTTATGCACTTATGATTAATTAACCAATATCATGGCATTAAAAATGAAGTAAGATGAATATATATATTTGTATATATTAAAGTTTTTGAGCACCTAATCCAATAATTAATAATTAGGACCACTAATCTAGTTTATTAGTTTGTGATGCAACAAAACGATGTGTATTATCATTCATAAGTGAGAATCTTTTTCACAATGGTATTATTCGAAATGTTGGTGGAATTTGGGACAGTCGACACCATTGGTGGGCAGGGATGGACTTAGGCGAGGGCGGGTGGGTGTTGTTGTCCCCTTAAAAATTTAAAATTATCATATATTTTAGATTTTATGTATGTATTTTCTATTGAAAATTTATTTTCATCTCTTAAAATTTTATAAATTCAAATTCACCATCCAATATAAAATCTTACGTCTGTCCCCGAGGCTGACCAACCAACTCTTCCCATTGTAAATATGTCTTGGCTCATATTGTGTAGGACCCTTTGATTTATTTCAAGTCTATCTTTGTTTAGGCTCTAATCTGTGATTAATCCTTTTGCCGAGCCGTATCAGTACGAAAGATTTTTCAAGTCAAACTTCAGTTTTTTTACTCATTATTTTATTTTGGTTTTATACATAAATTAGTCCCTTAACTTGGTAATTTTTCTAAATTTGGTACCTAAACTTTTTCTCAATCTCTTGGGTACCTAAACATTTTTTTAAAGGGAATTTTTTATGATTACAGCGATAAAATCATACAAAACAAACATTGATAGGCCTCGTTAAAATCCTTCTCTAAACTTAGGTGGAGAAAAAAGAGTGCACCTAATCAATGAAAATAAGTGTTTAAAGCTATCAACAACAATACACTACACAAATATTTCTACACAATACAACACTCAACATTACAATTAAACAAAGGAAAACTGCAGAAATGCACCACCAAACCAGATTCTACAGCAGATTGGTTACCCCAAACCGCTGAATAGGATAAATCCCAGCGATAGCAGCACCACATTCGAAACTTCAGCCCCTAATAGAGCTTCGACAGACCACTCGATCAGCCATGAAGAAGGAAGACCTGCACCAAACAGCAAGAATCCACTACAACATTTGTACCTTCAGAACTCTTAAGCAGACACTACAATCCAATCCATCAACTAAATTCGATTTCATTCATCCCACTCTTCACTTCGGCTCCACCACAGACAGTCTACACCACCCCTCTTCACTACTGAATTGTTCAACACATTTATGAACTCGTTCCACATAGGATATTCCCCTTGAAATTGTTATCTTCTTAACCCGATGTTCCACTTCCACTCCCCATTAATAAAGTTCCCAAACTCTCTTAACTTACCTGATTTTTTTTATAGCAATGCTGTATATTCTGGGGAATGTCAACCTTAAGGATACACACTCAGTCCACTTGAACTCCCAGAAATTAATCCTGCTCTCATCTCCCACCAAACAGACTGTATTTTTATAAAACTAATCATCTTCACAGGACATAGGA
The DNA here is from genome assembly GCF_006381635.1 of Hibiscus syriacus. NCBI lineage: Eukaryota > Viridiplantae > Streptophyta > Magnoliopsida > Malvales > Malvaceae > Hibiscus > Hibiscus syriacus. The sequence goes on from NW_024062797.1 coordinate 429,048, forward strand.
GATATTATTTTCCTTCATACCCATGAAGTTTTCCTTGGTTGCACTGGTTTAGGCCGTAACAACAAGCAATCGTAATTGTATTTTGCATTTATAACCTTTTGCCAAAGCTATCATGTTCACACCCAAACCTCCAAACCCATTTGTTTAATAAGGACCGGTTCCTCGTCTTCAAATCAAATATACCCAATGGATACCTTTATCGGACATAGGCCCCCATAAAAACCTCGCTATCATCTTATTTAGAGTATCTGCCATCGACATAGGCATCTGAAACAAAGACATAATAAACTGGAAGATTGCTCAATACTAACTTAATCAATGTAATCCTACCTCCAAACGAAAGCAATTTGCACTTCCACCCATCCAATCTTGCTCTAACCTTATCAATCACAGGTTTCCATAACTCATTACTATTCCTCGAATATTCCAATAGAAGACACACATAGGTTGTGGGGAGCTTATCCACATTGCATTTGATTTCTGACACCCACCTTGAGATCACTGCTTGATCGATGTTTACGCCATACAACTTCGATTTTGCCATGTTGAGCCTTAGCCCTGACATAACTTCAAATATTCTAAGAACTCTTTTAATGTTCCTGATCAGCTCCACGTCTCCTTCTGATATCACTAACAGATCGTCAGCAAATTACAAGTGAGACACTCGCAAATCCGATACGCCTACCCTGACACCTTCAGAACAGCCCAACTCTACGGCTTTGTTTATCATCATGCTCAGCACTTCGCCGACGAGATTAAATAATAGGGGAGACAAGGGACACCCTTGTCTCAAACCTCTCTTGGTTTTGAACGACTCGGATGGCTTCCCATTGATAAGGTCAGATATAGAGGCTGTTGAAATACAAGCCATTATCCAATGCTTCCATCTTTTGCCAAATCCCATTTTTCTCATGATAAAGTTCAAAAAATTCCAATCCACTGAATCGTACACTTTACTAAAATCGGCCTTGAAGATGATCGCTTCTCTGTTATTACACAATATATCATCAATTATCTCATTCGTTAATAGCTGCTATGTGATTCCTTCTTTCTCTAAACGAAGCTGTAAGATGGAAGAATTTAGAATTTTTATCTCAAACCTTGAACCACTTTAATCTTGATTTCTGGAGCTAATCCCTTTCTTCCCTCCGCAGCGTATACCAAAGCTTAGCTTTAAGCACCTTGATTTCAGCCGTTACATTAGGACTTATACTCGACCTAACCATCGACACTTCAAGGTCATCTATTCTCCTCTCAATATCATCAATGGAATCAGAGTCCCTGAGACTTTCTATTCCTCCCCTAAACCGATTTAACCAACTCCGAATATCCTGGAGCATCAGCCTAGTGATTGAACCATTTAAAATAACTACCACTTCTGCTACCTTTACCTTCGTTGAGAATCACCGGTTTGTGGTCTGACAGACTTCTTGGAAGTGAAGATTGGACTAGTTTTGGAATTTTAGCCACTATATCAGTAGTCACCAAAAATCTATCAAGTACGGACGCATTTGAGGAGGTTCCACCTTTAAACTAAGTGAATACACATCCCAAAATCGGTAAATCTATCAAACTGTTTCCTTGGATGAACTCTGTGAAGTGCAGCATGGATTTGATACTTGCTGACGCACCAACTTTCTCTTCAGTAGGTTTTACAGTATTAAAGTCCCCACCCAATATGGTCGGCAATCTAGCTTTCTCAATATACTCACTAATACAATCCAAGAATTCCTTTCTCTCTGATAGATCGTTTGGGGCATAAACGTTAATCAACGATAGTCTCAGATTTACTTGTTGAATGTACCCATCGAGAGCCACAAATCTTCTTCTTGTCAACACGCCATATGCTTGATTAATTATCCTTGGGTACTATACCCAAAGGGATCATTATTTGTTCAATTTTATATTACCTTATTCATTATATATATAATATAAAGTGTAACATCCTAAACCTGATTCGAAATATCAGAAGGATTCAAGGTGTTTCATTAGATTGTCGAGACAAACACTAAATCTAAAACCTGATTGGAAATATCAGAAGGATCCAAGTCATTGTCCCATGACAGTCACCTGCAACCCAAAGACATCGATGTTACCATCTTTAACATAAGTTCGTCTACAAGCGATCAAGAATGGGTGATGTTGCATTAGTTGAAGCTCGCAATGGAACAATTGTTTGATTCGTGGAGGTGAGTTGGACCGAAAAAGGTGAATTAACCATTGAATTGATTCTTAAGTAGTCTTGAATTGGATATTGTCTACCACTCTTTGACCTTGAACTTGGTGTAACTTTTTTAAGGAAATTGTTCGATTGGTAATTTATAATGTGAGAGCTCAGTTTGGGAAAAAAATTGGCCCAAATAGGCCAAGTGGGTGAAAAAAATTAACTTATTAGGCAATCTCGAAAAATAATTAGGATCTACGACAAATGTTATAGTCCAAGGTAAACTCATCACGCCCACATGATAACGTTACCAAATAATATTTTCTTATTCAAACTCGTCACGTTAAAGTGACAAGTTCCAACAAAATACAATTTTTATTATGTTTTTTTTTCGTTGGAGTGACAAGTTCAAATAAAAATATATATTGTTGGAACTCGTTACTTCGACGTGACAAATTCTAAATCACTGTAACAAATATCGTAATTCCCAAAATAAAAATTTCGGTGTCGTATTAGACTATATAATTAGCCCGACTACGGTATTGGGTCAAAATTACCCTTAGTTTGTTTATGTCTCCATGACGGATCACTTATGAATACACATTACCACTAAAATAAATCAAATACTATCAACCCATGAATCGATTCTCACTGTGATTAAATTTTGTCTGAATTCAATTCATAAATCAGTCAGCTTAGGAGAAAATAGGATAAACGATAAAGATAATGTAGATTGGAATTTAGTCAAACTTGTTATATAAGGGTAAAATTTACCCAATAAGTCAGACAAGTTAAAAAAAATTAGCCCATTAGGCTATTTCTAAAATTAATTTGAGATTTACGGTAAATGTTATAGTGTCGGGTAAACTCATCACACTCATATGACGAATTTGCCAAAATTACATTTTTTTAATTCAAATTCGTCATGTTAAGATGATAAGTTCCAAAAAAATATAATTTTTTTATTAAAAATTTGTCAAATGGAAGTGACAAATTCTAATAAAAAATATATTTTATTGGAACTCATCGATCGTCATGCCTACGTAGTGAGTTCCAAGTCACTGTAAATGTCGTAGTTCTCAAAATAAAATATTTTCAAATTTTCATATATTCTAGATTGTTTTTATTTTTTTTATTGATAATATGTTTCCCGTCCTCTAAAATGTTATACAATTTACCCTACACATGATTTTGTGTTAGAGGCGACAAATTTCTAAAATTTTAGAAGGAACGAACTTATAAAATGACGAAACAAAAACATAGTACCAATAAAATAATATCTTAAGTATATGATAATTTGAAATTTTCAGATGGACAACTATTCTGATTTACTTCCTTTGATCTATTCCTACGTATAGTTGTATTTGAAGAAACAAGTTAAGATTTGAAGCAAAGAGAGAAGTCGACATGGATGGATCGAGGGGTGTTGGGGTGCAATCGCACCCACTAGAATTTTCAAATTCCCTTATATTTTATATTTTTTTTCTTTGTATTTTCCATTAATTATTTAATTTCGCACCCCTTAAAATTTTATAACTCCGCACCCTCTAAAATTATTAATATAACTTCTTAAGTTTGTACCCCGATATAGATTTCTGTGTCCGTCCATGGGAGTCAACATCTAATAAGGTAATAATGTAGGACAAATTGTCCCATGATAATGGATCAGGTTCCACGAGGGGACCTCTTTCGATTCAACCATGAATGGTTATGGATGCTTGGACGTGGCTTCATCACCATCTGTCACTTCTTCTCCTTGCAAAACTAGGTTTGCTTCGAGCAAGTTGTTTTAACCTTAGTGAAATTAAATTTTGTATAGATTCAAATGTATGATAAATAACAATATTTTATTCAAACTCAAAATTTGATATTAATACTTGGATACTTTATAAATATATATATATATATATATAGGCATATTTACAAATTTAAAATCTCTGAATATGCGCTTCTAATGATTAAAGATTGATCGTATTTGAGTTGTGATAAAGCTAGTTTGACAATGTGTCATAATTGCTTGTATTTTTGTTAATATTGATGAAGTTTATCTTCCATCGTCAATAATAGTGTTTATTTGTATCTATAATTGTTTCGAGTTATATGGTTGAATTTTTAACTTTTTCTTTATATATATAAAGTATGGATTTTACACAACTCATGTAACTAATAATTTTCTCAAAAATATTGACGATTCCATTATGTATGATAATGAATTTATAAAATTTTAATATGCTTCATGTTCATGATTTTTCCGTTACCTGGATTTTAGTGGCGGATATCGATATTTTATTGATTTTACGGATGGTATTTTAATACAAGTATTCGAATATGTGTCTACACTTATGTTCATGAAGTCCTTAATTCAAGAAAAATATCTGAAAAAAATGAAAATCATATCATTGATTGAATTCACTTTCAATAACATTATCAAGACATGTACACCACAAGCACATGAGGATTTGTAAAGACGGTGGGTGGGGTGGATGGGGTGTGTACTGTGAAAACATACACGGTTTAGTCCAGCAAATATATATATATATAATTGAAAGATATCAAAGGTGGAAGTACAACATATATATTGCAGCAGAAGAATTGATGGGCCCTTATTTGTCCCTTTGAAAATTGGTCCTAAACAAGAGCTCGTATGACGCTGGTTGTTTTTCGCATCAAAATAATTCATTTTTCTCAATTAATAAATCAAAAAAATTTAACGTAGTAAAAAAGAATAAGTGTTGATACCACAAAGACTAAGAATTTTTTTTGATTTATTCGTGATTTGTTTAATCTTTTAACAAAGAAGTGGATGAAGTAGAATTTGAGTAACGGTGAGGATTTATAGATGAAGAAAAATAAAATAAAAGAAAAAAATAATAAAAAGATTGAAAAGAAATTTAAAAAGAAAGTTTAAAAGAAAATTCAATATGGTAAAACCAACCTTAGACTTTCGCTTTGACTCAATTTCCTTCGGATCATCGAATTAGATTTTCCCTTCGAAATTCACGTATGGTTACTTTGTCTACAAGGGCAATCCTCGTGACGCTTCTTTGTATGCCGAATACCCAATGCAATCTTTGATTCCGGCTTTGGAAATTGATACGATCAATATCAATTGTCGTAGATCAATAACTGTTTAAGTTCGTGAAAATCGATTAGGATTGTTGTTCCAATAACTACTAATTCCGATCTCAATTCCCTCTTAGCAAGGCAATCTTGCCAAGTGTGTTCCCAAAAAGTCGAATGTTCTTTCAATAAGCCGATCCTTACTCCCACACATTTAATCGCAACAACATTTTGACCAAAGTCAATATTTGATTTTGAAAATAAGCACTGAGATTGAGAGAGATATTTCGAAGTTATTCAAGTGTTTTTCAATTCTCACGTTGGAATTGAGTCATCGCATTAGCCATCGGCTTGAAAGAAAATTAAAGAAAACGAAAATAGAATAAAATAATTTTTATTAAACTAAAAAAAAGAAAGAAAGGATTAATCAATTAGACTCTAAGGGGCATTTATAGCCTTCTAAAAACCCTAAAAATATGATTGAAAAATAAAAGATAATTGTTTAAACTTAAGAGAAAATAACCTCAGTGACCAAAAATCCCAGATAATATACGATTTTGACCAACTTTTTTTGGATTTGCGAAAATGACCAACAAAAGCGCAATGCGATCTCTAATTCGCATTGCGATCTCCACTATCGCAAATTCGCGTTACATTTCGCGTTGCGATAATTGAAAATCGTGTTGCGATAGTTGAAAATCGCGTTGTGATTTTCCATTTCGCGTTGCGATAGTTGAACGTGTCGAAGACACGTATTACCACGACCCCGACCCCGACCCCGACCCGACCCGACACGACACGAGACGACACGAGACGGACGGCAGCGGCGGCGGCGCGCGAGAGTCCCCCTTGTTCTCTATCACTCAACAAGGAAGTGGGAAAGCCAAGCCTTAAATACCATTCCCAATAGTGTTTCCAATACTATGTGGGATTGAGCATTACCAACACTTGTTTCCAATACAATGTGATTATTCAGGAAACAATTAACAATCATGCACCTTAAAACAACTAAATCAGCAACCAATTGCATTAGTATTATACGATTAAATATGTCATAATTAAATGTCAATCTACAATCAATCGCGATTATTGCAATTTTAAGCAAAACATTCAAAAATAATATCACTATTTAAGGCTCAATCCCACATAGTATTGGGAACAAGTGTTGGTAATGCTCAAATCTCACATAGTATTGGAAACACTATTGGGAATGATATTTAAGGCTTGGTTTTCCCACTTTCTTGTTGAGTGATAGAGAACAAGGGGGACTCTCGCGCGCCGCCGCCGTCCGTCTCATCTCGGGTCGTGGTCGTGGTAATACATGTCTTCGACACGTCCGCGCGGATACTATCTTTTTAGAGAAAATTCTTAAGAAACAAAATCTTTTTTTTTAACTATCGCAACGAATTTAGAAAATCTCAACGACAACTGTAGACTTTCGCAACAACAACTGTAGACTATCGCAACAACAACTGTAGACTATCGCAACGAATTTGGAAAATCGCAACGACAACTGTAGACTATCGCAACGAATTTGGAAAATCGCAACGACATTGTAGACTATCGCAACGCGAAATGCAACGCGAAATTGCGATAGTGGAGATCGCAATGCGAATTAAAGATCGCATTGCGATTTTGTTGGTCATTTTCGCAAATCCAAAAAAAGTTGGTCAAAATCGTATATTATCTGGGATTTTTGGTCACTGAGGTTATTTTCTCTAAACTTAAATCATAGAAGATAATTCCTAAACTTGAATTTAAAATGCTTGAAATGCTCCAGTCGTCCATCCACCTTCTAGAATTGCTGACTGAACGCTAATGATTGAACTTTCTAAAACCTGCTGACTCATTGTCACGTCAGCATTTCATGCCTAAATTCATTCTCACTAGTCCAACCTTGATTCCAAAATAAAAAGTGTAATTTTCAAGCATTTTAAGTATATTTTCCATAAGTTATTGCCCTGCATATAAATAATGTAAAAACACCAAAATCAGTAATAAAGATAAATAAACAAGAAGCATTTAAGCATAAAATATAGCACAAAATAGACACTAATCATGTTGAATGAATCCCCACCCATTTAATGCAAAGGAAAGGTGCCCTAAAATTTTGTCTAGGTCACTGCCCTTTATTTTAGGGGGTGTGGGGGTTCCTTCTACAGGGTTCTATTTTGGCACTTTGGCCTTGTTTTAGGGCCATTTCTACAGCTTGAAAACCAGACTAGTGCCCTAATGCCAGCACATTTTTATTTCTAAGTTACCGTGCCCCTTTTTTTACATGAAATATCTATTATTACACATATTGACGTGGAATTTATTTTTTTCATAAACGAAATTTTAATATTATCATGCGTCTTATTTAGAGATAAGTCGTAGTCAAAAGCTTTGCGGACTCCAACTGCTGATGAGTCGTATTTCAAATGCATTATCCAATCCAACCTGGGGAAGATCTTAGAGGATCAAATTCTGCGAAAATAGAATCCGAAAAATTCAGATTTCGAGTTTGTTAAACATCGCGATCGAATTTAAGGTCACACTCATCAGGCACCACAAAAGACACAGGCTTTGAGTTTCGAGGAATACCACAAGTTTTGGTACTGCAAGATATTTCGTCGCAACTGCTGTCGTTTGCATTGCTGGAGCAATAATGGTGCCATAACCGTGTGTGAATGAATATCCCATGCATGCATGCAAAGACAGCTATCGTGCTCGAACATTAATGTGTGCTAAAACTTTGGTAAGAGAAACCCTCGTTAGGTTTGGTTCTCGGAACATGTTTAGATGCTCAAGTCGTTACGGAATACATGGACTGAGCCAGGATTCTAGTTCAAAAAATGCAAAGTATAATTAACAATAGAAAATGAGAGGACAAAATCAAAATAAACCAAAATTTAAAGGTTTAAATAGATATTTGTCTTTATAATTTTTTAATGATAAAAAATTAGGGGGGACAGTGGTCCCCAAACCCCTACATAGCTCCGTCTAATAGATTAATGAATACTCGAAGAAAAATAAAGGAATTATCGATGGATATTCAACAAATTAAGGATCCACTTTTGACATGCATGAAATACCTGGAGATAGACGTTAAAGAACTGAGTTATTTATTCAGTTTAAATTAGATACGAATAAGATAAATCTATTTTTTCAAAGAGTCGAATTCGTTTAAGATTTTAGGATTCATGACATGTGATAATATTTAAGCATTACATAAAATAATTCATTGACAGGACTTGACATTAGATCATTCAAACAAGGTTAAGAGTTTGAATATTAACGTTATAAATGGAGTGAAATAGGTTGAAAGAATCACCCTCGTAAAAACCATCTGCAACATTCAATATGAATTAATCGATCAATAAATCAAATATAAATTATTAATTCAAAAAACTATTCCACTAATAATGTATCAAAGATGCTGTATGTATGACTAATTCATAACGAGAATATTAATGATTACGAGGCTGAAATGGAGCCTCCTCAATAATTTTTATGCCCCCATCTCTTCCTCAATTGACCGTCCATATGAAAATATTCAACCTTATATTATCATCAAAATCCTTATTTTTAAATAATAATATATGCTTCACATTCATTTTCTAATAATTAACAGCAAACAGGCAAGATTAAATGAACTTATATTCCCAAGTTAGAATGTAATAAATATTAATTAACACTGTCAACCTTAAGCTTTAATTAATTAATTTTTGTTGTTTGAATTTTAACTGGGATTAGGAATAATTCAAGAGCTGACACTGTCCACCATGAAAATGAAGCCCTTTGAGCCCCACATGGTATTGCACTGCCCCAAGATGGACCCTTTTATCACATGGGGATGTTGTCCTTCAATATTTTAATCTAAGCTCCATATATGGTAGACACATTGATTTAAATTATTTTAAATTTTAATTGGATCGGATTTTGAATAAAGATTTTTTTAATATCTTATTGTTTTCATTTATAAAACTTGAAATCGAAAGTCATGTGAAGGTAAAATTAGAGACTATGACCACCGCAGGCGTGGTTCAGTTGGCAAAGCAATGACTCTTGGGATTATGAGCTTGTCTCATGTCTTAGGTTCGAATCGCGCTGGTTGAGAATCCTGAAAAAAAGCGGGGATAAAGTGGTGGGTTCTTTGAGCCCCTCCGGAGGTTGTCTTGTAGGGTCGGGTTCTTTAGCTTGACCTTAGGAGGTCCTACGTTATCAAAAAAAAATTAGAGACTATGGTAGAGATAGGTAGAGGCCTTAGTCTCTCAAAAAATGAAAAATCTACTATTAAGTTTCTTTAAGGTAATAAAGTTAGAGTTGAGATTAAGTATATTATTTTTTAATACATTAATTATTACTTAAATATGTCATGGAATGCTTATCAATCGAGTTAATAGCGAGTTGGACAGTGAAAACTTGTTACTCGACTAGTGCTTATTAAAAAACTTGTTGCTCAACTCATGCTCGTTAAGTTCGCTGCTCACCTCGTTGCTTCTTAAGCTCACCGAATTTTTTATCTTATTTTTTTCAACTATAGGTAAAATCTACTAAAAATATATAGAGCTTAATATAAACATAAATTAATAAATTTAACCAAAATTTTTTTTATCAAAAGAGTGTATGAAACAAATTGAAAGCCTAAACTCCAAAAATTATAATCCACAAATACATTAAAATGACAATTAAGGTTTATTTTTTGGTGTAGTAAAATAATACTTCTTAATTTATAATTTAGTTTTTTTTTATTTTTATTAGAAAATTAATAGATTAATCATTGTATTAACCAATTTATCTCATTGGTTAAAAGAATCATTGTTGTTCTTAGAGGTCACGGGTTCGAGCACCGACAGTTGCAACATGGTGATTGAGTATTTCTTGTCAAATGACTGAGAGTATTTAGAACATATCACCTTAGCTTTATTAAAAAATAATATAGATTAATCATTAAGCTTTTACCAAGTTTTGATCAAGTCGAGTTTGAACTGCTTAACTCATTAAGTACTCCTAGATATGTTTATAAAGTTATACGGTAATCCAATGGTAAATTTTTTATTTAGGGCCTCAAGAATTATTTCTCAATTCTAATTTATAGATTTTTTTTAACTTCTCTCATAATAGATCATCTACAATTAGAAGCGAGTATGTGACCTGAATTTGATAGGCTTTGATTTGACCTACTCTTATAACATTAATTTTAAAAAAAATTGAATTCATGTTGGGTCATGTTCGAGTTTAGAGTTAAATTTTTTTGACCTAAGATAATATTATAACTATCTTATATTTAGAAATAATTGTAAGAATATCCCTCTCTCTAGGTATTTTAATTAGATTATTATTTCAACTAATAAAAATAAGAATTGTATATATTTATCGAGTTCTATCGAATTAAAATTTCACCTCAAAAATTGAATCAGATCGAATTAAGTCAATTTTTTACCTCAAAAATTGAATTAAAATTTAAGCCAGGTTAAGCTTCACTACCCGAATTGAATCAAGTAAAAAGTGAAGAGATAAAAATAATCAAATCGAATTCAAATTGATCAATAACTCAACTTGATAAAAAAGTATAAAATTATATATTAATATAATTATAAAATTACATTTTTAATTTTAATTATTTTTTTAAAATCCGACTTTATCACGACCAATTCCAAAAGAATTCCTTAGTATAGTATTATCTAACTTGGGCTTGCTGAGCATGTCCCCACCATTGTCCCCCTAATAACAAGGCAGGTTGCCTCAAAGTTGCTGCCATTGCTACCGACACCATAGCTTGCCTTTGTCCATAATTCATGCATTGAGAGAATAACGAGGCTTTCCCCTCTTCATTATACCCTATAAAATTACCCATTCCCACCACCTAAACACCATACGTAAGCAAAACGGCAAGAAGAAGAAGAAGAAGAAGAAGAAGAAGAAGAAAGGAAAATGGAAAGCAGCAGTGCAGCATATGAGAATGATCTCAACTTGAAGGCAACTGAACTTAGATTAGGGTTGCCTGGAACCACAGATTATGAAGAAGAAGAAACAGCAGCACTTTCCGGTGTTAGAACCAACAAACGACCATTGCAGGAGGATCATAATACTGATGAGAAATGCGGAGCTAATGGCAAATCTCCCTCCAAGTAAGTATTCAGAAACAAAGATTTTTCCCCTGTGGAGTCAGATTAAAAGAAACTAATGGATGAGTTTTGTTGGAAACTTTGTAGAGCACAAATCGTGGGGTGGCCGCCGGTCCAGGCCTATAGGAAGAACAACTCTCAGGCAAAGAGAACCGAGTCGGAGCCCGGGATTTATGTGAAAGTGAGCATGGATGGAGCTCCGTATCTGAGAAAGATTGACCTGAGGGTTTACAAGGGGTATCCCCAGCTGTTGCAGGCTTTGGAGAACATGTTCAGGTTCACCGTAGGTAAGGATTTTGAATCTGTGATGAATTTTATCATCATTTCTTTGGAGGTGAAAACGAAAATGACTTGAGATTATTTCATCTTCCTCAGGTGAATACTCTGAAAGAGAAGGCTACAAAGGATCTGATTACGCACCAACGTATGAAGACAAAGATGGAGATTGGATGCTTCTCGGTGATGTTCCTTGGAAGTAAGTACATACATACATATATGCCTATACATAAATACATACATACATACATACACATGATTGTGAAACTTACTAGGTTGTCTTTTTTTTGGTTCACAGAATGTTCATCACATCATGCAAGAGACTGAGGATTATGAAAGGATCAGAAGCTAGGTGATTAGGTTGTGGTGTATGAGAAGATTCAGTCTTATTATATATCAACAACACATCTATCTCTTGAGAGAAAAAGTAGTTTGAGCTTGGGTTGTCCAAGGGGATTGTTTGGATCAGATTCTCTCGGTTGCTCAGAATTCAGAAAAATTCAACCGGCTGCTAGGGGGGGGAAATTACAAGGAAAAGCAAACATGTGTATGCATATTTGGTGGTTTCATCATATGTAATGTTTATATAACCATTAAACCATAAGAGCAAAAGGATGCATGGGGTATCCGAGTTTCTTTTTATATCTGTTTTATAGTGCATGTTCAAGTTCATCTAGGGATTATTTGAGTTTGGTTCTGTATACGTGTTCATAAATTCCTATTCTGGGTTAACCATGCATAACAAAAGGAGAGAGATCCCCATCAGATTCAGGAGATTTGCAAAAGGTTGACAAATCTACAGTTTATGGATTATTATGCTTTAATTTTACAGCTGATTTGTGTGATATTCAAGCATTAACAGGAGAAACAAAGCATTTTTGTTTTGGTTATGACGGAATAACAGAAGATTGGATTACTCAAGACTTATATATTTTTAAAATTCTAAAAAAAATTAAGACGTTTTAAGATGTATTAAAAAGATACCGGAAGTTTTAAGATGTATTAAAAAGATAACCGGAAAACGATTGATTCGTGAGACATTTTGACCTATGAAACTAATCGTTATATATATATATACATACACACGCATTATTCTCCATTGTTAATAGTAAACAAAAATCTAAAAGGTGTTAAGGAACATAATCTGACAAGATAAAGGGATTTGACAGAAGATATCCTAAGTTTATTTAGGTGTCGGATCATGTTTGAATACAAATTCTGTACTAAAATTGTTTTCGACCGTAGTTAAGATCAAATATGAAATAAAAGGTAACCAAATATCATGAATCCATAAATCTTCAAGTACAACTTAAATCAAATGGTGTAACATGGCAATGGTTTCCAAACCTTTACGACAGTCCCCGAATCATCGGAAACCCAAACGAAACTGGTTGTCCCACTCGAGCAGCCGATCCAGGATGATAATGGCGCAGCCACCGTAATCAACCTTAGTCTTAACACAAAACGTACACAAGTTCTGTTAAATCTTTGCAAAGTTTTTCCTTTGTTCACCAAAAAAAAAAATATTTCCCTGTAAGTAAACAAGTGCCTAATTTCCCGCCTGGGGTGGGGGTTCTCGACGATACAACGACCAGCATAACAGCACAGATACCTTACAGCCTACTCTGTCTTGCAGTTCACAACTGTAGCCTAAAAAAATGTACTCATTGTATCGACAGTTGTTGCCGGATTGTACAAGTCTGTTGAGTATAAAAATGTGTAGATAAAATGATGTCTCAGCAGCCAATGTTTCATCAGTCATATAATAGTCTTTCAAGGAAAATAGCACAGAGGAAAGAGCTGAGATCCGGCTCCGTTATATGCGGTTTGGGGCACAAACTACCTCCGGTTAGTTATACACACCCGAGAAGCCTTTTCATGATTGAGATGGATCCCTCTCCGGTTCCCTCTCGGATTCCATTTCAGATGATTCCTTAACATTGTCATCGTTGCTGTCCCCGGATAGTGATTGATTAGCAATCTGGTCAGAAAAGACAACTACAGCATGGCCCTGAGCCACATTGTCATTTTGTTTAGCAGAATCATCTTCACTAGGCGCATCAACTGAAGCTGGATACGAAATGCCATACTTCTGCGCGTGAGTCAGTCCCGTACAAAGGCCCTACGAGGAAAAAGAAAAGAAAATTTCTAAGAACACAGAAAAAATGAATTCACCCCAGAAATGAAATAGTTATTTTAAATAAAAGGTCTCGAACTTCTATTTCCACTCCTTGTTTATTCTGCAATCTAGCCATAAGACGAAATACATAATGATAAAAGTGATCACATTATAAATGGAAATAACTAAATTTGTATCGAACACAGCTAAAATAGATATACTTGTCTTGGCAATGAGAGAATAAACATTAATCAATCTTTTAGTAACAATTCACCTAAGATGTCCATCAATCCAGTGGGAAAACAAAAACCAAAGTAGAGGGAACAAAACTCATTATGGTATACATAGATTTGATTCAGAAAATATATCACCACTAACCTTAATCAGACCTGATACAGGAGATGACTCGAAAGAAGAAGAGTCCAAAGGAAATTCCGTGCGAACCCTACCCTCAGAAACTCTATTACCATTGGTTTCTTGAGAATCAGCAGACTTGTCTGATGCACAGGGATCTTCTTTTAAGTTGCCATGGCTACAATAAGCCCCAAAATATGAACAATGCTCTTGTAATAGGGATATTTGAGGAGTTGCAGGGAACAAATGGCCCTCGGTGCTAAATATGTACCTGTAAATGGAATTTTCCATTAAAAAGAACAAACTGAGAAGAAAATGTAGCTTGTTTCATGTATATAAATGTTTTTTTTATTAAAGGACCCTAGGAAACATAAATCTTACTTGTACGGTCCATTTTCAACAAGGTTGTCGGGACCCACAGCCAAATCAAAAAGTAGCCATAGATATTTCACCTGAGCATGTTCGGAGGTTACAAACAAGAATGTATCAGAATGGAAGAGAAAATGAGATGAGTATACCAAAAGGCATCCAAGGAGGGGCAGCTGACGAAAATGAGATGAGAATTTTAATTCTAAATTTGTATTTAGGGAAATGGGGAATACATATATACACGCAAATTGTCACTTACCGTTTCTGCCAGGAAAAAGCTTTCCATGTGATCCTCCCTCTTGTGATTCTCGACATCTGATATATGACAATAACCACATGGGCACCTAGCCCCGTATTGCAAGCTAGCAACTATGTCTCGTCCAACATCCAGATATCTAAAACAGAAAATGTTTTTAGCTTTTTTAGTACGAAGGAATGGGGAAATTGCCCATATGTTAAGAAGAACAGAACAGGTAAGCGGAAAACATCTAAAAGCAGCAGGGATAGCTTTGCACTCTTGTCAGCAATGATTGTTCATTAGTAAAATACCTTGTGTAGCACGTCTGTTTTATTTTTCTCGCATTGTTTTTGTGTAATATCTTAATTATGATTATAGGCATCAGCTTTATTCATCTTTAGATATGGTTCTTTCTTCAATACTTAATACCGACATGAATTGCTTCGAGAAATAGGAGAGAAAGGAAGCTATACTAGCATTTTTCTAATCCTGAAACTCTCAGAAACAAACAATATCTCAACTGACTGGATAAATGAGATTTCTTTGGTAAACAAATATAATCATTTAGAATTATTCCAGTTAAAGAATGATAGTGATAAGTGAAGATGTTGCAATATCACCACCTCCAAATAACTATGTGAAAAGAAGTTAGAATAGGTGCTTAAAAAAATTCAATCAGATTGACCTGGCATCTCTGGTAGCTTTGTAGAGCCAATATGTGCTTTCTATTAACTCCGGACGCAAAGGATAACTCTTTTGCCCATGCTGCCAAAGAAACACGGTATAATTTAGATAGACCGACAGATAAGTCCAATACAAGCTTTTTCTTAACTTGGGAAATGCACCAAATTCGTAAAACATTGTCCTTTAGTAACATGGCATATCTGGTGTTATTTAGGTTCGTGTGAAATTAGAAAAACTTCTAATTTGAAATGCTGAAAGAGAACGATAAGAATAGTAAACTAGTATGCTTCAGATACCTGAACACTAAGTGTAGCAAGATTAAAACCCTCCGGAGTAAAACCATATCGTTTCCAGACACTGAAGAAGGCAGTATGTGTTCGAATAGCAGGATCGATATCTCCTGCTAAAACCTTCCAAAAATGGTAAACCTCTGATTACCAAATATTCAATCACATAACTTATTGTTACACAAAAATGCATATCATGAAGTTAAATCAGACAATATTAATAAATAATAACCTGAAGCCCAGGCCAAAACGCCTGCAAACTGTTAAATAGTGGCCAGACAATAGCAGCCGAATCCATATTGACCTCTACGTACCTAGGTAAATTAAAATTAAAGGTGAACGAGAGAGAGATGATAAAGTCCAAATACATGATGCACGGAAAATGCCGAAAGAAATAATAGGAATGATAAAATAAGACAAAGGAAAGTTTAATTAAAGTGGGACAGAACTGCACAAGTGCTTACCAGGGATCATTGTAAAGATGGTGCATAGCAGCACTATATGCTTCTTGGAATATGAATAAATACTCTTCATCTCCGAATAATAAATATGCCTGAAAGATATCATGGAAAGAAAAAATATATTTTTCTCAATTTCTCAAGCGTGATTACAAAATTACAATGTGCATTAATTTCGAGCCACGCAACAGACCTTCAGGAGATACTCATAGAAGGAGTCAATACTTGTCCCTATTCCAGCGTCCTGCAAAGCAACACAGAATCGATTGCAGCTGGCCAGTATGGATTAATGAAAGCAACGTAGAATCAAGATTTCACAGTGGAATAATGAGTAAAGCTGAAGTGGTGTTTTTACTTTAGTGTGTATTCTTAGTTATATGAATTTTTATGTTCAATGTCTGCATATCGAGAAGGCAAATTGCAAGGCACATTTATCCTATGAAAATATTAACTCTTGTTCATTTGAAAGTACTAAAAGGAAAAAAGGGGTTCACAATAGAACGGGAAGATAGAACAATAAATTTTCAAAAGAACAGACAATGACCACATCAATGAAAATTCAACATCTTCCTTACAGAAAAGGCTTCAACATATTGGGAAAGAATGACTTAGTACAAGCAACAGAAGATATAATCTTTTCCATCCACCTAATGACTAAACAATTGAAGAACATTGACATAACCATTACGAAAACAGAAAACTATGAGGCCCTAGACCATGCAGTTAAGGTAAAACAGCAAGTTACCTTCTGTGTCCATTCACCAGTAAACACATTGATGTGAGCACCAACTAAATTAAGCTTTGAACGGCGAGCCCATAGGCCCCGAACAGCATTTTTTGTAAGTTGCTCAAAAACTGCATCCATTTTAAGAAATGAACATATTTAATGAATACAAAAATTAACATTCCTTACAATTGATAACAGTAAATGAAAGTCTCATCACTGATCTTCTGATAGCAGTTTGCAAAGTCTCACTAACAAGTTTTGACTTAAGCAATTCCTAGTCAATCTGGCAGCCCTGCAATTTGTTATACTGAGCTTCCAAGCAAAGCAATCCCCAATTTCCCTTTAGTTTTCTTGTCTGTTAATATTTCCAGTTTTCCCTTCAAATTTTAACCGTTGCACTTAATCAATAGAACTTGTTTTCCCCAGAAAACTGAGGCTGGTCATCAACACTATAAGGAATCCAAAACTTGCTATCATACTTTTCGTGTCATACAAACTTCAAGAGAATGCAAAAACCTCAAAAACAGGGGCAGCAACACTTACTAGGATCATTTGTCAAACGGCTTAGCACTCCAAATTCGAGGGTCAAAGTCCCACCACCAGCTGTAGATGTTATCTAAACAGACCAGAATTGGAAATTCAAATTACATATAAATATAATATACATGGAAGCTGCACACATACGGCACTCGTACGTATCTGGCCTGAACTATAGGTTAATATGAGAATTTAAAAAAAAGTCAATTCCCTTTACTACCTTCATCTTCATCCCTTTAAAATTACATTAAATTACTAAAGAAATTATCACTAAAGAGATAATAGAGGCATTGCCTTGCTTTCATGTTCATCAACTCCATACTTTAAATTAACAGATCCAAATGGGATTCCTGCAATACAACATTGCTGGATATAGTCATTATAAATTACTACATCTATTACAATCTGACGTTCATGTTACCACATCTTAATGGAAAAAGGATCCAGGGACAATACCTGTAGGAGTGTCAAATGCAGGTAATAACCTCCTAGCCAGATCTTCAGCTAAGTCGAGTAATTGATTGTCATAGGAAGGAATTCTCATGCCCTGAAATTTAAATGACCTTGATATTTATTCTACAATAATGAAATATGATTATTAAAGATAGATTGAGGTGGACAAAATCGATATTACCGTCGCATAGTCACTTGCAATAAGATGAGCAGAAAGTAAACCTCCAAGGACCCTGATGGAGGTCTCAAAAATAGACACTGTTTTATTCTGCAGAAGAAAAGCAAACTCCAAAGTTTAGATCGATAGCTATATTCCCAGGAATATGAACAATAGAAATATCTATTGATTGATTAGATGAGAACAGTGATTTGGAAACTGGAAACCATATTTTATTATCATAGTAGAATGTAAACAAACTGCCACGTATGTTGCATTAAGTTGCAAGATATAAAAAGGAAAAGTAAGTGTTTCACTCACTATATCAAACCATACTAAGGTTTCCTTATTAAAACAAACCCAATGGGATAAGCACAAATGATTGATGCAAAAAGTATTTCACTCACTATATCAAACCGAAGATTTTTACCAATCCATTCAACAGAGGAAGTAAAGCGTTCTCGATCTCCAAGTAAAGCCAGTGTATCTAAAGAATCAATCTGCTCCATTCAACATCACAGCAACAACATCACAAAAACAATTCAATACACAACCTCAGTCTCACAAATTTAGGGGGAAAATAAAAGATTAGGACTGTACCAGTGTCAATGCGTAACCACCAAGCGTATCTTCTCCTCCACACGACAGAGGCCTCAACTCATCAAGTGGAAATGCATGCTCCATATAACCATCAAAAGCATGATAGAACATTTCACGCACCTGCACCACCAAAACAAACGAATTGTTAACATATACCAATCCACACCCAATTAGATTTTTCGATAATTTATAGGTTAAAAGGTTAAACTTCGAATTCCATCTTTCATTTAACTTCCTATGTGAACCAATAACACACCTGATTCTTATTCAATTTAATGCTTTTGCCAAAATGGGTTTTCAAAACTTGCCATAGAAGCCTTAAACAATCAATTATCAACCAACAAACCAATCCAAACGCAGTAAAAATTGGCATAAATGCAAGATCAGTAAAGACAAGTAGAGTAAAGTTAAAAAGCCGATCCGAAGAATCCTAATGATGTATCACTACATCTACAAATAAGAGCGAAAACCCTCAATTCAAAATACAAATTTAAAAGAAAAAACAAGTGCTTTTACCTCATCTCTGAGCTGCCTGGCTTCCACGGGAGTGACGCCATTAGCGAGTGCTTTTTGTAATGAAAACAACAAAAGGAATAATAGAAACTGAAGAACAAAGTTCAAAGCTTTCATTATTTTATTAGATTTCGATCTCTTTTCCTTTGTTAAGATCTCGGTTTCGGCATCGGTTTTTTCTTTTCTTTTCCCTCTTTAATCTGAACACTTCTGAGCTATACGTTCTCTTCTGGCTGGGAAGAGAAAAATAAGATTCAAGAAAATAGGTTAAAATACATCGTTAGTCGTTAAACTTTAGAGTCTTCTTGTTTTGGTCCCTAAACTATAAAAAAATCAATTTTACCATTAAACTTTTTTAAACTATTGTTTATCATTAACAATCAGATAATATAATATTTTGGTATTAGCATGTAATGACATGAAAAAATCCTCATTTTTGTTCATTTCTTTCTTTCACCAACAATTAAAGTTTTGTTAATTTTTAATTGCCATCTAAAATTCATCGTTAACATATTTTACAATAATTCTAGATACCGATAAATTCTTTTATCATATTCTATCACATCTTTATTTATATTTTTTCAATATTTCTTTAAAACTCATGAAATTAAATTAAAAAATCTACTATATTAGAGTTTTTCGGGATTTAAAGGGCTTGGGTGTTCATTTAAAAATCTGAAAAATGAAAAACATTTTTTCGAGAAGACAAACAACATATATCGAAACTAATTTTATTGGACATCCAACAAAGAAAAACTAAGCATTAAAGGTCAATTTTGAGTGTATTTCTTGTTGTAAATGATAATCGATAACTTGTAACAATGACCGAAAGAGTTGGTAATTTGTGTAAAAAAGAATGAGAAAGGTAACAACCATATGTCATGATGTTAAATTTCATTTACCTAATGAGAAAAAAAAAACTAATTTGATAAATGTAGTGATACAATTGAAATTTTTTTATAATTCAATAGTCAAATAGACAGATTTTAAAGTTACAGTGTACTGATTTAATTACCAAAAATATAATTGAAAATTAATAGAGTTTTGCTTCAAAAGTCCCCAAAACTATGAGTCAAATTCTAAATTATTGCCCAATTTTAAACTATGATTTAAATATTTAATAGACTTTTGTCCCTTCTAATGTTCGATTTTAACTCCGTCCCTGGACCGACTTGTATGCCAACTTGGGCAACATGTTGCTATTTGAATGGTGAAGTTTTGCAGAGTATGCTGCCAAGGTTGAGATGCTTAAGAGTGTTATGTTCCTGTGGCTATTCGTCGATGAGCTACCGGATTCCGTCGGTCATTCGAAGCAATTACGCTGCCTGAATTTTTAAACGGATTAGTGTCCACATCTTGTAATCTTTTCCGATACATGTTTCTTTCCCACACTACATCTTATGCTGAAAAATACTCGACACCTACGAGTGCATCGGTCTCGAGTCCCCTCCCAACCAGATGTGAAGGTGCACCTCTCTTCAATATCTAACACAATCCGTGAGTGTCTCGGTCTCGTGTCTTTTCCGAAAGGTGGCCGGCCTTGCTAGAAGAACCGGAAATCTCCGGTGTACTGAACTTCAACGGTTAACAGCAGAGGGCTGACCGGCTGAACTCGGAAGATTTTGTATCTTGGAGACAAGCTTGCATGTTCTACTCGAGGCCGTTGGCATCAACAATATTATATGATGTTATCTGTTAATTCTACTTCTTGGACTCATTCAAGTGAATATTTCTTGTTCATTTATTTCTGAAGAAAGTAACAGGAGTGTTATCACGGGGACAAAAATTTATTGATTTCCCTACAAAATTTACAACATTTTCCTATGACAGACCACAATCTAAGGTTTCGGCTCGATTTTTGCAAACAGTCGATAAAGCGAAGCCTTCGGAACCATAAAAACTTATTGGGAAAAAAACTAAAAGTGCAAAGGGGAACAAGAATGGCTGGAGTTACTTGCATTTTAGACGACAATAGGTTGCTCGCCTTCGAGCTCGGAGATGACGATTAGCAAGTCCGTCATTGATAGGGAGAGAGGCTCTGTCTTTGGAGTTGGGTTAATAACCTGTGGTGCAACGAAGACCTGATTACGCATCAAAGTAAAACATGTTTACGATCGAGCAAGAGCTTTATGTACCTTATGATTGTCCTTCACGTATCCTATTGCGACTTCTTGACGCCAGCATGCCCTTTCGGTTAGCTCGGAGAATGACGGGTTCTCTCCTTCTTTCATGTAAAGACCAATATCCTGTCAAGAAACATGGATTTGGAGGATTACTTCAATAACAAGTAACGTTGTAGCGGATTACTTTAATGGTAAGTTGCCTTTACCTTCATATATATTTCATCACCTTCAGCATTCAGAACGTCTTTCCAGATCTCATTCAGATCACTGTGCTTGGCCACTGTTATGCAACACATACAGATATTTTTTTTATAAGATCAAACATCGAAACAATACGAATATCGCTTATATAACTTCAGGACCTTGAGCTGTTACGAGACTCATCACTTCCTCTGCCGCAATGTAAGTTAGAGATGGTTTGATTCTCGAAATCTGCAGGGTTCGATCGAAGTATGTCAACAATATGTGAAAAAGAAAAGCTTAGAAACCCAAAGATTATAAAACAAGAAATGTTCAAAACCACTGGGAAATTACTTGTTTGCCTAATTTCGAGTCGACTATCTCTGCAACCAGATTTTGCACCTGCAGAACAATCAACAACCGTTCTCGAGCTACTTAAATCTTAGCACTTTTCTACTTTCTTGGATAGCACTCAAACATTAAAATTCAAGACCATGAGGTTATCAAGATTATGTTGGACCGAACTTACCGTCACTCCGAGTTTGTTGCAGATATTTTCGGCAAGAAGAAGAGAGTATGCAGATTGCTTGTCTGCCCTCGATGGATCTGAAAAGTAAATGGTTAGTGGAAGGATAAACTTACCCGATAGAAACATCATCTATTCATAATCATTACCTCCGAGAAGCCATTCTCTATCGGAAATCACAACAATGGAAAAGGGAATAGACTTCGGTTTCACGACAGAATTTTGTACGTTCATTATAGTTTCCTCCAACGTGTCATAGTTCATGGAGTTTCCAAGCTGCAAGGCGTGCAGATAAAAAGACAGTATTCGAAGTAAAAGAAGTACCGACACGAGCAAATAAATGGGACAGTACCTTATGTATAACCTGGACATTTTTTAGTTTTGCTTGACCCGAAGCAGAGATTGCCCTCTTCCTTTCTTCTAACGGGACATCCGATAATACTTCCTGTATAGTGTGGATAACAGAAGCAAATGTAATCCAGTTTTACATCACGCACAAATGATACGATTCGATGCTTACGGTTGAAAATCAAGACTATAAGAATCCCTGAAGAAAATAAAAGCATACCAACACGCTTCCAGGGCCGAGATAATTATCATACTCTTCGATCATATGAATAACATCCGGGCGCCATCCAAGAATAAGTATGCACTCCGTGGGTCCAAGCGTCTGGTCCGAGGCCTACTTTTTCGGGACAAAAGAACATATATAAGTGGGATTATCAAGAAATTTCAATAGATGCTGTCACTTATATAGCGCTTATTATCTCTTTGTAAAACATACCTTTGATCCCAATCTTTTGGGACGTTTTACGATATTTAAAAACTGTTCTTTTCTCAATTCGAAATCATGATCAGGAGTATCAACGATGGTTTTGAAAACTTCCATGCCTCGGAGTCTTTTGGTTTCTTCATGTCCAACCTCCTCCAGTGCCTGCTGTTGTTTCCATGTCTTACTAATAGGCGCAATTAGCAATACCTACGCAAATAAAAGAGAAATACATCAGGAGCTAGGGATATGATCGAGCAAGGAATGCATGGACTCGATTTTTTCAGAATTCTGTTGACATACTTTGTCAGTTTCCTTCAGAATCTCATCATCCTTGGGATGAAAGTATATGTGACCACCCCTATAAATACCACAAACAACTGCCTGAAACGAAACCAACATAAGAAAACATCACTGAAGTTCTTAGCTCTAGTAAACACAAAGGTAAACGAAAAGCGTTACCTCTTGAAAACCCCGTCTTATTTTTCTGTAAGTCAATCCTGTTAGGCTAGGAAAACGGCAAAGAGTGAATACATTCTCTGCAGTAACACGATACTAGTTAGTTTCGGAGAAGTAGAGCACAATGATATGGACAAGAATCGGAATCGAGCTAAAATAGTACTATTAAACAAGAAAAGAATTGGAAAGCGGCTTTACTGGACCAAGAAGGATAACTATCCTACTTTAACCGGTACCCTGGTTCAGTACCATCCCAAAATATCTAAGAGTCGAGAAGTCCAAGTGCAGGTCCGGGTTTCGTTTCATCAAAAGATGGGATAAAATTTCAAGATGTCACAATAACTTAAAACTTTTGGAAAAGAAAGAAAAAGGCTATAAGCAACAGATCATAATCTTTAAGCTCTCATAGTTTACTTTTATAATTAAGCAAGTGCCTATAAATCTTAATGAGCCCCTTTTGCCGAGAACATTGAACAAATAGTTTAGAAGCAACATTTTCTACTGGCTCTACTTTCACTCCGGAAATCGACTTTAAGAGCTCGCATGTAGTGGAATTAGAAACCTGCATCAGAAAAGAAAAAAAAAGGTGACCAAAATTAAACTCGAACATTTCTCATAGAGTACTATTATTCCCACGGTTATGCATATGAACATACCTCAACAATTGTTGGTACAGATTCGATCTTGGGAATAGGTTGAAGTGCTAGTACAGAGAGAAATGCATCAGAATCGATTCCATACCTAATCAGTTAACAAACTGGTGTCACTAAACATCCCACGAAGAAAACTGTCCGTAGTACACAATAAATAACGTGAACTCGCAAAGAACCGTGGATAGAGATGAGCATAGCAAAGTGTATAAACATAACATCATTACAAAAATCTTCAACTAAACTTCACGACATGGTTTATTGCAGAACAACACTCGAGAATTAAAACAATAGTTGATGGAGGTCTTACTGGTCTCCTCTTGTAGGCAAGATGATAATGGCAAGTGCCTTATTGGCTGCCGCTCTTTGAAATGATTTTGTCAAACTAAGGCTACAGCTGCACAAGCAGAAACCTATGTTTAAGAAATGGAAACTTAACGACAAGGATAACTTGAATCAAATACATTTTATGAAGTTTTTATATTCGGGGAGGGGGCGTTGTTATTGTACCTCTTTGTAAGGACATCGATATGGTTAAGATCCTTGGCAACCTGGTCAGCTAGTTTGTCCATTTGCTTTCTCGGGAGATCTGACATAAGAAGAATTCTTTGCCTCCTATGAAAATATAAAGACGAAGAAACCGATAATTATGCACGAAAAAAAGGAAACAATAAACCTATGGAGGTGGCATAATGTTTACCTGGCTGTAGCAGTCCCTAAACGCACAGCGAATTCATGAGATCTATCTAGTTGCTTTAGAATGAAAGACAGACGACCGTTTAAACCACAAATGATGATATGATCGGACTCCAAAACTCGCATCTGAGCTCCTTCCCTGAGTTTTTGCATGTTTCTCTGCCATCCAAAAAAGAATTTTCAAAGGCATCTATGGTAGCTTACGTAAATAATGAGGTATTGCAAAAACGAAGAGGTAAAATCGAGCTCTTGTAAGAACTACTTACTCTGAATTGTTCTGTCATCGTGCTCAGCAACCGTGAATAAAACAATATGCCCCATATAGCAAGAACAAAGCCAATAAAACGCTCAACACGTGTTCTTTGCTGCAGTTCAATGCATGAATATCTTTTTCAGACTGGAAGTTTTCGAAATTGCTTTCGGAATCATGTGAGCAATATGAATGCAATCAAATTTCAAAGTAACGAAACGATTAGATTCATGACACACCACGCACTTGTAAATGAGTAGCTGATGAACAAAGGCACGCCCACGCCTCCCAGACACAGTCCTCTAGAGAATGTGTATTTCCCCTGTGTCGTTCAAGGCATAGCTTCCAGATTAGCGAACGAAAGTAGCATTATATCTCTTTGTCCTCTAGGAATTAGTGATTTTTCAATTATGTACATTACCTAAACTTGAAGAAGAGGAAACCACCAATGACAATAAACGAGCAGCACACTACCAGTAGAACCACGAGAATCCTACAAATGTTTTGTAACAAGTGAATTGTTCGATTCCGTGAACATAAATTCTCAACTTCAAGTCCAGGCAGACTCAAGAGGGAATAGAAGTTATATATTAAAAAGGCAATATAAACAACTGATAACTTGTATAGCAGAAGAAATGTGTTTATGATTGTAATTAGTCATGGTAATTAGTCACTACAAACGAAAGAAAACACCGCGAAAATAGATGGTAAGCAAAGTTTCTCTTACGTGGCAACATTTTTCTCGAGTTGAATGTTGAACAAATACAGTAACCGTGATATGTTCCATTGAAGATCCTGAATGATAGGCAAGGACACATCCAAGTTTAGAGGTGTCGGTTTATTCAACGAACTAGATACGCAGGCAAAAGGTAAACTTGTAGCTGCTGGTATCCGATGTAGATGTTGAAATAACTGATGGACCATCTTTATTAACGAGTCGACAAAATCTAGTTGCATCAGTCTCAGTAAGAAAAATGATGACAGAGTTCCAGTGATCAGTTTATTACGATGATCCTTCACCTGCAAGGATGACAATCAAGAACATTAGGGAATAACAAATCTTCTTGTCATTTCACTCCACTATATGCTATAATTTCCATTAGGTTCATGTCCAGAGCGGCAAGTCCATAACGGGACCGCTGTCAAAAGTGAAACTTGGACCCGATTAATGCTTCACTTAATCCACCAGCAGATGCATACATAGTCGTTATAAGGATAAAGAAATCGAAAGAACAAATTATAGCATCAAGAAAGAACATCCATGTTAGCTCTTTTGAAATTCATGATTTATGACTCACGGGGGAACTATTATGCAGGTCCTTCCGAAAGAGTTCGGCATCTGAAACAAACTTCAAGTTATATGTTGCTCTTTGAATGGTAACCTTCCGTTTTCCTGGAGAAGGAAAGCTATCAATGTTCTTTCGAAATGTGAATTTCTTTTTTAAATCAAGGAAAAGGAAAAGTAGGACGAAGAGGTTCTAACATATAAACATGCCAATCCTCATAAACATAAACTAGAAAGCATATTTTTAAGTGAAACTACAATCCTATAAAACACAAACGTCGACGAGTAACGTAATGCGGACTCATTCAATGTAACAACCAAATTCACCTATTTAAACTCATGTGACAGAAGTTTGAGAAAGAGTGGCTTTCGAAAGCAATTACAGTTCCATAGTTGACATAAATGGATAATGATTAACTGCTCATTGATGGGAACTCAACATAGATATTGATTTGACGAACTATTAGTGCAAACAGCGAGGACTCACCTCCGTTGTATATGAAGTTATTCGCGTTGTTAGATGAAGAAATGTACCACCAAAAGCTGCACGTTGATTTCTGGGAAAGTATCATATTGTTTGAGCCTCTTATTATGCCTAGTGTTCTACAACAAAATTCAAGAACTTCAAATGATCGATAGCTCACATACATTAATTAAACTATAAATAAAGGCAATCCTTCATAGCACATCCTCTATCTGAAACCACGAACATTCCTTTGGAAATATAAGATTATGTGATCGATGAAGCATAAAGACAATGGAGAAACAGGAAAAAGAAAGGCAAGCTTGTCTTTAATCAATCAATATCATTCTTCAACAAGGATCATTGCTATTGAAACTTAATACATTCAGATTAACTAAAAATCCCAATATTTTCAGCCCTCTTTGATCTATAAATGGAAAAAAATGAACAAAAGACATGATCAAGAACTAATCAGCCACTTAATTAAGATTAATAATACAAATCCCAGCTCACCGGTGACTTTTGTCAATCTAGTTGATCACTATATCTCTGACTGTAGCCATGATAATGCGTATTAGGCCAATGATTTGGCAATTTACTAAACTTGGTTCAATACCACAATGAATGATCAATACAGATGCTTTAAAATTTGGAGAAAAATGAGTGCTTTAAAATCATATGATCACCAATGCTTTAAAAAGAAAAAGACTTGGACATGAAAATGTACCTGCATAAAGCAGAAGAAGAGGGCTGAGTCAGCCTGGAAATTCTAGAGGGCAACAACCATGGCTGGGGGCTCTGTAACTGATGAAACACCATTTTTCCTTCTTTTTTCTATTAGTGAAGGATGAAGAAACAAAAAAAAGTTGAAAAAAACAAATTTTTTTATTTGGTTTGAAGAAATAGACAAAAAATGAGTAAAAGGAAACGGTTTTAGAGTGCAAACTTGCAGTCATTTTCATTTGGGAGAAACTTACTGTGGCATAGGCATCTGAACACCACTTGTCCACTTCATTGCTGCTCTCCTTGTTTCTCTCTCAGCTTTGTTATGCATTCACGTTGACATCAGTATTTTTAGATTAAAAGTTGCATTCCATACGGAACAAAATCCGTTGATTTTTGTGGTTGAAATTACTTTTTGGATATTCTAAACTAAAAAAATTAAGGAAAAAATGGAAGATTTTGGAATTTCAAAGTCGATTGTTGAATAAAATAATTTCTTATTCTTGCATACATTTAAAATATATAACATGTTGGGAGTTATTCACGATCCTCTAATACAGACAGCAATATATATATATATATACATGGTACAATTCTCATACAAGCTGAACAGATATCTCTAGTATGCTACAAGTATTAACACTGGTTACTAATGATTTCCGAATTCAAGACGAGAGTTCGGATACAAGATTCCTGATTCGACTATGAGCGATAATTTACCTCGCAACAACCGGAGGAGCCGATAGATTATCCTCGGATTCATCGAAAATAAGATCGTCACTCCTAGACAATGTATAGACGATATCGACCATGCTGGGCCGTTTAGTAGGATCTTTATTCAGACAAGAAACGGCGACGGCCATAACATTTATCACGCCCTCCATTGATAAACTCTGCTCCAGTAAACTTCCATCCATAAATTCCTTCACCTTCCTCACCTTCCTCTCCTCATTCCCATCCAAGATTCCTTCAACACTTGCCCATAAAAGCTTCCCGTCGTCGTCGATGGCTTCCCTGCCCGATACAAGCTCGAGTAAAACCACCCCGAAGGAGAAAACATCCATCCTCGTCGAGACCACCCCATCGGCGAGATATTCCGGCGCGATGTAACCTTGGGTGCCGACGATATGCATCGTTATGGCGTTGCAGCCGGATTTCGCTAACCCAAAGTTGGCGATCTTGGCCCTCATGTTGGAGTCCAAGAGAATGTTGCTGGTTTTGATGTCTTTATGTACCACTCTAGGCCTTGTATGTTCATGGATGTATTGCAGACCGTTGGCAACATCGATTGCGATTCTTAACCTCGTTTTCCAGTTCAGTTTTTCGGTCTCGTTTTCGTGAAGCCAAGAGAAAAGCGAGCCGTTCTCGATGAACTCGTAGACCAGATAGCAATTTGTGTCTTCAGGATCAATGCAGAAGCCCTCCAACTTCACTAGATTTCCATGGTTTACCTTCAAGTGACAGATACAGGATCAGGACAACGGTACCAAAATGCAAAATAAGAATATTCGAACTTTTGGATCGTTTTTAAAGGTAACAGCATGAACTAATCTTGTGTGGGATCGAATCACGATATTTACAGAAATATAATACTTCTTTACTTAATTAAAAAATATATATTTTTTATTGATTATTTACTGCAATTATTGAGCAAATTTGATGTAATTAGCTGTTTAATACTATCCAAAACTAAATAAGTGGGACTTAGTCTCCTTAATCAATCATTTTCATTTTTTCAAAATTCAAGCACCTCAGACTTGCCAATTGGGAATAGTAAAAACAAATTAATTCCATTAATTAGCCTAATCAACTTAACCTAATCTTTATTTTATTGGTAATAAAAGATTAGCCATTTGCTATCATCATTTGTTAATTAAATCCCTCCCACTGATGTCCTTATCTGCTAAAGAATTATTACCAATTATTCCCATTTTACTAAAATCTTTTCACATTAGTCCTTGGAATAATGACAGGAAACAAACAGAAAATTTTTCCCAGAAATCAAAGGGAAAAAAAGGATACCTTTTGTAAGATCTTAAGCTCTTCACATGCATTCCACTTCATCTTCTTGATTGCATATGCATCTCCATCAATGGAACCTTTATAAACAGATCCCTGAATCAAGCAACTGTCACTGAAGAAATCAGTGGCTTCTTTAAGCTCATCAACCTTGAAAACTCTATACTTATCCAAGCAATCCGATACATCCGCCATTAAATTAGCTTCAGTCCCCTTCATCCCCATCCCAGGCTTGTTCATCTTCAACCTCTGATTCTCTTCATCCCTCTCCTTCGCTCTCTTGTTAGATAAAACCTCTCTATAAACCAACACGAAAAGGAACAAAATCATCAGAATCCCACAAGTTCCCAACCCGACAGACAGTCCAACAATGACACCTGTCCTCTCAGTTCTTCCAGGAGATCCAGCAGGGGCTGGCTCGGGTTGAGACAAAACAGGTAAACGATTAACAGGGATGAATATAGTATCTGATAGCTGGATGTTATCGCCATTGATATCAATTATATCCTGTCTTCGAACCCCAAACCTCGAAGCAACGGCTGACAAATCATCAAACGGCTGGAACACATAAGTAACAAGATAGTTCACACCGTTTCGGATCTGGGTTTCGTTGGGACACTTGCAGAAGATCGGAAAAACGATCCGATCGCCGATGTCGAGCTGTGTAGGGACGGCGTCGGGGTTGAAAGCTTCGACGGATTGGTAAGTGGTGAGGTTCTGGAAATTCAAACTCGAAACCCGATAAAAAGTGTCGCCTCTCTGGATGGTGTAAGTGAGTCTAGCAGCCGAAAGACTGCCCACGGTGGCGTTGATGGAGTTGCAGGCACATGAGACGGGGACGAAGAGGAGCTGGTTCGGGACGAGAGGAGCTGATGGGGTGGAGATATTGCTTGGTTCGGATATCATTAAACGGCTGAGATTGAAAAGGTCAGCAATGGAAGCGAGGTCGAGGAAATCGGGTGCGTTGGGTCGGTACGAAACGTAGGTTTGGCATGGATAAGTGGTTTGGTTCGGGGAACAAGTGTAGCCTGTGATGTTTGGTGGGAGCTGGGAGTTGCCATGGAAGAAGAAGAAGAAGAAGGGTAGACAGTAAAACAAAGAGACAGGGATCGGATCGGGTTTGGTTCTCATTTTCTCTGTAATCTGTGTTTTGGTTCGGTTCAGTTTGTTGGTTGGTTTGAGTTTTATAACATGAGAAAGTGAAACCGGGAACTGTTTGTTGTCTTTGGTTGACAACTGACTTACACTATTGTTTTTAAAAGGGATTATAAATTGTTGAGTTAATTATATACCAAACTAATTCCATTTTTCCCATATGGATGTTCAAACTTTGTTTTAATCATCTAGGTGCCTAACATTATAATCGTTCTCACTTTAGATGTCTGAACCGTAACTGTCGTTAAAATATATCATTAAATGATACGTGTTATATTTTTCTAATTTTAAAAAGTTTATTTAAAATTATATTTAAAAAAGAAATTTTTAAAAAAATAACCCCAAACTTTGAAAATACTTATTTCAACCCTAAACCCATACCAGCCGTCGCCCCTTTGTCTCCGACGAAGCTCCATCCGACCTTACCTCCCCTTGAAGACCAATAATCCTATGAAATTGCCACCAACCGACGGCTAATTGAGTTTTGTACCCCACGAACCCTATTTTGAAAATCATTACATAACACGATCCAGACGGTCAATCGACAGCGACTATGACGACATATGACTAGGAAGATGGTAGAGACTACGTCGGCGGCAGTGGTCTTGACCGGCAAGGGCAATGACAATGGGTTAGGATAAGGGATTTAGGATTTTTAGGGATTTGTGTTTGTTTGTAATTTAAGAGAAATAAGGATTCTTTTTATAAATATAATAATTTTTTTTAATTTTTCAAAAAAAATAAAATTATCAGAACAAGACACGTGTCACTTAGTAAAGAAAATTAACAAAGACTACGATCCAGCCACCTAAAATGATAACGTTTATAATATTAGGCACCTAGATCGTTAAAAAATTTGAACACCTAAATAAGAAAAACGATGTAGTTTTGAAACCTATTTTATAGTATGCCTAATTTTTTTAATTGATAAATTGAACTAGAGTAAAATATATTAAAAATTCAACTCGAACTCAATTGATAATAGATGAAAGATTCGAGTTGAATATAAAACTATTTGATTTGTTGAGGTCGTGATAAAATTATAATCATTTTAGAGATAAAGCTGTAATCTTAATGTTAAGAGGGTCTAAATTGAATTATGAATTTTCCAGAGAGACTAGGACAGTAATTTAACCATTTCAACCAAGGATCTAAATTGAATTATAAATTTTCCAGATTTGAATTGAAAGTGAAAACTTTCAAGTCAACTCTTTTGATTGTAAGGGCTTCCGAAGTGCACCGGCAATTACTTGAACGGTAAGAATGAAAATTGGTTTTTTTACACTTGATAATTTTTTTCAAATTGGTCTTTGAATTATTTTTTGTTCAATTAGATCCCTAAATTTATATATGATTCTATTAATTAAAATCAACATTATGAAATCGTATCACGTCATTATAACAATTAAAATAAAAAAATAAATCTTCATATGTGGATTGACAATCACTTGTAAACTTAATGTTATGAACGAAAATAGATAAATAAAAGATAAAATACATTTTAATCTTTAAGTCTGAATTTTTTTAATCTACGTTAATCCTTAAATTTAGATTATCGGTCGTTTTGATTATATCACACTCTGAGCATGTGCTATATAATCAAAAGATTTAAAAAATCAAATTTCAGGATTAAATTAAAAGAAAATATTAAATATAAGGACTCAAAGTTATTTTCCCAAAAATAAGCCAATAAGGTAGTTGGCGTAGCGGAAGGGCCATGTATACCGGTGGTCAGCAATGACTAGACTTTGATGATGGCGTCTTGCGCACTCAGAAAATGAAGGAATGATAATAGAGTTATAGTGAGGTTTAACGGATTCTTTGAATTATTTAAAAAAGGAATAATTATAAAACAAGTCCCTCAGTATACATTTTTTCCTAATAGACTCCCAATTTTTTATTCAACTAAGTGTCTAACGTTCCAAACGTTTCCATTTTAGGTGCCTAAGCCTATCTGTTGTTAATTTTTTTTATTAAATAACACATGTCACGTTCTGGTACTTTTGAAAATTTTGTTTAAAATAAAAAAACTTGAAATTATACTTTTTTTAAATAAAACCCCTAAAAATTTTGAACATTTTAAAAACTTCCCCCAAACTTTGAAAAAACCTAAATCTAATCTATATACCCACGTCGATCGCCACCATTACCGTTGATCGAATCTCCACTCGATCGCACCTCCACCGATGACCAGTTACTCGACCGTAAGGACGAATATCTCGACAAAATCTATAACATTCATAGCCTTATACGTGACTCCATGGCGCCTCGACGACCATCTCGACAACAAGGATGACGCCTTTCGACTAGGGAGATGGCAAGGACAACGTCGACAACAACGATCGTAACTGACAAGAAAGGTAAGGTTAGGGCTAGAGATATGTTTTTCTTTAAATTTTAGATAAATTAGGATTTTTATTTTAAATATAGACATATTTTTAAGTTTTTTTAAATTATTTTTTTAAAACTATAAGAATGTGACACGTGTCATTTAACGATGCAATTTAATGACAGTTACAATCCGGGCGCCTAAAGTGATAACGTTTGTAATATTAGACACCTAGATTATTCAAAAAATTTGAACACCTATTTAAAAAAAAAGATATAATTTGAACACTTATTTTATAATTAAGCCTTAAAAAATTAAAATTTAAGGTTTAGAACTCATCTCCTTGCTACATCATCCATCTTTACAGTGAAATTATTGTTATTAAATTAAAACTTAATTATAATAAATTTTCTTTTATTTTTTTATGTTTTTTTTAAATTATCACTTGTTCAAATCGTAAGAATGATTTTTTATTTATAATTTTATTTGGTTATATATATATATATATATATATAATCGTCTATCAAGTAGTCGTTAATTTTTAATTATTTTAGAGTTCAAACTCCACATTAATAAAATAATGGAACCTTCTCATAAACCTTCAATAAAATTTTTTTTATTTCGTGTAGAAAAGGAAAGAAATAGAATATAAATTGTAGAAAAAGAAATAAATAGAATATATATATATATATATATATATATATAAATAAAGAAAAATAATTTATTTATTATGATATTTTTTATATTTTTTTTCATAATACGATTTAATAAAAAGTAGTTTACATCTAAACAAAATTCTAATTTCATCTTATCTTGTATTTATTAGTTATTTTTTAAAGAAAAAAAGTTAATTCTTTCTATGTTATAAAAATAAGTAAATTATTCAAAGTTTTAATTTTTGGGCCGGATTTGATCAAGATGTCAAATTTTAAGTTATCATGTTGATTTTCTTACTTTGTATCATTATATTAAATTTTGATACGTGACTTACAGTTATAGATGATTTTTTACTTTCTTCGACTCAAATTTATAATTTATTGGTAGTCTTCCGATAATTTAATCTCTTTTATAATTTATTTGTTCGAGTTATATTCATCTATTTGGTTTTTTTTATTTAAAAATATAATAATTACCACAAAATCTCTGTCTCAGGTACAAAAGCTTTGGCCGGTTACCACAAGTTCATCAAGCGGTGGTCTCCTCCAGCGGCTTCCCAGCTATTTTTATTTTATTATTGTTTGATTTCATTAATTTTTATTTATATTTTAACATATTTAAAATAATATTTTTACTCTTTTTCTAGTAAATGATATTATATCTATTAGGGTTTTTGAGCTCTCGGTGCATATTTTTTCATTGGTCTTCTTCTTAGTCTATATTTTTTTGAGATTTCTTAGTTTGTTTTTCGATGCATAATTATTTTATTCGTTTGCATATGACATTTTGTTGGTTCTCAAATATATGTGTCATATAAGACTGCGGTTAAAGGAAAATTTATTTTTTATTCGTTCACTTCAGATAGTCAGAGTTTTTATCTTTATTATGTTGTTAATGGTCGATCAATGGTATATTTTGTTTTTTTATAGACATAAATGCATTTATCTAGTATACATGTGACTAGATGATGATATTTTATTTAGCAAATAAATATATTACAGTTCAACGTTCAATATAATAATAATAATAATAATAATAATTACTGATAGAAAGATTAAAAAAATGTCAGTTGGGAATCTCGAAATGAGTAGGAGCCTCAGCATCCTTCGACAGCGCCTAAACTAGCAGCTGCTTGATTCTCTCCTTTCTTCTTCTCTTCAACTCGTCGATTCTCACTCTTCAAGTCCACTTTGAAACTAGCATCCTTAGATGACGTTAAATGAGCTCTGCGGTGTTTCTGTGATTTTCATAAAGTTCCTTTCAAGCGGTAGCTATAAGGGCATATTTGAGTTGTTGAAGTCCGATAGTTAAAGGTCTTGTACTCTTGTTGCTTGGTACTACAAGGTGATGTATAGTTCTTCACGTGAGCTGAATTCCATTTGGCATTGCTGTTATAGGAGAAAAAGTAGGAAGTGGCTTTGGTGATTTAATATTGTTGGTTTGATGGGTTAGAGATCGATTGTTTAAGTGCTCTGTAGTATTGTGTTCTGGTTTGTGGTGTTTTGGTTTTCATCTACAGATTCGACAGTGGCTAAAAAACTGTTAGTGCTGTTGGTTCTGCTTGGTTTCTTTAAGTGCGGTGGTGGATAAGGTCAACGGCAGTCCCCGTGCCGTTCCAGTGTTAGGAACGTATCAGGTACTGAAACGTGGGAAGGAGTGCTGTCCCCGTGCTTCATAGCTTGCAGCAGTGGATTGGAAGTTTGGTACTCATTTTGTCTGATCTCACATTATGTTGAGTAATCAAGGAATGTTGAGATTAAGACCTTTCTAAGGCAATGGGAAATTTGAGTCTAATATGGAGTTTTTTAATTCTGGGTCTGTCAAGCCGCGATACTTGATGCAAAATCGTGCATGGAGAGGCCTCCTAAAAGGGAGGCAAGATGGACGAACATGCACATTGCACCCGATAAAAGATAGAGATGTAAGAGCTGGATTTTGATGGTAAGAGTGATAGGTGGAATGGCCAAAATGGTATATATTATTGCTTCATAGAGACATTGGTGGGACTAAAAGGGTCAGTCTGACGTTTATATTCAGCTGTCGCATGATATTTAGTTACTTGGTTGATGAATAATGCAAGTTGGGATGATGCTATGCTTTTACGAAGCTCGTTTTATTCAGGATTTATCAAGGTGATTTACTGCCTTCTCTTGACCCGTGCGCTCTCATTCCGAGAGGAACGGTTCTGTGGGTGGTTTACATATTATGTTAGGTTTTTAACTAGACTCTTAATTTAGGTGTTATTATTGTCGAGCGAGAAAAAAAAAGTCCACTCTCATTTCTCACTAGTTGTAAGCTCTCTTTCCACATTTATCAGTCTTTTTTTTGTTGTTGAAAAGATATGTTTTTTATGGTTAATTGCTTGATGAGCATTGTTTGTTCAGTCTAGTTTTTACCTGTTTCATATTGGTTGGTGTGTTAGTTTTGGTAGTCTGCTTCTGCTGCTGCTGCTGCTGCTGTTCCGTGCAAACTAGTTGGGTTTCTCGTTTATTGATCGATGGGACGATACTAATAGCGTCTTTGCAAATTATAGAACATATTTATGATCTTATTGTTTTTAGTAAAGAAGTGATTTTAATGATAAAACGTTGACGAGTGTGCAATGAAGTCAAGGAAATAACGAGAAGAAATAATTTGCAAGGAGTTGCTGTTGATCAGATTGATTTTAATGATACCAATCGTCGGTATTCTTTATTTTATTTTTTTCAATAAATTTATCTGTGTTACATGTTTCCATAAGTCTTTATATCACATTTTTTTATTTTTTTGACATGTTTTCGGTTCTTTGTATTTTTTTTCTCTAAAGATTGATTTGACATCGTCACGATTGATCAATATGACACTTATCTAATATCTTGTGATCTTTCTTGCTTTGGACTCTCCTATTGGATTTGGATACCCGATTTGCGTTCGTAGATAGCTTTTCACGTAGCTCGAGTCTGATTTGCAGTTTGTCGTGGTATTTCAATAGTTTAATCCCCTTTTGTGGTTCGTTTTTCGATTCGATCAGATCTGTTTGTATCTATCTTTGTTCGAGTTTTTTGGTTAGATTTAATTTTTCCTTGTATGATCCTTATGTTATCTTAAGTTGCTAGTTTTGTTTCAATGATTATATAAAAGTTTCCTAATTATATGTTAAATTTACCATTGTGATGGTAAATCTTTCTTTTAATTTGAGATATTTTTTTTATTTTAAATAAAAATAATTTATTCTTTAAAAATATTATCTATGAAGTTCAACCTTTAAGGACAAAAAGACTAGGTAAACAGTGCAGTCATAATAATAAATTATTTAAATAGTGATGCGATTAAAGACTTGAGGGCAACCTACTATCCTACCTCCTATTACCTCATTATATATGAGAATAGAGTCAGCTAATTTTTTTTATTTTCATTTAAATTATTTAAAGATTAAATGTGTAATTTTATTAAATAACTTCAAAAAATTTGATCTTAAGTTTGGTCACTGCTAAAACTAGGCTTGTAAATAAATTTACGTTCAACGAATCGTTTATGAACTGTTCAACAAAAGATTTATTCATATTCGTTCATTTAATTAAAAAACATAAAATATTGTTTATTTATTTAATTAAACGAACAGTTTATGAACTGTTCGACAAGAAGTTTATTCATGTTCATTACATAAACAAAAAGCTCATTTGTTCATTTACATTCATAAACGTTCGATAATTTGTTTATTTATTTATATTTGTTTATTTATATTCGTTTATGTTCTCTCGACTCGTTTAAAATATTAAAATTTAATAAATTTTAACCTTAAACCAATTAATATTGTTAAGTTCAATTAATTTTAAACCCAAATAAAAAAATACTCAAATCAATTAAAAAAATATATAAATCAAAATAATTTTATATTCGTTTGTTTGTGTTTATTTACATTCGTTCGTTTATATTCATTTATCATAACTAAAATTTTTAATGAACGATCAAAAAATAAAAAAAATTATTCATTTAATTGTTCAGGTTCATATGTTTATTTAATTAAAGTTAAACAAACGAATATAAGAATGTCCTAGTTCTTGTTTATTCGATTCTTTTACGACACTAGATAAAACAGCACAGGAAACAAAGGACATTGTAATCAAGAAAGAGGGTTGATTATTGATCTGAATGTATGTAAATAATCATTTGTTAGAGATTAGACTGTGAATAAATGATATTACTACTTCAAAATTCACGAACATGATCATCCCAAGCAACAAATTTGTCTCCAAGGCCGGCTTCTAGATCTGACCACCGCCCTTCCTCAAACTCCACCGTGCCTTCCACCACCTTCACCTCCACGAAAACAAACAACTCAGCTATCTCCACCACCTCCACCGTCAGAACCACCCTCCCTTTCCCCAACCCCAACACCCTCTCTTCCCTTCTCAACTCTGTACCCCAATCTCTCCCTGCCTCCTCCACCCTCTCCATAACTCCTTCCAACTCCATTGATGTCCTATACCTCTTCTCCTTCCTGTTCACCTCTTCAAAAGACCAGACAGATCCAACCCCGAAGACAATGATATTATGTCAAAAGCATTAACCCCATTACAGACCATCTCATGTTTCAACTTCCTGCCCTGCAACAAACTGTCCTGTTCCTTGATCGATGATTTGTACGCAGTTAGAGATCTCTTGAGCCATGGTGTTTCCGTCAACCTCACCAAGCTCATTCTCGTGGAAGGATTGGATCCAAAAGCTGCCGTATGATGGTTTTCGCTGGCTTTGATATCCAAGATGGAAACTCGAATTCCCTACGATGAATCTTTTATACATCTCCACTAAATTACTGTCATCAAAGGGTAATTTTCCTGCCAGCAAAACGAACAGTATCACCCCACAAGACCAAGCATCGGCCTTGGAACCGTCGTATCCTTTCATCCGGACAACCTCGGGGGCCGTATAAGCCGGTGTTCCGCAAGCTGTGTGTAAAAGCGCATTGTTTAGCTGCTCCGGGAGAGCCGAGAGGCCAAAGTCCGAAACTTTAAGGTTTCCGTTTTGGTCTAACAAGAGATTTTGCGGCTTCAAATCACGGTGGGCAACGCCGTTTCGGTGACAGAAATGGAGGGCGGAGACGAGTTGAGTAAAGTACCTACGAGCGGAGGTTTCGGTCAATCGGCCTCGGCGTAAAACTTTGGAGAAAAGTTCACCGCCGGAAGCAAATTCCATGACGAGATAGATCTTCGTCTTGGTGGCCATGACTTCGTGGATTTTGAGTATGTTCGGGTGATGTTGAAGGCGGCGCATGGCGGAAACCTCACTGATGATCCTCTGTTCCATGGCGGCGTCCACCGTTTTCCTCTTGTCTATAATCTTGATCGCCACGACGTTGCTGCTGTCATCGAGTAAAGTCGCCTCCTGAACCTTGGCAAAGCTTCCATGTCCCAACAAACGACCCAATTGATACTTGCCCAAGAGTATGCCGCCGGTGGGTGTTTTGGTTCGGGTGATTCTTATCGGCGGTGGCGATGGAAGTTGTGGTGGCGGTGGATCATGCTGTGAAGGTGTTGATGGTGGCGGTGGAAGGGGCGGAGGAGGCCCCGATGGCATTGTCACTAGTGGTGGTGCTAGAAAGGAGAGATTGAGACCAAGAGGGAGAGTTCCACAAGGGTCGATTGAGGGGCAAGTAGGCTTTATATATGGAGGGAAGTTCGCTTCCCCTGAACTTTATTATTGGGTAAAGCACATCATTAGTCATTGAATTATATTTAAATAATTATTTAGGCAATTACATTTTTAAAATTGTTATAAAACCATTAATTTAATATTATAATATTTCAAAACATGATAAATTCAATAACTTTCCTAATGATTTTATAAAAATTAATAATTATTTTATAATTTTTGAAAACTCATTGACTAAAATGATTATTTTACATTGTGAAGTGACCTCTAATATACTTAACCTTTGTTTATTTTATTTTACCTAATTAATGACCAACGGGACTGCGTACAATAATTAGTGTAAATTAATCCCCCAAACGTTTGTTTAAGGGAATATTCGTTT
The DNA here is from genome assembly GCF_006381635.1 of Hibiscus syriacus. NCBI lineage: Eukaryota > Viridiplantae > Streptophyta > Magnoliopsida > Malvales > Malvaceae > Hibiscus > Hibiscus syriacus. The sequence continues at coordinate 468,451 of NW_024062797.1, forward strand.
TTGCTTTCAAGTCTATTATATAGGCACGTAATAATAGATTTTGTTAAATCGTTACATTTTTTTTGAAAAATAAGAATATCCAGATTTAGACACGTGTACATAAACCAACGGTTTAGGAAAATATATAAATTATAAAAAATTATTTTTATGAAAAGAAAATATAATTTGATGATTTTGATTTGTCCACTCAAAGTGGAGTCGTCAACGAAAAAAAACCCAATTTTAATCATATTTGATTAGATTTCTAAACGAAATAAAATACTTTAAGATGTTCTATTATTTAAAATTTAAAAATACTATATTATTTGAGAGAGATTGAATATTTTTAAGGTAACATACTATTCAGTATTTAAACTATCAGTTTTGGTACCTATTGTTAAAAATTTTAATTCTTTCTCTGTTTTGGTACCTACCATTAAAAATTGAGAAAATCGCCTCAATGACCAAAAAAAAGTTATAATATACGATTTTAACCAACTTTTTTTGGATTTGCCAAAATGACCAACAAATTCGCAACGCGAATTAAAAATCGCAACGCGATCCCCAGAATCGCAAATCAGTTTCCAAAATCGCAACGCGATTCTTGAAAATCGCGATGCGATAGTACAAATTCGCATTGCGATTTTCCATAATCGCAACGCGAATATGAAAATCGCAACGCGAACACATAAATCGCAACGCGTATCCGTAAATCGCAACGTGTATCCGTAAATCGCAACGCGTATGGGTAAATCGCAATGCGTATCCGTATATCGCAACGCGTATCCGTAAATCGCAACGCGTATCCGTAAACCGCAACGTGTATCCGTAAATCGCAACGCGTATCCGTAAATCGCAATGCGTATCCGTAAATCGCAACGCGTATCCGTAAATCGCAACAATAATCCGTAAATCGCAACGCGTATCCGTAAATCGCAACGATAATCCGTAAATCGCAACGAGAATCTGTAAATCGCAACGATAATCCGTAAATCGCAACGAGAATCTGTAAATCACAACACTGAAATTTTGGGTATATAACACTGAAATCATAAACTAAATCCCTAAATCGCAACTCATTCCATCTCCATCTATCACTCTCTCCGGCGACATCCGTTCCTATATCCAACGACATCCTTCCCAATCCGGCAACAGGTTTTAGTTTCGCAGCTCGTCTGTTTAGTAAATTAATTTACAACCATGAAATCATCTAATGTTGATCATGTTTGGATAGATTTGTGTTTTGGAGGGTCATGGGATAATGTTCATGGTGTTTTACAATATATGCCTTTACCCATGAATCTTCAACTAAAATTGTCTTTACAAAAGTTAACTTATGAAACTCTAATGCTACGTGTTTCAAATAAATTGAATTTAGAGCCCCTAAGTGGATTTAGGCTATCTTATCAGAGAAATGGTAAAGTTTATTTGTTAACCGACAATGAAGATGTTGAACGATTCATTGCTTACATTAGTGTTTCACAAGATGATGTTACATTGTATGTTGTTGAACCTAGAAGTAGTATTGTTGGGTCAGTAGCGGGTAGTAATCAACTAAGTTTTTCTCAAAACCCACAACCTTTCTCTAATCCAAATCCCAATCAACTTTCAGCACCAAATTCCGGTTTTCGTATTGACCAGTTAGACGATGATGAGCCAACAGAAAAAATTGTGAGTACTAGTCAGTATTCGAAATTTGGTCTTGGTCAATATCCGGACTTTGATATTGGTCAATACACGGATTTTGATGATGTTTCAGAAGAAGAAACAGACCATGCGTGTAATGATATTGATATTGGTCAATACCCGAATTTTGATGATGAAACAGCCGTTGCCGAAGAATGTAATGTGATGATAATGAGGAGGAAGTTACGACTGTGAATGAACATGTTGAACATCCATTCTGTAATTCATATAATCCTGAAGAAGAAAAAGAAGAAGAAAAAGTCCCCGAAGAAAAGAAAATGCCACGGGCGTATAACTGGAATATGCCAGAATTACTTCAGATACCGGAAGAAGAGTTGATAAAGAAAGCAGTTGATTGTTACACAAAAGTTATTCGTATCAAGAAAGATGATTGTTTTGATACAAAGGAAGACTTGAAGATAGCTTTATATACGAAATGTGTGGAAGATGGCTATCAACTAAAAGTTAACAAATCAAGCAAAGATCGTTTCGAAACAAGGTGTATGATTGACAAAAACTGTACGTGGCGTATGATTGCAAAGAGAATAAAAGATTGCAAAATGTTTCAAGTTAGGACTTTTATTGATAAACATACATGTTCAAGAACCCAAGTTTTTCCTCACCATAGACAGGCAAACAAAAAGGTGTTGGGTGGTTTTCTGGCTGAGTTAATGTTTTTGAATGGCAGGGTATATCGGGGACATGAAATTATGACTGACATGAATGCTCGGTTCAAGATTAGTATATCATATTCTCAAGCTTGGAGAGCCAAATGTTATGCCTTGGAATTGTTGAGGGGGTCGCCAGAAGCATCGTTTGCCCAACTGCCGGCTTATTGTCACAATTTAAAGCTGAAAAATCCTGGGTCGGTAACTCATATCAAAACAGATAGAGATGGACGCTTTGAGTTGCTGTTTATCGCCATTGGTGCTACGGTTAGTAAATCAATATAATTTTGTTGACTCATTTTGTTAGTTACATGCATTTCACATTTAAATGATTATATTTCTTGTGTATTATTTTGTAGATTCGTTCGTTATTACTTGCATGCGCCCAGTTATTATAGTTGACGGAGCACATTTGAAAGGTCGATACCTTGGAGTAACTTATTAGCAGTAGCCATGGATGCTAACAATGGGATATTGCCAATAGCTTACGGGGTTGGCAAATCTGAAACCTCTGATTCATCGACATGGTTTATGGGGCATCTTAGGGATTGCATAGGTCCTATTAGCAATCTGACAATCATATCCGATAGGGCAAACTCAATTGACAACGCTGTTAGAAGGTGTTTCCCAGATGCTTTTCATGGACTTTGTGGTGTTCATTTGTATAGAAATCTAAAATCAAGGTCTGCTGGTATAAAAAAGCACAAATGGACATACTGGAAGGCTGTAAAAGCTTATCGGGAAGTGGATTTCAATAAGCATATAAATTGTTTAAGACGTGTTTTGCCTCAGTGTGCTCAAACACTAGAAGATGTCGGGTTTGAAAGATGGTCAAGAGTACATCAACTTGGAGCAAGATATGGTTTCATGACGTCTAATAGTGCAGAATCAATCAACGCTCTAAGTCGTCATTCCCGGAAATTACCCATTACTATGTTAATGGAGTTTTTTCGAGCCTCTATTCAACAGTGGTACTACAAGAAAAGAAACCATGCAGGTATTATTTCTTTGAATTCGTAACTTATCATATTTATATTTTACTAAGTATTGTTTATTTAAATTTACAGGAACATTGGAACATCGTGTTACACCATGGACTGAAAAAAAGATAACGAAACGTGTTGTGAAGTCAACGTCATGGAGAGTTGAACCATGTTCAAACACTTTGTTTCAAGTACTGGATAATAACTTAAATGGGCTAGTCGATCTAAATGCAAAGACGTGTAGTTGTATGAAATGGCAAACATCTGGTTATCCGTGTGGCCATGTTATAAAAGTTGCTCTTCATTTAAACCAAGATGATTCAAGCGCATACGCTATGGATGCTACACTACAGAAGTTTATCGACAGACTTATGCCGAGATTGTCTACCCTATTCCACATCCTTCTGAGTGGGACATACCAGATGACTTACAAACAGTTTTGCCACCAGCCATGGACAGAAGGCTACCTGGCCGACCAAAAAGTCACGATCGTATACCGTCTAAGGGTGAAGAGAAGAAGAGATCGACATGTAGTCGGTGCAAGGAAAGTGGTCATACAAGGTTGACATGTGGATCACCAGTGCCATCAAAATCATCTTTTCCTCTACCAAAATATGGATCCTCATCAAAATCCAAAGCTCATATGGTGTCAAGCAAAAGGCAATCATCTTTAAAATCCCAATCACGATTGGCTTCACCTTTGAGACTGTTAACTTAGGTGATTTTTAAATGCAAACGTTGTATTATGTGGATTTTATGTGTGAACTTTTAACATTTTCAGTTGAATTAATGACTCAGGCCAACCATTTTGACTTAACCAACTCTTGTTATTCAGTTGTTATCACTATTAGGCATGCATTTGACTATCGCAACACGGAAAATACAATCGCAACGCGAAATGAAAATCCCAACATGAAAATCGCAATGCGGAAATGAAAATCGCAACGAGAGAATCGCAATGCGAAATGAAAATCGCAATGCGAAATGAAAATCGCAATGCGAAATGAAAATCGCAACGAGAGAATCGCAATGCGAAATGAAAATCGCAATGCGAAATGAAAATCGCAATGCGAAATGAAAATCGCAATGCGAAATGAAAATCGCAATGCGAAATGAAAATCGCAATGCGAAATGAAAATCGCAACGAAAGAATCGCAATGCGAAATGAAAATCGCAACGAGAGAATCGCAATGCGAAATTATAAACGCATTGCGATTTTCATTTCCGCATTGCGATTTTCATTTCGCATTGCGATTCTCTCGTTGCGATTTTCATTTCGCATTGCGATTTCATTTCGCATTGTGATAGTCATTTTTGCCTTCAACATAATGCAGATTGAAATCAACAAAATCAACCATTACATTTCAATCAATTAAACAAGCACAAATAAGAATTAGTTCGCATCAATTACACAAATCAACTTTTACAAATCATCTTTTACAAATCAATTAAACAATCAAAAATAAGCAATAATTCTTATTTCCGATCATCTACTATTGAATCAACTTTTACAAATCAATTAAACAATCAAAAAACAATCATTAAACTATTGAATCAACTTTTGCAGCTCGACATCATTTTCACGCAGTTCACTTCTGAGATTAACCTGCAGAAACCAAACATTTGTTCAAACAACACTTTCTACACATCTAAAACCTACAAACAGCAAATTATTGAATTCTAGTTACTTAACCAAACATTTTCATTTATAAGTATATAAACTTACCAATTGTTTATGGACATTTTTATAATGCGGATGCAGGTAGGCAGCGTCTCGTATATATCGATTTAGCCATATAATGCCGAAACCACAAGCCTACTGCAGCTTTATCTCTATCGGTGGGAGGTAGATACTTGATGCTTCCCGTCGTCAAACGCTCCAACGCCAAGCATACGAGAGGACCACAATCTCCTCTGGCTCCGCTCGTTTGTTGTGGCGCGGTCTCGTCTCTAATAACTGTAATATTGAGCTTCTTTGGCTTCTTGTTTCCAGAACGAGTCCAATAATTGATCGCATCCAAGAATTTAGCCAAATGAGAGCTCCATCCCTTAATAACATCTCTTAAATCAGCCAATGATATGTAATTTATCATGCTGTCATACACTATTGTCTTAAGGGATGGGAGCTGAAGCTCGACGAGAATCCAATGTTTACGTTCCAAAACAGGGATAAACACCTGCAATCATAAGTAATAATTCATTCATTTGCGCACTTATTTCATAAAACCTTTAAACTCAATCTAAAATAAATACTAACCTTATCGACCTCCCACCATGCAGGATAAAGTTTAGCTTGTCCATTGCCCAAATCAAATGATTCATCTCGTGCATTCTTCAAGTGAACGGCGTGAAAAGACGTCGGCATTATTGTATATCGTATATTTTTATTTTTCTTAAGTTTTCTTATTATTAGAAGACATGTCACCCACGCATCGATATGCTGTTTTACAAAAAAAGACATATATTAGTGACTTACATAAATTTAAAAAAAAAAATCAAATTGAAATATAAGAAAAATATAAGACTTACCCCCCCATCGAAATAGCCATTGTCTTCGACCCCTAATAATACGCCCCACCAAGGCCGTTCAAGCAACAAAAAGATATCATCGGTGAGCTTGCATATGTCAGTGAAACACCCCTTGCTCCGCTCATGTAGATAAAAATCAACTGCGGTCTTAGCCCAAAGGGTGTTATCCAAATTGTGTCCGGTAGTTGTTCCCTCTCCTCTTCAGATACCGGTATGGTACTGGCCGGTAACTCATACGAGAGCCAACTTGAATCCATCATGTCCGGCACGTCAGAGGGTTTCTCAAGAAGCCTACATATGACGCCATGTGAATCGGGCTCTTGAATGGTGGGAGGGACCTCTTCAATGATGACAGTGGCCTCTTGAACGGTGGGAGGGGACTCTCGAGGAATGATATGGGGGGCCTCTTCAACGATAGGAGTGGACTCTTGAGGGATGACAGGCGAGTCGGGCTTCTTCTTGCGGTGTCTTCGCACTATTGGGGTGTACGGAGACTTAATAGCACGTGCACGCTGTCTGATGCGTGAACTCCGTCGTGCAAGCATAACCCGACGTAAAGCATCCACTCTATCGGGCCGCTAAATATATAAATACAAAAATCAGTAAATAAACAGACATGATATTTAAACAGTGAAAACAAAGACAAATATGTTTCAAACTTGCATTGTATTCACCCAAGTCATTATTCTATCATAGTTCACAAAATGCATCAGATAACAAGAAAAATATGTTTCAAACTAATACCCTGAAGTTAGTATTTGTCTTTGTTTTGTCTATTGGTTGAAGTAATGCAATCCATTCAAGTTTCAATTTGCAGAAGAAGAAATAGTTTACTTTCGCAACACGAAACTTAAAATCGCAACGCGAAACCAAAATCGCAACGCGAAATGAAAATCGCAACGACAGAATCGCAACGCGAAACCAAAATCGCAACGACAAGATCGCAACGCGAAACCAAAATCGCATTGCAATTTTCATTTCGCGTTGCGATTCTTTCGTTGCGATTTTCATTTCGCATTGCGATTCTGTCGTTGCGATTTTCATTTCGCGTTGCGATTTTGGTTTCGCGTTGCGATTTTAAGTTTCGTGTTGCGAAAGTAAACTATTTCTTCTTCTGCAAATTGAAACTTGAATGGATAAATTTACTTTCAACCAAAAGACAAAACAAAGACAAATACTATTTCACATTGTTAAAGAATACACAGTTTAGCAGAATTGGCAGCAACCGAACAATTTACTTTCAACCAAAAGACAAAACAAAGACAAATACTATTTCACAGTGTTAAAGAATACACAGTTTAGCAGAATTGGCAGCAACCGAACAAATTTACTTTCAACCAAAAGACAAACAAAGACAAATACTATTTCACAGTGTTAAAGAATACACAGTTTAGCAGAATTGGCAGCAACCGAACAATTTACTTTCAACCAAAAGACAAACAAAGACAAATACTATTTCACAGTGTTAAAGAATACACAGTTTAGCAGAATTGGCAGCAACCGAACAAATTTACTTTCAACCAAAAGACAAAACAAAGACAAATACTATTTCACAGTGTTAAAGAATACACAGTTTAGCAGAATTGGCAGCAACCGAACAAATTTACTTTCAACCAAAAGACAAAACAAAGACAAATATATTTCACAGTGTTAAAGAATACACAGTTTAGCAGAATTGGCAGCAACCGAACAAATTTACTTTCAACCAAAAGACAAAACAAGACAAATACTATTTCACAGTGTTAAAGAATACACAGTTTAGCAGAATTGGCAGCAACCGAATAAATTTACTAAGCAATCTAAGTGAAATGGCTAATCTAAGTGAAATTACGAGTAAATTTATCATTAAGTTAAATATGGAAAATCTTAAACTTACCTCGTTGCGTAGAGTATGAACCTCATTCTGCAACGATACTATCATCTCACGTAGAGCGGCAACCTCACCACGTAAAGTTGACACCTCCACACGCCATGCACCATCGTTATCGCGTAGAGTACCGATCTCCTCACGCAAGGCATTGACCTCATCACGTAACTCCCTTGACTCATCCCGTTGAGGTGGAGGTGGAGAACAGGGAGATAGGAGTCGTGGCATCTTTGCCGGTCGCCTATCATGAGGTGATGGTGGAGAAGAGGCTCGATGATGTGACGGGATAGGTGATGGCTCTCGTTCTAGAGATGTATAGTCGGGTCGATCGGGTGATGGCTCTAGGTGAGGTGATGGCTCTCGAATTGGAGGAAGTGGATGCTGCTCATCATCCGTGCCATCAAAAAAATTCTGACTAGCTTGCCACCAATCAGTGGCAAGCTCTTCCTCCGTGGGTGTCAGTCTTTGTAATGGAATGTTGGCCTCCTAAAATATAAAAACTCAAACAAAGTTAAACGTCTACTATTAATAACTTGTTTATATATTATATGAAAGTATTTGTGTTAACTTACATTATTTATTGTGGCATATGGTATTAAGTCTTCCCAATCCAACAGAGTTTTCCTCTTCCAGGAAATAGCCCTGGGAATATCATTTGACGTTTTTATTGCATATGTACGCATGCTGGGGAAAGCCTCGAATATCCAAATCTACAAACAATATAATAACAAAATTAGTAATTGTTAAATAATTAATTATAATTTTAGAAACATTATATAGAAATTCTTACCTTAAAGGCCCAACAAAGCCTGACAAAGTGTATTTGGACCCATCGCCCCGCAAACTTTTGCGGTCATCAAAGGCAGACGACAACTTAGTCCAGGTAGCTTTCCATATATACGAACCCCACGGAAACAGATTCCATGCATTCAGGTCCTCTACCAATATTATTAGCTCCCGATGAATAGGTTGTCTGGCCTCTCTGCCTAAAAAGCCGGCATACACAAGTAGTAGAAGGCATACTCGGACAACATCGACGTCTTCCATCCGAGTGAAACCAGCTTTCTTATTAAATAATTTCTTCAGGTCGTCGACATGTAGGTTCGGCTTCTCCATTGACTCATCCGGAAAAACCCGGGATAACCATGATGGGCGGGCGATATGACGAGTGTACCGGCCTACATCATCGTGTCCGAATCGTAGACCAGTGATTAAGCAGAACTCCTTCCGCCCAAAGCAAGTATACGCTGGTGGAAAATGAAACCATATCTCTTCCTCACCACGTTGTATACTGTCGGGTAGATTTGATGTCATGGTCTGAAGCCACAAATGGGTCAAATTAGCATCTCCACCCGGATGCTGTACTCTCAGCCATGGCCCGAAGCAGGTTTCCTCAAACAATTGTCTTTGAGCAGGTGAAAGCTTCTTTGCAATTGTAGTGGCCAGGCTGACTTTATTTCTCAAGGTCAATTGAGCCGAAAAAAATTTCTACAAAAACAATAAACATACCAAGTTAGATATACCAAAAACTACACTGTGAAGATATACCAAAACAATAAACATAAAAAGTAGTAGTTTATTCTTGAAACTAAAATTTGCAACACTGTTTTGTCTTTTGGTTGAAATGAAAATCGCAACGAGAGAATCGCAACGCGAGATGACAATCGCAACGAGAGAATCGCAACGCGAAATGAAAATCGCATCGAGAGAATCGCAACGCGAAATGAAAATCGCAATGCGATTTTGGTTTCGCGTTGCGATTCTCTCGTTGCGATTTTCATTTCGCGTTGCGATTCTCTCGTTGCGACAGTCATTCTCTCGTTGCGATTTTCATTTATCTCGTTGCGACTCTTCTGCAAATTGAAACTTGAATGGATTGCATTACTTCAACCAAAAGACAGAACAAAGACAAAGACAAATACTAACTTGAAAATCGCAACGAGAGAATAGCAACGCGAAATGAAAATCGCAACGACAGAATCGTAACGCGAAATGAAATCTAAGTGAAATGGTTAATCTATTATTGAAATGACCAGTAAACTTATCATCAGTTTCAATATGAAAAACCTACAATAATGCAAACATTTCAAAATAAAAATAATTAAAAAAACTAACCCTCGGAGGTTGATTTTCCATTTCTGAATATTGTGAGGGATTTCTGACCGTGAATGGTTGTGAGGGATTTCGCCGGAGATGGGGACGGAAATCTTCGGAGATGGGGACGGATTTATTCGCCGTAGAGAGTGAGAGATGGAGATGGGACTGAGTTGTGATTTTAGGTTTTAGGTTATGAGTTGCGATTACGGGATTTTGTCTTAATATTCTTTTTGTAATTTGAAAATAAAATACGCGTAGCGATTATAATGGCGCTTTAAATATCGCGTTGCGATTTACGGATACGCGTTGCGATTTTATGTATTATCGTTGCGATTTACGGATACGCGTTGCGATATACGGATACGCATTGCGATTTACCCATACGCGTTGCGATTTACGGATACACGTTGCGATTTACGGATACGCGTTGCGATTTATGTGTTCGCGTTGCGATTTTCATATTCGCGTTGCGATTATGGAAAATCGCAATGCGAATTTGTACTATCGCATCGCGATTTTCAAGAATCGCGTTGCGATTTTGGAAACTGATTTGCGATTCTGGAAACTGATTTGCGATTCTGGGGATCGCGTTGCGATTTTTATTTCGCGTTGCGATTTTGTTGGTCATTTTGGCAAATCCAAAAAAAGTTGGTTAAAATCGTATATTATAACTTTTTTTTGGTCACTGAGGCGATTTTCTCTTAAAAATTTAACGCATTTAATATCTAAACTATCGTATTTAATTCATTTTAATCCCTAAACTTTCAAAAAAAATCAAAAATTAACGTTAAATTTTAAACATGAGTTCTAAAATAAAACAAAAACTAAACTTTAAGTATGGTTTTAGAAATATTGAAAGTTTAAGTACTAAAATGGATTAAAACTAATAATTAAAGAATTAACACGTATTTTACCCATATTTTTATTGTTTTACCCGACATATTGTAGGATAGGATAAGATCAAGTTGATATTTTAATTGCTTGAGCGGTCAAAAGTAAGAAGGCGTTGTTGATTAGGTCGCACTTATAAGTTAGAATCAATGGCTCACGGGATGCACACCATCAAGATATCGACTGTTGACAGCTCGCCCGTTGCATCCATTTGCAAGATTCGAACCAAAATATCGACTGTCCTTTTCGTAAGGGGCGGATGCATATGGCCCGATAAATGTATACCCATTATTTTAGATTATATACAAAAATATTAATTAGGTATTAATTTTTATATGATGTGGGATACTAATCTTTTTTCATACGTAACTGACTCATGAACCTATTTTATTATTTTTGTATACATTAAACTTGATATTTTGATAAAAATAAAATATTTTATTAAAAGCACTCGAATTTTATGGTGTCCCGATCGTACCTTAAAATTATTAGTGATGACTCCTCATATTTTAAAATCTTTTCAAAGCAAACCTCTAAATCATATTGATTTTGCCCCACCGGACAAAAAATGGTGTCGACATATGGAGAAGAGAAAGGTTCATAAAGAAGAAGATGATAAAGGAGGAGGGCATTGAGATTAGAGAGATCCAGCCACCATTCCATTCTTAATTGAAAATAATTATAGTGATCTTTATTATGTGTGTCAATTGTGGGTTGTTTTTTTATATTAATGAGGAGGTAGATTTAGTCGTCAAAACTTGGATTTTGTTATGGTAAGTCACTTAATTTACTCATAGTTTAAAATATAATTAAAGATAAATTATGTATTTAATATCTAATTTATCAGTTTTTGATTCGTTTTAGTACTTAAATTTTTAATTTTTTCAAAATCATACTAACGTTTAGTTTTTGTTTTATTTTAGTATCTCGCCATTAAAACTTGACGTGTTTAGTACTTAAACTATCAATTTTGGTCCGTTTTAGTACCTAAACTTTCAAAATTTTCAAAACTTAACATTAATTTTTAAACGGAGTGCTAAAATAAAACAAAAACTAAAATTATTAACGATAGGTACTAAAATGAAATAAAAACTAAACTTTAGGTATGTATTTAAAAAATTGAATGTTTAGGTACTAAAATAGACTAAAACAAATAGTTTAGGTACTAAACGCTTAATTTACTCGTACTTTAAAATATAATTAAGGGTAAACTACGTATTTAGTACATAATCTATCAGTTTTGGTCTGTTTTAGTACTTAAACACTTAATTTTTTTAAAATCACACCTAACGTTTAGTTTTTGTTTCATTTTAGTATCTCACCGTTAAAAACTTAACGAGTTTAGTACCTAAACTATCAGTTTTGGTCTGTTTCAGTACCTAAACTTTTACTTTTTTTCAAAATTTAATGTTCAATTTTGAATGGGTACTAAAATGAAACAAAAACTAAACTTTAAGTATGATTTTAAAAAAATTAAAAGTTTAAAACGGATCAAAACGGATAGTTTAGGTATCAAATGCATAATTTACCCTATAATTAAACAATCAAAACTTAGAAGTCATGGCTCTTCTCACATAAAACGGATCAAAACGGATAGTTTAGGTATCAAATGCACAATTTACCCTATAATTAAACAATCAAAACTTAGAAGTCATGGCTCTTCTCACATATAACGTGTACGGTAACTAGTTGAATTACATGTTCCATCAGTTAATAAAATTATATTAGTTTAATTAATTTAATCATTAATCCAGTTTTTATAATATTATTTGACTGTGATCAAATAATAAAATTTAGATGTCCTTTTCAATAAAAATACATTTGCATCTTGACGTTGATGCGTTTGTCATGAGGAGTAAAAGCAAGGTTGGGTGCGGTGCGGTGGCACAACGCGGTTGGACTTCAATTGGACTGCTTAAAAAGTGCCGTATTAACATGCAATGTCGTTGCTGCTCACCATATTAAAGGTTCCGCTGGATCTACGGTGCGTCTGCGTGGTTCTCGATTCAAAGAAAATTACCGACCGTTGAATAAATCGGAATGAGAAAAAAACTGAAACTTTGTTTTATTTTATGATTGATAATTGATTTTTCTTATTTTATTCTATATTTATAAATTTACACGAACTAAGTGAATTCCGTGATAAAAGAATTGTTGTTGTTTCTTGAGGACCCGATTCGAGCACCATAGATGATATGTGTGTAAGCGTTAAATGCCGAAAAGTTAAGAATTGTCTTTGAATAAATACTACCTTATATTTATCACATATTAATTGAGAAAAATATATTTATAAATTTAGTTTAGTATAAACTACATAAATGTCTATTAATTGTAAGACGTTGTTTTGTTGACTTTTCCTACTTAAAAGTTATAAATAGTTATTCGACTATAGAATGATGTTTTGTTGAGTTCCACAACTATTAAAAGTTACAAAATGATCTTCTGACTATTTACATGTTTTAAATTTATCATTTTCCGTTAAAAGATTAATGATTATCTGAGTTTGACGTTAATTTGTTGTGATTAGGAAATGATAAAATCATATTTTAACGATGTCTATTGGCATCGTCGTTGCTTTCAAATACTGACTCGACGACATAATGTTTCAAGCACTGGTTCGTATGGTTATGAGATTAAATTTTATCATATCTCAGTTAACATATTAATAGATGACCACCATTTTTTAACGAAAAAGATAAAATTAGAACATATAAATAATCGAAAGACTCAATAAAATATCATCTTATAATCGGGTTTTAATTAACGTTGTAGCTGGGCGTACGAATTAGAGTTAACTTACTTTTTTGGTCCAATTTGCTCTTAGTACCTATACTCTTCGCACATTCAAGTTTAATCCTTGTACTTCTAATTCTAAGAATTTAATAATTGAAGTTCAGTTGACAACATTGTCATATGATTTCTGACAAAACAGATTAAATATTTATTTTTAAAAAAATGTTTATGAGACCAATTTTAAGTTGCATACGATGACACAAACTCCACATAATACGAGCCTTATTTTTCAAAAGGGTTGAATAAAGATATAATATTTTTAAATATACTTAAATAAATATTCGATTTTTAAAATATTTGAATAAAGGCCTAACATTTTTCAATTCGTTAAAGACTAACTGCAATCATTTTGAAAACATTAGGCCATTGATTGAGCATATACGAAAATGTCATTTGAACAAATTTTAAAAGCCCTTGTTCAACTATTTTGAAAGGTTAGACCCTTATTATGTACGAAATCCAAAAAAATAAAATAAAAAATAGACACTTATTTAAGTATTTTGTTGAAGTAAAGGGGATAAATTTCATATATACTATGGGTTAAAGGGACTGAAAGTATAATTAGACCTTTCCTTCCTTGGAAGAAAAACCAAGTAGAAAAAAATGAACTTATATGACTAATAGCTGCCATGCCAACCTTCCATATGTATCTTGAAGCGTGCTTTTATCACTTTAATTTTTAAACAATTATTTATTTAGGAAAATCATTGATAATAATATATTATATCTTTAATCTTAATTTAATGTTTAATTTGTTGCCTCAATGCCACCACTTCATATTTGATTATGATTTTTCAAAACATAAAATACAAATAAAAGAATAATAATTTTCTTAAATGTAAAAAGAAGTACAAAGGACCATTCATGGAAGAATAAAAATTGATAATCAAATTATTAAGATTCATAATCACGTCTTACCCAAACTAAATGATACAGATATAATCAAATTAGACGACAATTATAAGAGAAAATTTTGAATCACTACAAGTAAAATTAAGGGTAAATTGCAAGCTTAGTACCTAAACTGTCAATTTTGATCCGGTTTAGTACTTAAACTTTCATTTTAGTACCCGTTCAAAATTTAACACTAAGTTTTGAACAAAATGATAGTTTAGGTACTAAAACGGACCAAAATTGATAGTTTAGGTACTGAACGGTTAAGTTTTTAACGGCGGGATACTAAAATAAACCAAAAATTTATGTTTTGAAAAAAATATAAGTTTAGGTACTAAAACTGACCAAAACTTATAGTTCAGGTACTAAATGCATAACTTTTCCTAAAATACAAATGGAATGAAACTTAAATATAATTCTGAAAAAATTAACATGTGATAAGATTTAAGTCAATAAATCTAAACAAAAACTAAATATGATTTACATAACCAAAATTTTTAGTCATCCAACACTCCCAGGCTATGTCTTTGAACTACTTTGTATGATACATTATTTTTATTTTATGGTTGGATTGAATTAGATATTAAATATCTAATAATTAATGTTTATACTTATTTTAAATTTAATGTAAATAATAATTAGAATATCTTAACCTAACTACTATATGAATTTAAAGTATTTGAATTTGCACTAACCAACTTACCTCGGTGATTAAAGGAATCGTTGTTGTTTTTAGGGGTCACGAGTTCGAGTACCAGCGTTTGCAACAGGGTGATTGAACATTCGTTGTCAAATGATTGAGAGTATTTAGAACATATATTATTTTGTAACCACCTTAGCTTAATAAAAAAATCGAATATTTATAATTATCCAAATTGAGATTATTCATTGTCATCCAAATAAGAATTTTAGGAGATGCACTTGTGATGGAGGCTGGGCTGCCCAATATCAAAAGTGTAACATTGGGCCATTTGATGAATTAAAGCATACCTTAAATACATACGTAAGAGCCTCCACACCCATCACATATCATTATTTTTTTTTTCTCGATTATTATTTTTCATCGAACAAATTGAAGTATCAAAGAATTACCTTTGCCTCTAATTTTGCCATCATCATCTTGGTTTTTGCTTGACATATACTTGTCTTTTGTTTTCCATGGTGGTGTTGGTTCATTAGGGTTACGAATATCAAAATCGACTCTCTCAATCCCATTTTTGTGCATAAATAATTTCTTCTAATAGAAAACAAAAGAAAAATGCTATAATATGTAAGCGGAAAAATAATCAAAGCGATATAAACATAAAATAGGACATGCATAAGAGATGAGATTTAACGTGGTTCGGCCTTGGTTACCTCCACGGGCGAGATGAACAATAATCTACTATAGATATAGAGAACACGAAGAGTATAAGTACATGATATCAGATATCATGTATCCCAAAACCCGATATAGATACCAAAACCCGGTACATATCAAAATCACTTGAAAGAAATTTTTATTATAAATTAACTCAAAAGGACTAAGGTATTAATGTTTTGAGCCCTAAATTATGTAGCAAAATCTTGGTATTGACTAACAATATACAATATACAATAGAAGATGACAGATTTCTCAATCATGCTACCAATAGTCCATAGGGCAAGCTATTAACCCCGACAAGAAAGATGCATGCATGTGCATGGTGGTTGCACAAAGGTTTAACATTAGTTGATTTCGTGCTTAGGGTTATTTCTTGCAAAAACCATTTGCCCTCAAATTCAATGGCAAATCTTTATCCCCCAGGACACCCCACCACCAACACCGATTATAAAAATGATTAACATTTAGTACACAAATTAAAATATTATTTGTAAACAAAATGATAAATAAAAGTTTGAATAACACTGTAATGTCTTAAATAATGTAATATATTTACATGTCAATGACAATTGAGTTAACATGTTCACATTTAAATAAAAAAAATGATATAGAGCAGCTGACTCAGTTGTTGTTGACATGTGAGTGTGTCACAATCGTTAATGGTTTAACAGTCCAGTGATTAAAAAATTTCTCTTAACGACGATAATCCTAATGATTTTTTTTATTTTAATGATTAAAGTAAGAGTATCCTATATGTACTTATAGGTGAACGAAAACTAATAATATTGTCGATGTATCAAATAATTATCTAAAATTATATTTATTGCAATAAATGAAAAAAAATATTAGGCTTAACAAATATTTAAATATGTGTTAAAATGGGTCTTTCTTGTAGGGTTTGAATGTGAGTAGGTGTTTGGTTAGAAGTTTGAGCATTAAATAAAGGATGTGATTTTAAGTTTTTCAATAAAGCATGTTCGATTACATTATCAACCAAAAACCAAGCCTCCAAGCTTGACACGGAATTTTAAAGATAAAATGACAAATTCTGTGGGACATCCCTGAATTGTACATTTTCAGTAAATTTAGTCCTTCAATTATAATTTAATTGTTATTAATTATCTATTTCTCTAAACGAGAATTTTCAGTCCTAAGGTTAATTACCTTGATGAATTTCATCAAATGTTTTAATTGATAAATTATAAATAACCGTACTATATTAGAGGGACCAGATTCATAAAAACGCATAGATGTGGATCTTTCGTACAATTAGGACTTAAATTGAATGTGATGAAAAAGAGAGGACTTGGTTTAAAGTCAAGAGGAGGCAACTGTTTCCATTCATATATTATTTATAGTGTAGGTCATGGTTAGCTGTTACCAGTTATCTGACACATGTTTTTTTTACTATATATATATATATTATGAAAATAAACTTATTCTGATGTTCCATAAATGCCTTTTTGGCCCTTTTAAATTCCAAAATACCCCTAATATGGTATAGGAAAAAAATTGGTCAAAGAATTCTTTAGCCCTTGAATTATGTCTAAGTTACGAGTCTTGTTTCTATACTTTTCTTAATACATAATTTTTTATTTTATGCAATTATATGCATGAAGTTTTTGTTATACATGAGATGTCCTTAAAAATATGTTATCAATTAGTCGAAAAGGAAAGAAAAGTTGCATATTAATGTCTCCCACCATCTCTCCAAAGCATGACATTATCTCCTATTCAATTTTGTGATGTTCTCGTTCCAGATCATCGTCACGGTTGTCCACCTTACCTACCCCACCTATTAGGGAGCTTGACATGAAATCGAACATGTAACACCCTAATCCAGTCCGACCCGAAGATCCATGGATTACGATGCCACACGGAACCATCGAAATGGTAAACTCGAAAATTTCTTTGAAAACAATTCTAAACATCAGAATAAATCATACTTGCAACGGAAATCAAATCCAACGTTTACAAAGAGTCCTCCGAAATACGTACAACATAATCATAGAGTTTAAAAATCCAAAATAGAGTTATGACATGATTATACAAGGTCCATACTGAATACATGCCCTCTAAAATGAATTCAAGTCATACTCTGCTAATATTTTGGTCTGGAATGTACGAATGTGATAGCCTCCTCATCGATCCCCTCTACTAACCTACGTACGGAAACATATTCCATACGCTGAGCTCACAAGCTAAAAATCACGAAAATAACTAAATGATGCTACATGCATTCATTACATGAACATTTTGGTATGTAGAGTCATAAACATGCATAAGTACATATCAAACATAAAATAGGCTAAGTAATGTGGTCATAGGAATTTACGTGCATCTCGGACAACACACTAGTCTATCTAGAACGTGATAGCTTCGAGGTAAGAACCAAAATTTACGTTCATTGGAACTTAAAGCCCTTAATCTACCTCAGATTCTCGAGAGGTCGGGAGAGGTCCGAAATTTACGTGCAACGGAAGCTCACATCCCATACCTAATCGAGCATAAGGTACAATTTTGGAATTTACGTGCATCAAAATTTGTACTGGTACGACCCGAAATTTACGTGCATCACATGCGTACCCAAACAAAAGATATTCGGATATCAACATAACATAACATAGCATAGCATAGCATAGCATAGCATAGCATAACATAACATAACATAACATAACATAACATAACATAACATAACATAACATAACATAACATAACATAACATAACATAACATAACATAACATAACATAACATAACATAACATAACATAACATAACATAACATAACATAACATAACATAACATAACATAACATAACATAACATAACATAACATAACATAACATAACATAACATAACATAACATAACATAACATAACATAACATAACATAACATAACATAACATAACATAACATAACATAACATAACATAACATAACATAACATAACATAACAGACAAACATAATGCTAGAGTAATTCGGGTGTCCTAGCCGTTTCCCGAGTATTAAACAAAGACTAGTTTTATGTCACTTTATTTCATAATGTTATTAGTCAAGTTGTTCATTATCGATGATATCCATATTAAGGGTTTAAGTATTTAATCAAAACAATTAATGGACCAAACTGGACTCATTCAAACATGCTGAGGTCAAGACAACATTCCTCAACACTTCAGACCACTAATGAATGCAATTTCACCCTTTTCCATCGAGCAAAATATCGAAGGGGTTGATCATTTCTTTCGAGGGATCGATCCTTTTGAAAAATCTTTTGCACAATAGAAAGTTTGGGATCGATCTTTTTGATCAAGAGATTGATCTTTTTTCTAGGAATGACTTGTTTAAGCTCGGACCACACCCAAAAATCAACCCAACAATTCCCTTAACACTAGCAAACATGTTTAACGTATTATTTAGTGTCTTAGAGGTCAAAAGGTATTAACTTTCATGCTTGCAACACACAAATACGAATCTTGCCATAGAAATTACTCTAGCATGCTTCATGAACTAAACAAACCATAATGCACATACAATGAACTATATTTAGGGTAAGTTTTTCCTTGCCTCTAGTATTTAAGGTCCCCCTTGCTTTTGTACTAATTAAAACGAGTTTTAATGAATTGTAAGTTCATTTTAAATCTTAGAAGGAAGTCTAAAACGTTTTCTTACAACTTAAAACCCACAAAACTTGCTAGAGCTCATGGTTCCTTAAACCCCCACTAAAACTCATTTTTGGGAAACTTGGATAAAACTTACAAAAGTGGGTTTGAATGAAAGCTTGAAGGATGGGGATGATGAATCTTACCTTGGAATTTCAATAGAATAATGGATTAACTTAAAGCTCCCAACTTTTACTTAGCTCTTGAAGGAAAATGAACAAAAAGTGAAGAGGAAGAAGAGACAAGGTTGATATGAAAAAGAGGAGGGGAATTTAAAACGTGAGATCATCCCATTTAATGGGATTCAACTTTGATTCAAAAAAGAAATGGGTAAATTACCCTCCTGGTCCTACCATATTTGAGTTAAGGTTAAAAGCATCCAAAATCAAGCTTGTTGGGCTTATCCCAAGCCCAAATCAAAAGCCTCTTGGGTCAAAAGCTTCATGGGTTAGGGAAATTATTCTAAGGCCTGAACTAATAAACCCGAAACTATTAACCTGTAATTCAGTGCATTATAGAATAATCAGAGGGTCACTATAATATCACTTGTCATGAGCTCATTACCCTATTCTTAAAAGACATATTTGATAGGGTGTGCAACATCACCGCTTCTAAACTCTAACACTCTCATTTTCCTTTCTAATGTGAGATTAATATCTCATATCTCTAAGACATGACATTGCATATTTTTTCTTAAAAAAAATTATATTATAATTTGATTCGGTTTGTAAACTTTTTAACCTAAAGACAATTTTAAAAAGTCATAATGTAATTGCATAATAATCCTATTAATACCCTAGTTGTAACACTCATAGTCCGTATACGCCTCAAAATACGAGTTAAAGAAATCACATCAACTTAGCAGACATTTATTGTACAAAAATGCTTAAAATTTTGTTTCATTTAAACATATCCTATTTCAACTTTAACAATTTTTCCTTAATCGCATAAAATCATAAAAAAAATAATCGTTGAAAACGAATCTGATTTCAAGCAACGATTAGACAGTTTGATGTTATTTATAATCTGTTTAAAACCACCTAAACACTGCTTGATTTTGAAAACCATTTATAACATAATATTATTTATAAACTATTTAATCATACATATGAACATAAATAAACTGGCCAAAATAAAATGTCATAATTTACTATTACAGACCATTATAAAATTAATTCGATAAAGCACACCATTAAATATAATGTAAATGCCACTAATAAGTCAAAGATAGGATGTCTTATTGATTTTGTAGGTAGGTTTGATCTCCAAAAGATACTCAGAAAACTCCTCACTTCATGTCCTTTTTCTTTATTTGAACCTACACATGAAAATCATCACACACTAAGTAAAACTTAGTGAGGCAATAACATAACTAAAGTGATATACAACATAAATTTCGTAAAGTATTATAACATGAAACTGTAATTTAAATAAAAACATTAAAACTTTCAAACCGAGCTATTCAGGTTGATTTCCCTTTGAAAATCTGAAAATCATACTCTCCTGATTTATCAAAAATCATGTAAATCAACATCAAATATCATAAACAATTCATATTCCTTTCATTCGTACATATTTAAGAACTTTCATCTCATTTTCATATTCTTTTCTTTCATATTCCTGCCATAAATTTCATATTTATTTGTATAGCCCAATGTATATGTAAGAGAATACAATGTACGCGAGTAGAACATAAGGTGCGCACTGGCACATCACGGTGCCAATCATACTGAAACATATAATGCACTCCAAGTGCAATCATAACATGAGCACCAACGGTGCAGATCATAATGTACACAAATGTACCATAACTGAACTGAAAAATACTCAACTTAATTGCATGTCAAATGTATCTACGACTCTCAATGCAACATACAATGAGCTTTTAGATCATATCATAATCATTTAATGATCAACCTTTCAGAATCAAAAATATTTTAAGTCATCTTCATAAAACATAAACTTGGGCCGTTCATACCCTAAATCATCCATATAATATTCATAAAAACATTATGAAAATAATCCATAATTAAAGTAGAAAACATACTTGAAAAATAATGTGTGGTTGACTTATCACAATTTGTCCTCGTTTAAAATAAATAAATAAATAAAATACACTCATTTCAACACTTTACTTATAAATCAAAATATAAGACTCATTAAGCTTTAGGTTTAATCATTTGCTTTCGATTGCTTCTACTACAAAGTCTATCGAAATTTCATACTCTAGTAGTTTGCACCACCTTCAAAGAAGTGTTATTATGTATTAATCTACGTACTTAAAAATTATTCCGTTTAAACCAATGGAAACTAGACTAGAATATGAATCTAACCACATAAGTAACTTCTTCTAGTTCAACTTGTACAATTTATAGCGAATTTTGAAAGTTGACTCACCGAAACTATTTTGAGCAGAATCAGCTGCCTTATTTTCTGACCTATCATCAATTAAACATTCATATATTTTTATATACACCTCAAAATCAGTATCCGTTTATCTTAAAAAAACTAGACAGAAATAAGAATCTAAAAGTATAAAGATCATCATCTAATTTTTTGTATAATTTATGGTGATTTTCTAAACTTACTGTTTAAATCATAATTTCTAGGCAGCTTTACTTAATTAGCATCCTTATCTTATTCCATAATTTTGTTACTTACCAAAAGAACATAAAGGCTTGAATCACTATATACATAACATTAGGAGTCACATTTTACCGTAGTAACTCCGACACTAGCTCATCACAAGTTAATGTTAATTCGATAACATAACATTATGAATGTTGAAATTTTTACTAAAATGGTCCTTTAACATAGGTGACCTAAGTTGTTCACCAACGAATGATGTCATTCTAACAATAGGTCACTATCCATTTGAACAAGTTGACCAAGTTTTAAACCCTAAATCCCATGAATTCAAGTCATACAACAACACAAGAGTGGACAAACATGGAATTTCCTCCTTAAAAGAAGCCCAGAAAACTAAAAAAAAAAAGAGGCAAAAACTAATTAGAGGTCTTGTACTTAAAAAAAACTAATATGGCATTTATATTATTTTTCTCTCAATGTGACCCTCCAACTCAGAAAATAAATATAATGTAACCTTTTGACCAACGTTTTTCATTGTTTAACCATTACAATGTTGATGTGACAGTCCATAGTTGTTTATAATGTGGCAGATAACATGTCAGATAGGTTAAATTGATAACTCAAACATAACAGATGGACTGCCACGTCAGCATCGTAATGGTGAAACGACGAAAAATATTGGTCAAATGGTCACATTGAACTTGTTTTATGAGTTAGAGGGCTATATTGAAAGGAAAAATAATACGAGGGTCGCATGCATTGTTTTTTCAAAAGTATAGTAACCTCTAATGTATTTTTGTCAAAACTTATTATTATTATAAAATATTTCAATATATAAATACAAAATTATTATTTTATTTTTTATTAAGAAAAAGAAGACTAAATTATCGGATGGCAAATTCAATGCTAAGGCGTGTTAACAATTAAAAGTTCGTTGGGGTAGTTGCATCCTCCCATCTCCCCTCCAAGCTCTTTAAATTTCCCCCTAAACCTCTTCCCACAAAGCACAACTCATTAACTCAGTCTTCATTTTGCCACGCGAATTCATTTTCTCGGGAAAATCTAAGTCGAAATCACTCCAAAAGTTTCCATTTTTCTTGATCTTGATCAACTTCCCGATCTGGGTTTTGCTTGGAACTTGATAAAAGTTTAGTTTCACAGCAGAAAGAGATGACAGAAGAGAGTAGAAAAAGCTCGAATCCAGACCCAGTCGAGGTTCAAACAGTCTCGCCGTCGAGCAGCAATAATCTCCCAAATTTTCTTCTTTCAGTGAGATTAAAATACGTGAAGCTCGGCTACCATTACTTAATCTCCAACGCCATGTATTTACTGCTGGTGCCGCTCTTGTGCATTGCTTCGGCTCATCTCTCGACGCTCAAACCCAACGATTTCGTTCAACTATGGGACCAGCTCAAGTTCAACCTGGTCTCGGTAACTCTATGTTTAGGCCTTTTAGTGTTCTTAGCCACGCTTTACTTCACCAGCCGTCCGAGAAAAGTTTACCTGGTGGACTTCGCTTGTTACAAGCCCGAACCCGAACGCACCTGCACCAGGGAAATCTTCATGGAGAGATCTGGTTTGACCGGCAGTTTCACGGACGAGAACTTGGCTTTTCAGAAGAAGATACTCGAGAGGTCCGGTTTAGGGCAGAAAACGTACTTGCCGGAGGCGGTGTTGCGCGTGCCGCCGAACCCGTGTATGGCGGAGGCGAGGAAGGAGGCCGAGACGGTGATGTTCGGTGCCATTGATGAATTGTTGGAGAAGACTGGTGTCAAGGCTAAGGATATTGGTATCCTTGTGGTGAATTGCAGCTTGTTTAATCCCACACCATCCCTTTCGGCCATGGTTGTTAATAGGTACAAGCTTAGAGGCAACATTTTGAGCTATAATCTTGGTGGAATGGGGTGCAGTGCCGGCCTCATTGCTATTGACCTTGCTAAACAACTCTTACAGGTATACATATACGTTCAAACTCATTATTTTTCGTTTTCGATATTCGATAATTATATTGAACTTCGAATATATGAATATATGAGTTCGAGAAACTCGACAATCAAATTTTATGTTCACAATAAATGATTTTATGTTGATGCACTTTTTGTTATGAATGAGCCGACTTTCATTTAATATGGGTTCAGTACATGGGATTTGAATCATAGGGTAAGCTTTCTTTCATGTATTATAGCACATGTGCTTATGACGGGCAATTGGGTCAAGTAGGTGCGGCTGAATTTATTAGGCTAACCAACTTCAAAGAGTAGATGTATATTATTATGATCAAATAAAATTAAAAAGGTTTCGGATACTTAAATGTTACGTTTCAATTGATACAGGTCAATCCTAACTCTTATGCCTTGGTGGTTAGCATGGAGAACATTACTCTCAATTGGTACTTCGGCAACGATAGATCTATGCTTGTCTCGAACTGCTTGTTCCGTATGGGAGGTGCCGCGATCCTTCTCTCGAGCAAGTCGTCCGACCGCCGTCGCTCGAAATATCAACTCATCCACACCGTGCGTACCCACAAAGGAGCCGATGACAAATGCTACAATTGCGTCTTCCAACGTGAGGACGACACCAAAAGGATCGGTGTTTCCCTCTCAAAAGACCTCATGGCGGTCGCCGGAGAAGCCCTGAAAACCAACATCACCACCCTGGGACCACTAGTCCTTCCCATGTCCGAACAGCTCCTGTTTTTCGTCACCCTCGTCGCGAGGAAAGTCTTCAAGATGAAGATCAGGCCATACATCCCGGACTTCAAATTAGCATTCGAGCACTTCTGCATCCATGCGGGAGGCAGAGCCGTGCTCGATGAGCTCGAGAAGAACCTCGAGCTCACCGAGTGGCACATGGAGCCGTCGAGGATGACACTTTACAGGTTCGGGAACACATCGAGTAGTTCCCTTTGGTACGAATTGGCCTACTCCGAAGCCAAAGGGAGGATCCGAAAAGGCGATCGGACATGGCAGATCGCATTCGGGTCGGGATTTAAATGCAACAGTGCTGTCTGGAAAGCTTTGAGGAACATCAATCCAGCAAAGGAGAAGAGTCCATGGATTGATGAAATCGATGAATATCCTGTTTATGTGCCTAAGGTGGCCAGTGTTTCTTCTCCCCAAAAAACCAATTAATTTTCTCAGAGTTTCAGGGATTTGATTAGTAATTATTAAAATATGATTTTTTTTTGTCTATACATGTGTGTTGATTTGAAGATTTACTCCAAGTTGAAGATAAAAAAAAATTATATATTTTTCTTTTTTTTATAGTGTTATAAAAACAATTGTTTTATCTTATTAAAGATTAAATATAATTTTAATATCCTTTTCATTTTTCTAATTTTAGAGCACTACAATTCTTCAAATATCAGTTTGGTGAAAAAATAACATAATAATAAATTTTAAATATATAGAAAATTTACTATAAAGATTGAGTTATTATTTGATAGTATTAATAAAATAATAATAGTTCTTTGAGTCATATTAAAATGATTGAGTGTCTTTAAATATTTTTTTAGATTGAAAATAAATAAAAAGGCTTGAACCAAAGATTGAGCATTAAAATTCATACAAGTCTTATTTCTGTCTGTTTTGTGTATATAAAATAATGGGTAAATTACGCGTTTAGTACTTAAAATATCAATTTTAATCTATTTTAGTACATAAACTTTCAATTTTTTCTAAATCATACCTAAAGTTTAGTTTTTTTGTTTCATTTTAGTATCACGGTTCAAATTTTAACGTTAAATTTTGAATTTAGGTACTAAAATGGACCAAAATTGATAATTTAAGTGTTAAATGCGTTAAGTTTTTAACGACGAGGTACTAAAATGAAACAAAAACTAACATTTAGGTATGGTTTTGAAAAATTGAAAGTTTAGATACTAAAATGGACCAAAAATGATAGTTTAGATACTAAATGCGTAATTCACCCTAAAATAATTATCTATTTAAATTAAACTACAAATAAACTGAACATTTTATATTTTATTATATTATTTTTCTTTCTATAGGAGGGTATTGTTAGTGAGGGGTTCATAGAGACGAATGGGTTTTGATTTCATGTTTATCGAATCGGAGAGAACATTTTGGTGTTGTTAGATTTTGTTCGGCCACCAATGGCTATGGTTGGTAGGGCGAAGCGGCGACGGATTTGGTCACTCGGGGGTGGTCGACCATTGGCCCGTGGGACTTGTGAGAAAGAAGGTTGAGAGAGTTTTTGGGGAGGGGAGAGTGTTTTTTTTAAAGGGATAAAAATGATTTTTTTTTAAATTTTTTTTTGGATTTATAGGGAGGGTCACATTGTAATTATGAAATAATTTAATTATTTCTACAGTCCCTCTAACTTTGATGTGTAATTCATTTTGGTCACTTTTTATAAATTGGCCCTTGAATTTTGAATTATTTTGATTTAATCATTGATAATATTTCTTACATTTTCAATTTAGTCACCTAACCTTTAGTTTTTCTCTTGCAACTCATTTTTAGAATTAATTTGATCCATAAATTTTAATTTGTTTCAATTTGATCCTTTAAATTTTTATTTATTTATTTTATTTCTTTTAAAATTTAACACTTTTTTCATTTTTCATTTTCTCTTTTAATTTTTTTTACTTTATTATTTTTTTATTTTCTTAATTTAACCCTTTTTTTCTTCTCTTTGATTTACTTAATATTTATTTATTTATTTTTTACAATCTAACATTTTTTTTTGACTTTTTAGGGGTAATTGTAATCAATCAAAGGTAAGTGATTCGGATCGAATTTTAAATTTTAATTTAACTTTTAATTTTTACAATTAAGACAACCAGTAAATTAAATTGTACCAAAAGGGCAGTACAAGGGTGCTAATCCTTACTTGACTGTAATCGACTCCCGAATCCGATATATTTTTGGTAAAATGCAGATCAGGTAAAATGGTTAATTAAGGTATCCGATCAACCTAATTTTAAATGATCGTTGGCGGCTCTAACACATTTATTTAAGTCGAAGCATGATTCCGGGCCCACCTGAGGGACGGTTACAACAAGGATAATGTATTATCTTTTAGGATTATATTTATTATTATTTAGGAATTAAGATAGAGTTAAAAACATTACCTTTAGTTTCTTATTGTTTTATTAGGAATTAGGATAGAATCACAATATTATCTTTAGTTTATTATTATTTTTTGTTTAGCAGTTACTTAGATTCATGGAACTCCTCATCCTATATAAAGGTGACTCCATTCACCTAAATCAGATTTCTTTGATTAATAATATAGTTCATTACAATTAGGTTCTTTAAAGTTCTTCGTGAGGGAGATCTTCACACCCTAGTTTGCCTTTTCATTGCAATTAGGAGGGTTGCTTAGAGTCAATTATTGAGTTTGCCTAGTTAATTACGACTAGGAGGGTTCGTAAGACATTTATCCTTCATCTTTCTCATCATCATCATCATCCCACGATAACTACATCACCATAGCCATCTTATTGCCAAAGCTTATACATATCAGGGAGAATTTTCAATTCAAGTCCTTTCATCGTTTTATTTATCTTTTCATAGTTCTTTTTACATATCCATTATATATTATCCATTATCTTTTAATCGTCATCTTCTTGTTTGATTTCCAGCAACCTTCCCCTACAAGAATCCTAATTTGTGACAAAACCCTAATAAGTATTCTTTCTCGTTCTTTGATTAAGTTCAGACCCCTAGGCTTGATTATTTAATTTCTAACAACATTTATCACTCCACTGCCATCCCCTATCCACTATGATTCTCATTACGAACATACATGAATACAACATCTATAGGATAACTTTCGTCGTAAAAGTTCTTTGGACAAGAGAATGTGATTGTATTATAAGGTTTCAATTGAACAGATCAGCAAGTTCAAATTGACATAACTTCCACTTCCTATTTTAAAAATAGGTTGGTTGAACTTATATTATCTTTTGTTGAAAACATTTTGATATTTCGATATAAAAAATTAAGTTAAATGAATTTTAAGATTTTCCAAAATGATTTTCAAAGTATATTCGATATACTTATTCGAATATCAAAACATTACTCAAAATATTTCAAAAATCATTTTTAATCCTTACTTAAGTGTAAAATTAAGTTTTAATCTTAAAACAATTTCAAAATAATCTTTCAAAGTATTTGAATTTTTACTTAAGTGTAAAATTAAGTTTTAATGATTCCCCCCTGAATGGTTTGGCTCCGAGATTTCCAGAATGCTCGGAGGGAACCGATTCCCCCATAGGGGGTACCGATTCCCCCCTGTTCAACGTTTCTAAATATTTGAATTTTACACTTAGGGAACCGATTCCCCATAGGGGGTACCGATTCCCCCCACGCTCCAAACTGTTTTATTAATTGTTTTCACACTAAAACGGCTATATGATCTTCACTAATCATCCCCAACGTTCAGAAGAGATTCAAGGTGTATTTAAACAAGTTCTGAAGCCCTTGATCAACAAGAAATCATAGAGAAACAAGAGAGAAAGCATCAAACATCAAGTTTATGCAAATCAAGCCAATTTTCCTTTCAATATTCACTTTGTTTTCAAGAACACCATTTGTGCTCATTTGTAATTATCTTTGAGTGTTCTTTTCTTGTTCTAGAATTGTGCAAACATCTTACCTTGTGAGGTTTTCTTGTAAGTTTGCAAATTTGTAATATTCTCTTTGGGAAAAAGAGTGTTCTCAAGAGTTGGGGTATACTCTTGAGGGATTTTGTAAGGTTATCTCTTTGGACTCAAAAGAAAGAACAAATTAGTGAATTTGTTGAAAAATCCTTAGTGTGGATAGCTAAGGTAGTGGACGTAGACTTTGTTTGAGAAAGTCGAACCACTGTAAATCGTTGTGCAATTACTTTCAATTTTTCTACAAAAGCTTCCACGAAATTTTTAATTGCCAATTCACCCCCCTCTTGGCCGATTCCGTCGATCGATTAACTCAATAATTGGTATCAGAGCCTAACTCATTTGAAGGTTTAATCGCCTCTTGAGTCGATTCGGGAAGAGTTATATCGATTATTAAAGTCATCAATGGCCTCCGCTTCAAACTTCGACTCCGGTCTTGATTCGATGCCCGTCAACAAGCCTCCTTTATTCAATGGAGCTAACTATGCCTATTGGAAGAATAGAATGATGTACTTCATTCAAGCAAGTGACATGGGAGCATGAAATGCTGTAGAAGAAGGATACATCAAACCTCTCACTCATCCAAGGTTGTGGAGTGAAGGAGAGACAAGAATGTTCCAGCTCAACTCCAAAGCCATCCATATTATTTTTTTTGCTCTTGAACCAGATGAATACGGAAGAGTTTCATCGTGTACAACCGCCAAAGAAATATGGGACAAGCTTCAAGTCACACATGAAGGTACAGATGAGGTAAAGAAATCAAAAATTAGTATTCTAACGCATAGCTATGAAAATTTCATGATGAAACCAAATGAAGACATCAAAGCTATGACGGATAGATTTTCAACGATTGTCAATGGTCTCAAATCATATGGAGAGATCATCTCAAATGAAAAGCTTGTGAGGAAGTTAGTCTACTCCCTCCCAAAATCATGGC
This sequence comes from Hibiscus syriacus, assembly GCF_006381635.1. Classification (NCBI taxonomy): domain Eukaryota; kingdom Viridiplantae; phylum Streptophyta; class Magnoliopsida; order Malvales; family Malvaceae; genus Hibiscus; species Hibiscus syriacus. The sequence goes on from NW_024062797.1 coordinate 498,010, forward strand.
AATCAAAGAAGACGGCAATCATCGAGTCTAAGGACCTATCGTCCTTAACTCTTGAAGAACTTATCGGTTCACTCCTCACTCATGAGATGATGCTTGAAGATGAGGTGGACCTTGATAAAGTTGAAGAGACACCAAAGGAAAAGGAGAAGAAGAAAAATATTGGAGTTGCTCTCAAATCCACAAAAGATGAGAGTGATTCTAATAATGATGATGATGATGAGGAAATGGCATTGTTTGCCAAACGGTTCAGAAAAATGATGAGACCTTATCAAGGAAGAAAATTCAAACGAAACGAAGGCCTCAAAAATGAACCAAAAGAGAAGGACCCAATCATTTGCTATGAATGCAAAAAGCCGGGGCATGTCAAATATGATTGCCCACAATTGAAGAAAAAGGGTCAATCAAAGAATAAGCACAAGGCTCATGTGGCTACATGGAGCGATGAAGAAAGTTCCGATGAAGAGGAACAAGAAGTAGCAAACTTGTGCTTGATGGCATTCGGGGAAGATTCTAAGGTAACCTCTAACTCATACGATTTTGATGATTTATCTTATGATGAGTTATTTGAGGAGTACAATGGGTTGGCTTCGGATTATGAGAAATTGTTTTTAAAATATAAAAATGATGTTTCAAAATTGAAAAATGAAAACAAACTCATATCCAAAACCAACAACGATCTTGAAAGTAAAATCAAAAATTTGCAAATCAAACTAGAAGAGTTTGAAAAGAAAAATTTAGATTTGCAAAATTTACTTTCAAAGATCAATGATGATCATCAAAAGAAAATTGATGATCTTAAAACTTCTTTTGATAAAGTTGGAACAAAACATTTTGAAAAAGGTGGAAATTCAAAATCCAACTTTGTTAGAAAAAGTTTTAGAAACTACAATCATAGAGGTCCCCAAAGAACCTCTAATGGAAAAATCATTAGAAGTATGTGGGTTCCTAAAGAACTCATTACTACTAAAGATAAAATATCCTACACAAATGGATACCTAAGGGGACTAGGATTTTGGAAACTAATGAATATGGACCCAAAAGAATTTGGGTACCAAAATCAAAATTAATCTATGTTTGTAGGGAAAGGAGCATTGCTACAAGGCACGGGAAACAAATTCAAATTCATGGTACCTTGATAGTGGATGCTCAAGACATATGACCGGAGACAAAAGCCGGTTCATTGAGCTTAACGCCAAAAATGGAGGAGAAGTGACTTTTGGAGACAATTCAAAAGGTCACATTGAAGGTATTGGTACAATAGGTAATACCTCTTCCATACAAATTAAGAATGTTTTATATGTGAATGGATTAAAGCATAATCTATTGAGTATTAGTCAATTATGCGATAAAGGATTCAATGTCTTATTTGAAATTAATGGTTGTAAAGTCATTGACATTGCATCTAATCGGATTATGCTTGTTGGACATAGAATAGAAAACATTTACATGGTGCATTTAGATTCTATTGATATGACTAATTTATGCCTAGTGCTAAGGATGAGCATGATAGTTGGTTATGGTATAGGAGACTAGGTCATGCTAGTATGAGTGTTTTGCAACGGTTAATTCAAGGAGACTTAGTAAGAGGGTTGCCTAAGCTTAAATTTGATAATGATAAAATCTGTGATGCTTGTGCTAAAGGAAAACAAAAACGAGTTTCTTTTAAATCTATTAATGATGTATCAACTAGTAGAGTATTACAATTGATCCATTTAGATCTTTTTGGGCCAACTAGAACTACTAGCTTGGGAGGAAAACATATGCATTTGTCTTGGTAGATGACTATTCTAGATACACTTGGGTTCTATTCTTAAGTACTAAAGATGAAGCATTAGAAAATTTCATCACATTTTCAAAAAAAATCCAAAATGAAAAAGGTTACTCTATCACTAGTGTTAGAAGTGATCATGGAACTGAATTTGAAAATCTTGGATTTATTGAGTTTTGTAATTCTAATGGTATTAGCTATAATTTTTCAGCACCTAGAACCCCTCAACAAAATGGAGTTGTTGAGAGGAAAAATCGAACTTTAGAAGAAATGGCTAGAACCATGCTTTGTGAAAATAATTTGCCAAAATATTTTTGGGCGGAAGCCACAAATACCGCTTGTTATGTTATAAATCGAGTAATGATTAGGCCAATTTTAAGAAAACTCCATATGAAATTCTCAAAAATAAAAAGCCTAACATTAGCTATTTTCATCCTTTTGGATGTAAATGTTTTGTTTTAAACAACGGTAAAGAAAACCTTGGCAAATTTGATGCTAAAAGTGATGAAGGAATTTTTTTGGGTTATTCCTTAAATTCTAAAGCTTATCGTGTATTTAATAAAAGAACTTTAGTTGTAGAAGAGTCTATACATGTTGTTTTCGATGATAATCCCCTTCCGAGGAAGGATTCTTCTGTTAATGATGATGTAGGTATTGTACAAGCAAATGACGTTAGACATGACGTTGGAGAATCATCATCAAAGGAAGAAACAAAGATGAGGAAACTCATGATCCCCTCGAGAATCCAACCAGTGAAGAAAGGGAAGTATCTTTTCCAAGAGAGTACAACTATGTCAATGATGGTGAAATTATAGGTGATCCATCAAAAGGGGTAACTACTCGATCTTCTCTTAGAAATATCTGTAATTATGTTGCATTTATTTCATGCATAGAGCCTAACAACATCAAAGAAGCATTAAAAGATGAACATTGGATTATGGCTATGCAAGAAGAATTAAATCAATTTGAGAGAAGTAAAGTATGGACATTAGTTGAAAGGCCTAGTAATAAATCTACTGTAGGTACTAGATGGGTTTTTAGAAATAAACTTGATGAAAGTGGTAATATAGTGAGGAACAAGGCTAGACTTGTTGCTCAAGGCTATACTCAAGAAGAGGGCATAGACTATGATGAAACATACGCTCCCATAGCTAGGATGGAAGCAATTAGAATGTTATTAGCATTTGCATGTTTCAATGAATTTAAATTATATCAAATGGATGTTAAAAGTGCATTTTTAAATGGTTTTATAAAATAAGAAGTGTACGTGGAACAACCTCCAGGTTTTGAAGATTCAAATTTTCCGGATCATGTTTTAAAATTGACAAAAGCTCTTTATGGTTTAAAACAAGCTCTTAGAGCTTGGTATGAAAGATTGTCAAATTTTTTAATTGAAAAAGGTTTTTTAAAAGTAAAGGTTGACACTACATTGTTTTTAAAGAGAAAAGGTAAAGATTTATTAGTAGTTCAAATTTATGTTGATGATATAATATTTGGTTCTACTAATGATGTTCTTTGCAAAGAATTTTCTAAGCTAATGCAAAGTGAGTTTGAGATGAGCATGATGGGGGAGCTCTCATTTTTCTTGGGACTCCAAATCAAGCAAAGAAAAGATGGCATCTTCATTAATCAAGCTAAGTACGTCAAAGATATGCTCAAGAAGTTTGGACTGGAAAATGGGAAACCTCATAACACTCCAATGAGCTCTTCAACAAAGCTTGACTTAGATGAAGGAGGTAAATGAGTAGATGTTAAATTATATAGGTCAATGATTGGCTCTTTGCTTTATCTAACCGCAAGTAGACCGGATATTATGTTTAGTGTTTGCTTGTGTGCTAGGTTTCAATCATGTCCTAAAGAATCACATTTACTAGCTGTTAAGAGAATCTTTAGATACCTTAAGGACACTCCTAGTTTAGGACTTTGGTATCCTAGAGACTCTAGCTTTAGCTTGCATGCCTTTTCTGATACGGATTATGGAGGATGCAAATTAGATAGGAAAAGCACCTCCGGTACTTGCCAATTCCTTGGAAATATGCTGATTTCTTGGTTTTCAAAGAAACAAAATTGTGTTGCATTATCTACCACTGAAGCGGAATACATTTCAGCCGGTAGTTGTTGTGCACAAGTTTTATGGATGAAACAACAACTTTTTGATTATGGAATTGAAGTAGGTACCATTCCTATCAAGTGTGACAATACTAGTGCTATTTGTCTCACTAAAAATCCCATCCAACACTCTAGAACTAAGCACATTGAAATAAGACATCACTTCATTAGAGACCATGTCACTAAGGAAGATGTAGTTCTAGAATATGTTGATACTTTGCATCAATTAGCGGATATCTTTACAAAACCCTTAGACAAGGAAAGGTTTTGGACACTTAGAAGAGAATTAGGTTTAACTAACCTATCTTCACTTAGTGTTTAAAATAATTTAGCACTTTTAATAAATACTGAAAAATGCTTATAATAATAATTTTTGATTTCATTCTTGCTATTAGTTAGGGGGAGTTTATGATTCTTAGTGAAAATTAATTTTATGTTCAAATAATGTTTAAAGATTAATTTAATTGTTTGAACATAATTATTTTTCAATATATGAGTTGCTTATACCACTAGAGAAGATTAATTTAGCATTTTATGTGCTTAAAAGTCGGATTTTAGCATTTTGGTGCAGAGGGAATCGATCCCCCCATGAGGGAACCGATTCCCCCTTTGAAGGGGAATCGATTCCCCCACAGGGGAATCGATACCCCCCTGGGGTTCTGTTAAAATCGGGCAGAACCCTTCAAAACACGCAAAAACCCTCATTTTCTTCTTCTTCCGCCGTTCTTCACCTCTAAATCTCTCAAATCTCCATTTTTGCCTCAAATCAATGATATTAATCGGAATTTGCTTCAAATAGCATCTCCTAAACTTGCAATCATCATTAAAATCGTGCAAACAACATCTAAATCCCCTCAATCTTCATCTTTCAAGGCAAATTTTTCTAAACTCTCTATTTCATTGATTTTGAACATAGGATTAGTTTTAATTAGTTCTAGGTTGAAATAGTGATCGGGCATCGATTGTTTAGTGATTAGAAACTAGATGTTACAACTAATTTCATCAAAAACACAAAAATTTTCCAAAAATTTTAAATTTTCGAAATTAAAAAAAATTGTTGTTTTTCAAATCATTGTGTTTTGATTAAATTATGTTATTGTTATGAAAACTATATTGTTTCTCAAAACCATATTTTTTTAAAAAAGTTTTTCAAAAACTTTGCCCATTAGGATTGATTTAGAGAACCTTGAAATATTGAGGACTCAATTGAGTTTTGGGATTAATTGAATTGCATACATTTGTTTTTAAAATTACAGGTTATCCAATCTATTCCGATTTCCTTCACCATGTCTAATCCTAAACGTGCTAGGTCTTCATCTAGTCGTTCACACCGACAACCAAATCCACCTCCAAATCCTCCACCTATTCCAATTTCTAATCCTAATCCTATTGATCCTAATTTGACTATCCAAAATTCGTGTTTCAATCATCCTGATCCTAGAAATCATCATTTTTGGTATTATCAATATTTCGACTCTTACAAAATCCGGGAAGAACGTATTCCTTCTCGTCAAGCTATGTTAGCTATCAATTTTAAATATCTTCCTCTTTTACAAGAGTGGAAATTTGATAAACTCTTTGACCTTGAACCCATCGTTTACCATCAACTTGTTCGTATTTTCTATTCTAATGCCGTTTGTGTTAAAGACCAAATTGAAACCGAAACCATAGGAATTCGTTCCTACCTTCTAGGACAATTCTTATATATTGACTCGGCTTACATAGCCAATACATTCGGATTAGATAATGAAGGGATTTCAAATGAAAAACAGGTTTTAGGATCTCGTTATAAAAGAAGGGATAGTGCAAGTGTCCTAGACCTTCATGAACGTTTTCTTCATCTAATGATTTCTTGGTGGTTTCGACCATCTGGAGGTCGTTATTCTACTTTTAGAGCCTTAGATCTTTGGTGGTTACATTGTTTCGAAAACAATATTAAAATCAACCTACCTCAGATTATTTTTGCTGAAATTGTTGAAACCGTAAATCTTGTTCCTAATAAAAAACTTTGTTCATCTCTTGTTTACGATTTTATTTTGAGTAATCTGTTTTCCAAAGCTGGGCTTAGAGTCGGTCTAGATGTCGTTTTTCCTCTTAAGAAACAAATTAACCTTCTTTCCTTAACGAGAGCGGGATGGATTAAGGATAAGGAAACCGGGGAATGGGTTCGATCTTCTGCAACTACTCCGGGAGCTAGTTCTTCACAAGCTCCACCCGAAGCTGACGAAGATCTCGAGCTTGAGCAACTAATGCGAGACATCGATAAAGCTGAAGATGAACCTGAGCAGGCCGAGGAGCAGCCCGAAGAGCAAGCACAACAATCGACTCAAATGCCTCCATATTTTCAATCTTTTATGGAGACATTTGATTACCGATATGCGACCATGGATTCGCGCTTTAATTCTATAGAGTCCCATTTATCCACAATGGGAGCTCAACAATTAGAAATTCTTCGGGAAATGCGTGCAAATAATGAAGCAACCAACGCACGTATTAATGACCTCACTAACGAAATGGCCGCTATGCGAGCTCGTTTTCCTCCTCCTGATCCGGATATATGATTAAATGTTTTACTTTGTTTTCCAAACTTATTGTTTTAACATTTTGAATATTTTGGGATGTTTGAATTTGAGGATTGTGAATTTGTTTGGATTTATGGATGGTTTGAACTTATATGTTTGGTGTGATTTATTTATTATTGCATCATTTACATCATTATTAGCAATATGACCAATTTTGCCATATCACATTATTTATGAATATTGATTACGGAACTAATGGCTAACGTTTCTCTTAATTGTGATCTTAGCAGCTTATGCATACATATACCTAATCAATTGGCTTAATATTTTTCACGTTTATTTGAATCTTTTTGATTTAACAAAAAGGGGGAGAAGTGTGTTTTAAGTGTGTTTTTTTTAAATGATAAATGGGAGAAGTGTTAAAGTAAGGGGGAGTAATTTCAAAACTTGATTTCAAAATCTTAAAATTACTAAAATGTTTTGTTATATCAAAAATGGGGAGATTGTTGAAAACATTTTGATATTTCGATATAACAAATTAAGTTAAATGAATTTTAAGATTTTCCAAAATGATTTTCTAAGTATATTCGATATAATTATTCGAATATCAAAACATTACTCAAAATATTTCAAAAATCATTTTTAATCCTTACTTAAGTGTAAAATTAAGTTTTAATCTTAAAACAATTTCAAAATAATCTTTCAAAGTATTTCGAACCATTTCAAAGCCAAAAAAATTTCAGATTGTTCAGAGGGAACCGATTCCCCCCAAGGGGGTATCGATTCCCCCCTGAATGGTTTAGCTCCGAGATTTCCAGAATGCTCGGAGGGAACCGATTCCCCCATAGGGGGTACCGATTCCCCCCTGTTCAACGGTCGAAATATTTGAATTTTACACTTAGGGAACCGATTCCCCATAGGGGGTACCGATTCCCCCCACGCTCCAAACTGTTTTATTAATTGTTTTCACACTAAAACGGCTATATGATCTTCACTAATCATCCCCAACGTTCAAAAGAGATTCAAGGTGTATTTAAACAAGTTCTGAAGCCCTTGATCAACAAGAAATCATAGAGAAACAAGAGAGAAAGCATCAAACATCAAGTTTATGCAAATCAAGCCAATTTTCCTTTCAATATTCATTTTGTTTTCAAGAACACCATTTGTGCTCATTTGTAATTATCTTTGAGTGTTCTTTTCTTGTTCTAGAATTGTGCAAACATCTTACCTTGTGAGGTTTTCTTGTAAGTTTGCAAATTTGTAATCTTCTCTTTGGGAAAAAGAGTGTTCTCAAGAGTTGGGGTATACTCTTGAGGGATTTTGTAAGGTTATCTCTTTGGCCTCAAAAGAAAGAACAAATTAGTGAATTTGTTGGAAAATCCTTAGCGTGGATAGCTAAGGTAGTGGACGTAGACTTTGTTTGAGAAAGTCGAACCACTGTAAATCGCTGTGTAATTACTTTCAATTTTTCTGCAAAAGCTTCCACGAAATTTTTAATTGCCAATTCACCCCCTCTTGGCCGATTCCGTCGATCGATTAACTCAACATCTTTCTTCAGTGCGAATTTTACACATGGGGAATTCAGTTAGATTAATGACAAATTTAGTTAGATTAATAATCTACAATATAAACATACGAAGAAGAAAAGTAAAGGAAAAAAGAAGCAAAAATTAAAAGAAATTTAAATAGGGCAAGGGTCCAAAGGAGGACCACACGTCACCAAAATAGAAGACCCCATAATCATAGTAGATAAAAAGCGAAATAAAATTATTTTTATACATTTATCTAATTTAAAAAAATTCACCAACTTATTCAATAAATCTATTTTTATAATATGGTGAATGTGTTAAAAATTAAGATAAAAATATTATTATTAATTAATTTTATTTATGAAAACTAAAGTTTTCATGGATTATGTATTAAAAATGATTAAAAAAATATTTGAAAAATATCTAATTAATTTTTTAAAGAATCTAATTTAAATTAAACTACAAATAAATTAAACATTTTATATTTTATTATATTATTTTTCTTTCTGAAGGAAAAGAAAGGGTATTGTTAGTGAGGGGTTCCTTTCATAGAGACGTTACATTATTATTATCCAACTTGGGCAATTTGCACTTTGATTATTTCATTTTTTCCCTTTGTAATAAAGACAACAAAAGAAAATTAAAGAAGACCCACCGATTCTATCATTCTCATGATGCGTTAAAAATAATAAAATAAAATATATCAGTATTTATATTATTAAGTAAGTAAAGAAAGTAATATTCTAAAGGGTAAAGTACATAAATGGTCCCTTGACTATTGAATGTTGCTTTATTGAGTTTTATGACTATTAAAAGTTATGAAGGTACCCCAACTATAAGACATTGCTTTTTAAGTCCCTTGACTAAAAGTTATAAAGTGATCACCCTACTATTCATTGTGTTCCAAAATCGTCATTTTCCGTTAAAAATTGATGGCAGTTTGACATTAACCTGTTGACTAAGATATTATATAATATGATCCCAGAATCTCAAAGGACTATTATATCCAAGTCAACTGATTAACGTCTAGCTCAAACTACCATCAATTTTTTTTTTTAAACGAGAAAGGACGAGTTTGGAATATAATGAATAGTCGAGTGACCATTTTATAACTTTTAATAGCTGGGGGATTAAAAAAGCAACATCATATAGTCAGGGGACCATTTGTGTACTTTACCCTATTCTATATTTACTTATAAAATTAAACAAAAGGTAACCATTTTACATAAAAACAAACTTTAGGATATGATATGTTGATTAAACAAGTTATTATACTAGTTTATCAAAAACATTTACTAATTAATAATTTTATGGGTAAATTACGCATTTAATAAACTACATGCATTACATTTAGTTTTTGTTTCATTTTAGTACCTCACCGTTAATAACTTAACACGATTAGCACCTAAACTGTTAGTTTCGGTTCGTCCTAGTACCTAAACTTTCAAAAAAAAAAATTTAACATTAAATTTTGAACTGTGCAATAAAATGAAACAAAAACTAATTTTTTTGTATAGTTTTGAAAAAAATTAAAAGTTTATGAACTAAAATGAACTAAAACTAATAATTTAGATATTAAATACATAATTTACCCTAACTTTATTTATTATGTTCAATATACATTTTAGTTTTTTTAAACTATCAATATACATTTTAGAAATGTTATGTTTAACATAAAATAGAAATATTATAATAAAGTATTTGCCCAATATCCATCTTTTTATGCTCGAAGATTGAGACACCACGAGGGGTGCTTTATCATTCCCGTCGTAAATAAATGCCTCGGTTCTAAATTGAGATGAGACATATAATAAGTTATTTCAAAATCGATTCAATTGAAGTTTCATAAATAATCGAATTGAATGAATTTGATTCAGGTTTAAACTCGACACATAAATGTTAATAGTATTAATAATTTAATTAAAAAATCTCGATATATTATATTTTCAAGTTTTCATGATCTTTTTGAGTAGACTATCAAGTAGCTCGTTTCGGCTCGTTAAGAACTCGAGTCGAAACAAGCTACTTGATACTCGACTCAAAAAGATCATGAAATTTTAAAAATATGATATATCAAGATTTTCTTTTTAAAAAAATTAAATTATTAATAATATTAATATTTATGTATTGATTTTTTTAAAAAATATAATATAAAATTTTCATGTATTTAGACTTAATTTCGAGTTTGAGCTTAAGTTTCAATCGAATTAAGTTTATTTTTTTTTCATTTCAAGCTTTTACGAGCTTCAATTTATTATTTCGAGTTGGAGTCGAGTTTGAAAATTTTAGACTTGCGAGTTTTCGAATCGAGTCGAACTTCATTTTAGAGTTTTTTTAGTCGAGTCGAGTTAAGCGATATTTAAGCTTGACTTGGCTCGTTTACAGCGATACTCGTTAATCATTTAAAAGTATATAAAGTAGAAACTCTTTAAATTAATACTCGGTAAATTAATAAACTCTCTAAAATAATAAATTTGTCTGGTCCCGACTTTGGCCAATGTAAAAAATTGAAAAACTCGATAAAATAATAAGATAATAATTTTTCGTGAGATCCCTTTATAATTTTCGATCTCTAGAAAATCATAAATTAATAATTCATAGAAACTGAAAAAAATATATTACACTATTGAAATATGATTCAATAGTTGTCTGTTTTTCTTTAAAGTTCAAGTCTATTTAGAGCTCACTATTAATTTAACTCATCTCTTGCCACGTAATTCTAAGAGGCATAGACTAATTTACCTTTTAATTTGATATGTACAATATAATTACTTAAAAACTTTTCAAATTAATAATTATTAATTTATCGATAAATTAATAACTCTCTAAATTAATAAATTTCTCCGGTCCTGACATTATTAATTTATAGAGTTTTATCTGTAAATAATAAATACTGAAATCCAATATCCTAAAAAGATGAGAAAATGGTTTTAAAGCAAAATAAATAATAAAGATGCATACTCCATTGTTCTCCTCTCAAGAAACAGTACGTACCAAAATTGCACATAAATTATTAAAAAGACGAATCATAAAAATTACCATCAATGTTGCTCAGGTGCTTCTGGATTTTGGAAATATCACCAAAAAATTAATTTCGAAATAATATATATATTAAATTATTTTTAAGATTAACACTTTCTTAGACAAAGGTTTGTCTATTTGATGTCAGAATGGAAGAAATCAATCCTACAAAAAGAAAGTAAAAATATGAAAAATAAAGTACAAATTCCTTTTAAAAAATGAATGTGTTATAAATGTAAAAAAATACATACATAATTTAAATATAATTCAAATAGTAATACTTAAACACGTGTTTTAAATATAATTTAAACATGATTTAAAATTCTCATGTGTTTTAAATTTTAATACATTTTAGAAAAATAATTTTTCTAATATTAGGATTTAATTATATTTATTTCAACATGAACGGTGATAGATTTACTGCCTCTTACATTGGAAAAATTAGATTATACGATTTTTGTAATACATATTAATTAATTTTTTAATACGGTAAAAATAGTAACAAATTTTTTTAATGGTTTCTCTTTGAAAAGAGAAGCCAAACCGGTGACGATATTTGTTTCTCTCTCTCCATTCTTCGGTTTGACCGCCGGCGGCTGCCACGTAGTCACCGTTAAAGTCTTACCGACGTTAACTTCCACCGACGAAGCTGTTTCTTCCTCGCCGAAAATCAAATCTAGCTCTCCGCCATCGCCGGAATCGATTGTTTCCTTGACATCGGCTTTGTCCGAAACGTCGTCGGTTTGGGAAGAGGCTCTGCTGAATTGAGAGAGCCATTTGGCTCGCATGTACTCGACTTTTCTCCAAGGAGGCAGGTGCATGCCTTTGTGATTCAAGCTCTGTTTAGCCGCTTCCGATACGATCGAAACGATCCTGTCGAGTCGGTCAGGTTTTCCGACGAAAATGAACGGCAGCGATTGGACGATCGCTTTGTAGGTCCCGGTTGATCGCGCCATCTCAAATTCCGATCTGAAATCAACGTCGATCAACATTCTCCCCTCTTCCACAAAAACCGCATCTATATACTCATAATCGCCTAAAATTTTTAAAAAAATTAATTTCCGTTTAGTGATTGCATTTTCAATTTTGGAAGAATCTAGAACGAAAGGACGTTACCGGCGGGGAAAGATGGAGATTTGTCCCATTTTGATTTGCAAATTGAAGAGCTATAGCCAAGAGAAACTAAGCCGTCGGTCACGATCTTCCTCAAATCGTCTTTCCGTTTACAGTTTTTGTTCTTTTCAACGATCATCGCCGTGTCAGCTAAGAGATTTCTCTCGACGACGGTGGCACATTGTACCAGACTCTGCTTTTTTTTAATATAAAAAAAGGAAAACGAAAAAATGTGCTCAATTATTTTGAATATAAAGGAAAATAGAACTGACATTTCTTTGAACTTCCTTTTTTAGAAAGATCTACCTTGAGTGCTTCGCAAGCATCTACAGGAGGTGATCCGCCGTTGGACGACTCGCCGAACACATCATACTCATCATCGGAGCTCTCGTTGCTATTTCCGTTAAAGCAATTACAGCGATTACGGCCGTATTTAGCTGGTGGCGGTTGCTTGTCGTAGTGGCTATCTTCGATGAAATTTTGAACCATTTTATCCAAACAAATCGAACTCGGCTCGAACTCGGTCGCTCCATCTTTGTTGCTGAACTGAGTTTCACCAATACTCGGCTTATCCGCGGCTGATGTTCGCAGAACGCTCGGAAACGGCCGATCGAAGATTCTTTTAAGAAGAGATTTTAGAACCGGCTTCACCGGTTCTGCTCGAGCCGGAGCAGTTTCTTTCTCCGCTCGTGCATCGATGTCAATCGGCTGTACCTTCATCGGAGAAAAAAGATTAGAGCTTCTCTCTTTCTCTCTCCAAACCCTGCTTCTCTGCGTTTTTTGCTAGTCAAAATCTTGAAAACTTTAAAACTCAGCTGAAAAGAAAAAAAATCTAATCAACTAATGACTCTGGTTTCATCTGCATGTACATCCAAAAAAAGTTGAACCTCCAAAAAGAAAACTGACCTTAAAAAATTGTTTAAAAAATCTAACCAAAAAATAAAAGATCCATACACATTTCTTAGCTAAAAACTTAAGAAGCTGCTTTAAAACAAAAAGGGTTAGGTTGTCTCGTGAAAGACATGGCGACGGTTATCGGATATGCGAATATAGCGTATAGATAGAAAACAACTGTTCGCCGGAACATGCATTGTGAATAGGAGCTGGAAGTTTTTTTATGATGATGAAGAAGATAGGGAGAATGAAGGAGAAAGGCAATACGGCTGTGGCCTTTTTCTACTAGAGAGGTCGAAAATTTATATTTATGTTATATTTTTTTTTCTGAGGAGAAGGCTGACTTGGACTTAGTAATCCACCTTGAATCCTACGTGGCATAATTTATCCTTAATTACGTGGATAAATTTCGTTTTGACACGCTACAGGAACGTGAAATTATTGTGTCCTCCTTTTCCCCTGTCCCACGATTTTCGGTGATATTGGGAATTGCTGCTGTTACCGATGGCAATGAGGCGGGGGGTAAATTTGAAATTTAAGGGGATATAAACGTAGAGGACAAGAAAAAAAAAGGGATTTTAGATTGTGAGTGCGATAGATTATGTTGAGCGCTGTGCCCTAATTATATTACGACACGTACAGCTGCCAGAGGATCTAATTTACTGTGAGTTTGGACCGTTTGATCACGGCCATTTGTCGTTTGTTGATCATCAGTTTTGTGGGGCCATATCCTTTTAATAAAAATGGATGTACTTTGTTCCCATATATAATAGGGTAAGGGGAGATAAGATAGTAGACTGCTCCCAACACTAGGTTGTGAGCAACTTCCGTATGAGACCTCCAAATTATGAAATGCCCTCCATGGGACTCGATCCCACGACCTCAAAATTAAGAACCTTGTGCTCTACCAACTGAGCTGGATGGTCATTTCTAGATATCCTTTTAATAACATCGTAAAAATAAGAATACAAATTGCCAATCTAGCTCAGTTAGTAGAATGCAAGACTCTTAACCTTGTGGTCGTGGGATCGAGTCTCATTGATGGTAATTCATAACGGATATCTTCTACGGAAACTGCTCTCAATATGAAGTTGGGGGACAACCTACTACCCTACCTCCCCCTTACTTCATTACATATGAGAATAGGATCAACTAATTTATGTAAAAATAAGAATACCATCTAAAGATTATTAATTGTCATTTAAGAAAGAAGTTTTTCAATCTCTATTTTAAAAATTGATATTTGATTAACTTATTATGGTAATTCAATCGGATATTTAACACATAAAGTTTGAATCAAGTATTAATTTGTAAATTAGTATCAATTTTTTATCTCACAAATAAGTGTTTAGATTAAGTATTATCTCTCAATTTGATATATGAAAAAAAATTACTATTTAAGTTGATACATAAAATTTTATTTCACTCGTTGTTTTGATACCATTATTAAAAAAATTGCATACCCATTTTTTTAAATAGAATATTATAATTTTGGATCCTACTATTTAATTTCTAGATCTGTCACTGACATAATAAGGTATTAGATTTTTCTAAGTTGTATTAAATTCATTACTAAAGTTCTATTGAATTTTATCATTTAACTCTAATTTATAATAATCTAAAGATCAAATAATATTATTATAAAATATTATTTTAAAGAGGAAATGGCTGAGGTAGAGAGTTCTTATTTGATTTTACTTTTGAAGCCGGCTATAGAGTAAATTTTAGTATTCGGTTGTCTTGTCCCACTCCAGTTCAATATTTTGAAATCACTATTTTACCTTGAAGCTTAGTTGATAATTTGCATGATTATACCGACTTTTTAATTTTTTTTCCTTTGCTAAGAACAATCAAAAATAAAATAAAATATTCTTTGTTGATCCAATAATTTGTCACGTTTAGTAAGGTTATTGGGTGTAAGTTTTATATGATTGTGGTGTTTTAAACCTTAATTTGCAATCCTCACTGTTACTCTAATAACATACATAATTTTGCATCTGTTCTTTTCTCTTTCTAGATATGTAGCTTTTATGGACCGTCATACACTCATACTTTAATTATAGTTAAGGAATAATATGATGATTAGATATAGATATTATAGTTTGATTAAAAATATAATAATTATATAATTTGATTTAATAGTAATTTTTTTAATCAGAATATCAGGTTTGATTCTTTAAAATATTATTTTGATATGGTTTCTTAAATAGTACGAGATAATATTTGTTTAATATATTAACAATTCACACGCCCTATGTAGACGCAATTACCCAGACGAGAACCTCTAAAAAAAATATTTTCTTTTACTACTAAGGTCATTCAAGGATAAACTTAGGAGATAAAAGAGGTCTTAATTTTGATTCTTTTTATCAGTTATATTTTTCTTGATTTAGTTTCACTAATAATCATATTAACGAACATTAATTTATTAAAAATGATTAATTGTAGGTATGAAAAATTCTTTTAATATTTAAATTTTAATATTTTTTAATTAATTACTGGTCCCCGATCTATTGACCAACTAATCCAGATCGGGTACTGCAGAGGCGGAGGCGACCCTCCCAACCTAGTTTGCTCCATTCGCAAACGTCAAGATTTGAACCCCTAACCTTGCTTAAGGGACATAGTGTCTCATCCTACTAGACCAACTGCTTGTTGGTTAAATTTTAATATTATTAGTTGGTGATGTGAAACACATTTTTTGAATTAGTTGATAATATAAAACATAACCAATGATTCTAAATACTAGTATATGTTAATGTTAATTAATTAATACTAATATTATATAGAACAAATAAAATTCAATATGCATGTTGATGGTAGAGTATAACTGTGGACTGTTAATTGAAAATCTATAACTGTATGCCATAAAAAATTAAGTGCTCCATTGATAATATAAAGGGTAAAGTACACAACTGGTCCCCCGACTAGGGTTATGTTTTATTAAGTCCCTCGACTATTCAAAGTTACAAAATGATCCTCCAACTATAGAGTGTTCTTTATTGAGTCCCTCGACTATTAAAAGTTACAAAACAGTCATCCGACTATTCATTATGTTATAAACTCGTCATTTTCTGTTAAAAAATTAATTGTTGTCTGAGTTGTACGTTAACATGATGACTGAGATATGATAATCGTTTAAGATTCTAACATCGAATTTTATCATATTACAGTCAGCAAGTTAACATTCAACTTAAATTGTTGTTAATTTTTAACAGAAAAGGACGAGTTTATAACATAATGAATAGTCGAGTGACCATTTTGTAACTTTTAATAGTCGAGAGACTTAATAAATCAACATTCTATAGTTGGATGATCATTTTGTAACTTCGAATAGTCGAGGGACTCAACAAAGTATCACACCCTTATAGTCAAGCGGCCGTTTATATACTTTACCCTGATATAAATTAGTTTTTTTTCGAGGGACTCAACAAAGTATTACCCTATAGTCGATGGACCGTTTATATACTTTACCCTAATATAACTTAAGATTTAATATCTTTTTTCAAATAACTTTCAAAATTTGAACCAAGTAATAGGACAATAAAGTAAAGAAAATACTTGGAAGTTAATAAGATAGGATCGAATAGACTTTTGTATATTAGAAATTTGTAAACGATAATAGATTAAAAGTAATAACAATAAAGAATAAGAGATACATAAAAGATAAAATTTATCATAATTCAATTTTATTTATTTTCACGAATACAACAAATGATAATACACTATAGATCAGGGATTCAAAAATGGCTATGTAACGGTATAACGGCCGTTATATTGTGATATCGGCAGCCCCCGTTATTAATATCAGCCGAAATCATGGTGTGAAACGGAATCACACCCATAACGGCCGCAATTTAACGGGTAACGATCGATCACGGCTATAACAGACTATTTTTCCCGTTAATTCCCTTTACAACACCAAACATCACCATGCTCGCATCAGGAAAAAGGGATGAAGAAGAAGATTTCTTTTGGTTGAGGAAATTCCAGATATACCAGTGAAACAAGCAAAGGAGGATAGACGCCGATTACAGAATCTTTATGTATAAGATGGAGGTTCAGAGAACTTCAAGCTCAACAAAAATTTTAAAGCTTTCTTGTAAGTTTTTCAATGACACATTTCGAAAGGAACAAGAAGGTGAAACGACTGGATAAATTTTAATTTCCTATTCTATTTTGTTGACCAATGCAAGGTTGCTTTAGATAAGATGTAATGGGTTACAGCCGGAGGACTTTATTTGTTTTAGTTTAGTCTTTTTTCTAATAAAATCCGGTAATTTTTTTAAGAACAAAATATATAAAGTCTTAAAAATAATTAAATTCTAATAACTAAGGAAATTCGATTTTAATTTCATTAATTTTAAAATAGAAAGATCTTAAAAGAAAATTAAACTAAAAAAATTAAGATCAATACTTGATTTATGCCTTAAAATATAATAAGTAAATTACGTGTTTAATACATAAACTATTAATTTTCTTGTATAATTGGTTGTTATGAGTTAATATAATATTCTTAAGAAATTTATAAATAAATACAAAAATAATTAATGATGGTAAAAATTGTGTTTATGTATTAATAAAAGTCTATAAGTTAACAAAATACTCTAAAATTGTTAAAAGTGATTTTCTATAATTATAATTACTATATTTTATAATAAGTTGTGTGAATTTAAAAAAGAATTCACGTTCGCAATACCCGCAGTGACCGTGATAGCATCCGTTGCATCCGTGACCGCGATAAACTCAACACGACCAAAAACGCAGCCGCGATCGCAATTTGAATCCTTGCTATAGATGTAAAGCTTATGAAAAGCATAAATACAAAATATTATATATATCTCAAAATTATATATATATCATAAAACACTCTTTTAATACTTCAAATTGATCATTATTAATTTGACCACTTGAGAGATGGGTAATTGAAGAATTGAATAGAAAGAGTTAGATTGAAGATTCTTTAGTTACAACACTTCAAATGTACGCTTGTCTGGCCATTATCTTCAATGTTGTGTTCATAAATGACACCAGATTAAGACATGACATTATTTAGTGTACAACTTATCTTTGTTACTTTTTTATTTTTTATTTTTTATTTTTGTAAGAATGAAGATTATTCCATTTGTGGGTGAAAGAGAGAATTAGAGGAACAAAAGATAAAATTGAGCATAATTACAAGACATGGGACTTTTTAAATTCTTTATATAATTTCCCTTTGACGTTTAAAAAAATTAGGTGTATTTTAAAATTAAACATTTTGATAATTTATGTGTTAATAAGGTTAATTTTTTTATTAATATGGGTAAGTATAAGACAATATCCGTTCATTGAACGCTCACACCCTTGACATTCTTGGTGCTCGAACTTGAGACCTCAAAGAATAACAACAATTTCTTTACCACTGAGGTCATTCGGTTCGTGCAAGGTTAAAAACATTAAATGCATTCTAAATGTGGTATTTAAATAATTGTGTTAGAAGATAATCAAATCGTTCCTTAAAAAAAACTCAAATTGACATTTTAATATTATAAAGTTGATGAATTCAAGCAAACTAACCCCTAAGAAGATATAAAGTTTCACCTAATTAATTTGCACTTTTAAAGGCCTAATATGTTGGTAAAAAAAACTATGGTAAAATGAAGGTATTAGTACTTACTATAACAAATAATTATAATAAATAACTGTCAAAAAAATAATTATAATAAATAAAATATAATAATACCCTAGATCATAAACTCTAAGCCTTAAATCATAAACTCTAAACCTTGAACCTTATTATATATCATAAATTTAACCCATAAATCTTAAAACTTAAGATCTTTAACATTAAATCTTCATAAAATCATAATATAATTATATACATGTATAAAAAAATAATACTAATAGTAATATTTTTTTCTTATATGTCAACCAATGTAATATGTCACTTGCCATCGTCATTTTATATTAAAACTTTAGATGGTTATAATAATTAGGAATATATACAATATTTTATGTTATAGGGTAAATTTATAAGAATTTAAAAGAAATAAGCTTATAAAAATCTTTAAAAAAAACAAAAAATAAATTATTAATAAAAATATAAATAAATATCTAAAATATATAATTATTTTTTTGGAGGAACAATGAATCCATTCTGATAATAGGGTTGGATATGGGTCAGGTCGGATCGAGCTTTCAGTTAACTCGATTTGACTCAAAAATATATATATATATATATATATATATATATATATATATAGATAAAAGTCGAATCCGATCAGACTCGAAATAAATATATTTATAAAAATATTATTTTTATTCAATAAAAATAGAGATATAATTGAATATATATATATATATATATATATAGAGAGAGAGAGAGAGTCATTGTTGTAATTACCCCTAAATATACAAGATAAGTTTATATTATTTTTCGGGACGGTTTAGGTTCAATATTTTTTTTAAAAAAAATCGATTCAATTCAACCCAAACTAGAAATTATTTTTAAAAAATATGACCCAATAAAATTGAATTAGATCAAAACTTATCAGGATCGGATCCTGTGTCCATCCCTAGTTATAATAATTGTTTGTGTAACTTATATGTTTGAAAATAATGCTCAATTATAATTTATTTGATGGAAATAATATCCATAGTTGTATCTTGTTTGTTTGCATTAATTACAACAAAATTGAAGGAAATAACTATTTTATTTGAATTTATTTAATAATGGAGATGATGACTGACGACGACTTAAAGGTTTTCGATAAAGAAAACTATATTTCATGGAATGATGGCAGTTGGGACTGTTGTGGTTTGGGTTCCTCTTTTGATATTTCCTTTTATTTTTTTCAGGTGAAATTAAATACTGTAAATTATACTATCATAGATGTTTTAATTATTTATTTTGAATTAAATATCATATAAATATATTATAAGAATCATCTTTATAATTTATTTTTATTTATAATTTTTGAATTTAATTTTTTCATCTTACTTAAAAGATTTATCATCATAACTCATAAATTAAGTAGATATTATTTTTTAATAGTCACGAGTGATTATAAAATAATATTTCTTCATAATTTTTATTAATTATTAATAACGTATACACTCTATAAATACACTTCTTGAACTCAAAACTTTTATAGAAAATGAAATAATTACCTAATCTACATATTTTATGATCATTGGATTAAGGGAAATCAAATGTTGAGATTAACTTTTTGTTTCTTTTTTCCAGTGAATATCTTTTCATTTTCTAATGTTAATCTCAATATTTAATTTCTCTCATCTAATGGTTCTAAAAAGGTAAATACATTGTAATTTGATCCTACCCTTTTTTAACAAATATTTAGCTAATCTATAATTTTTTGTTTAAACAGTTTTAAATAGTTAAATGATAAAATATTTAAATGATAAAATAGTTAAATAGAGGATGAAATTATGTCAAATTGAAATATAAGAACTAAATCTAAAATTTCAATATAATAGAGGGATCAGAACCACATTTGGACCAACAAACCATAAATAATTTTGCAGTATGATGTTCTATTGCTACCAAGCTTATACAAAGTGCTGCAACATTTACTGTAAGCTGGAATTGAATGAATTTGTGGACGTTGGTGCAAACACATCTTCCCCACCTCAAGACTGTGTCGAGGGAGGCTAAATTATCATCGAAGACGACGATATTCGAACTCGTTTTCACGAATTCGGTGCCTTGAATTCCCATGGATGGACCTATATCTGCTTCCTTGAGTGCTGGTGCATCATTTGTGACATCCCCTGTGAGCACTGCACCATGAGAAGTTCATCGAATTGAGACGATCTTGCAATGTACCGGGTTTTCTCGACTCTTTGATCTCCGATCTTCAGGCACACGATGTATCCAACCACGATATCGAACACCAACCTCCTCGTACAACGTCAATGAATCAAAGGAACTACTTGGGTAATTCTCAATTAAACATCAGTTGAGGCGTTTGCCGGAGAAACATGTGGTCAGGACTTATATAAAGGCTTAATTATAAAATAAGTGTCCAAATTATATTTTTTTAAATAGGCACCCATACTTTTTTTTTGAATCATCCAAGTGTCTAACATTACAAATATTATCATTTTAGATGTTTGGAACGTAGATCATTAAAAAAATTTGTTAAGTGACACGTGTCACGCTCCAGTTATTTTGTTTTTTTAAAACTATTACATTTACAAAAAAAAACATATTTTTCTATAATTACACAAAAAAGTTTCAAATCCCCAAAACTTCCAAAATCCCTAACCCTAACCTCCCTTAGCGGCTATTGCTATCCTCGTCGATGCCACCTTACCATCTCTCTGGTTGGCTGTGGTCTCTCTTATCGTTGTGCGCGACGTTGGATCGCATGGATGTCGTGAATTTGGGGGTTTGAGTTCATCTCAGACGCGGTTTTGGGTTGTGATTTTGTCGCTTCTTTTATCGGAGATGCAACATTTATGGTCGGGAATGGCTTGTCGTATGGTGGAGGTCCGATCTACGTCAAACGATATAGTTTGGACACTTGAGAAAAACTGTATAGTTTAGACACTTATTATATAATTAAGCACCTAAAGTGGTAAGATTTATAACGCTAGATAATTCAAAACAAAAGTTTTAACACCCGTCTAAGAAAAATGGTAATATAATTAAGCCTTATATTAATAGAATAAAAAGCGGACACCGCGTCTATGATGTATGAATTTTGTTGTCAACTTCTGGAGATCTAAAATATATTTGAAGGAATGCTACGTATTGTTTCTTCGAAATTGCCTTCAAGTATATTTGTTTTACACTTGTAGTTCTGAACTCCCTATTCACACCATTTCCGACCAAAGAAAATCCTTGGACTAAACCAATTGGTTGATTTAGTGAGATTAGGCATCATGTCCCTTAAATAAAGTCAGGGTTCAAATCATGGCATTTGCAAATAGAGTAAATTAGGTTGGGAGGATCGCTCTCGCTTCTACAATACCCGAACTAGATTAGTCGGTCAATAGATTGGATACCAGTGATTAATTAAAAAAAGAAAATCCTTGGACTAAATAGTGGTTGATGAGTATATAATTCGCATTTGATCAAATTTAAAAAATTCCAAAGTATTAAAGAAATTATGGACCAAATATAACAACATAAATTGATCGAAAAATTAATGATATGTGCGATTTTACATCTTATTATACGTTGTATTAATAATAATGCCTATGCTTGTTTTAATTAATGAAACTGTAAATACGAAGAAAACATATTCTCATCCCTTTATACCCACAAGTCCTAACAGGATCAAGCTGTTTCCATTAAGCATTTTCTTGTCATTCGCATCATCGTACTCTTCTTCCGGAACTTGTTTATGTGCGAAACCGATGCACCCGAGGCTTCTTGCAGCCATGGCTTGAACCATTTGCTCCAGTCTCTTCCTAGCTTCATCATCGAGTTCTTTCACGGCACCAGAAGCATCATAGTAGCTCGAACACATTGCCAGGATGACCTCAGCAGCTCCTTTCCAGTGAACATGGACAGTGTCATCGATGTTCCTCCCGATCAAAACACCGGTACGGTCTTTCTGGGAATTGAAGGGTTCAACTCCCAGTATTTTCACGCAGCTCTTCTTCGCTTTCTCCGCGTCCATCTTCAGTTCCGATACGGTCCATGAAAGGATCGCCTTCTCTGAAGCTCTGTAAACGCTGTCGGTCGTGTTGAAAGCAACTCCTTGGTGGACCAGTTCAGCAAGAAACGGTGGAATTGAAGAAGAAGAAGACGAAGAACTCTCCTTCATTGATTGTTGACCGACCAAGAACTGTGTCACTTTCATTCGGTTAAGTGTGAGAGTCTCTGTTTTTTCAGTGCAGTGTGTGGTGGTGGCGGTGGCAGAGTCCAGAAGAAGTGTGGTGGCCATTGATGAAGAAAAGGAAAATAAACCCAGAAATGATTGAGGAAGAAGATGATGGAAGGCGATGAAACAAAGGAAGTATTTGGTGTATACTGAAATCAAACGTAAAGTGATGATTTATACAGTTGGATCAACCGCGTGTAGGGTTTATGTTCCTTTTTTTACTTGTTTATTATAATATTTTTGGATGTTTGAAAGAGTTACGTGGAAAATGTACATGGTGTTTCCTAGAAATTGCCATTGGCGAACTGTTCCCAGTTCTTAATCCCCGTTGACGCCGTTCTAGAAAGGCAAATCTTGGGCGTTAAGGCTCTGACTAAAACGCCTGATTTGCCCCGAGAATCTTTTCTTTTCCTTTTAAAGAATGATGAGCAAAGTACACATATAATTATACTAAAATATTTTTATTATTATTCAAGTCTAGTCTCGAAGTATAAACATAATATTAAACTATTAAAAATGATTATATCACGTTATAAATCGATTGACAAATTTTAATAAATTTAAGTATAATTTTAGATTTTGTTTCATTTTAGCATCCAATTCAGAATTTAATGTTATTTAAAAAAAATAAAAGTTTAAGTACTAAACACGAACTAAAATTGATAGTTTAGGTACTAAACGCGTTAAGTTTTTAATGGTGTGGTAATAAAATGAAATGAAAACTAAATGTTAGGTAAGATTGTGAAAAAATGAAAGTTTGAGTACTAAAACGGATCAAAACTGATAGTTTAGGTACTAAATGCATAGTTTACCCATAATATTATTATATATAATTGTCTTCCTAACAGCAGTCAAAGCTGTAAGTGATGGTGAAAGATACAACTAGCTAACGCATAGATGAGTCTACAAGCAGGGTTCAAAAACCACTTAATTTGCATCATACTGAGTTTCATTTAAGGAACATTCATGACTTGGATGGACTGCAACATGTCCGAGACTGTGACTACGAGGTTGCCGGATTTGATCATTCCTCTAGCCTTGAGTAACGAGAAGGTTTTGTTGAGGTTGCTTTCCATGTCGTCGGAGAAGCCGAGACGGGAGGGAATGAGTCATTGTAGGTTCAGACGTCGGCGGGTGGAAGTCGTGGTCGTAAAAGCAAAGATGGGGCAATCCGGTCGACAACGTGAAAGAGAGACGCCATGTGGCCTGTCTTTGTGTAGACAAAAAGGGCATCCACCTCTAAATTGTTAGCTGCAGATCATATAACCAAACTCATGTCAAGACCATAATTAATGAAAGAACTCTATCAGCTCTAGTTTCTCGAGTTCCATGGCGTCGCTTGGCCGGTGGTTCTTTCGACTTCAGACCGTAGGGAATGAGACACTGATCCAGGATTTGTATATGCATGCACATAATGTAAACACATAATTAGAAATAGATTTTAGAACCAAAGATTCTTACCCATCTTGGCTGCAGAAATACAAATCTCTTCCGAGATACTATCCGCGAACAACGTTCCTACATCCGGCAGTACCATAGCCTCATGGCGTTTTTCCTCCCTCCACCATTTCTCTATTCTCACACCAACACTTCTCAGAACAGCTAATTCCTTGTCACGGTACTGTCCCATTGCCGATTCACCAGAGAGCATTAAAGCATCAACTCGCTCCCTTGCTGCTTCGGAAACATCGGCAACTTCAGCTCGGGTGGGTGTCGGGTACTCGATCATTGAATCAAGTAGCTGGGAGGCAACAATCACTGGCTTGTTTAGTTGCCTGCACACCTGGACAATCCTTTGCTGAGCTGATGGAACCTGTTCCAATGGTATCTGAGCACCCAAGTCCCCTCTTGCAACCATAGCTCCATCTGACGCCAGAATAATTTCTTCCAAGTTTTTATATCATTACTTTATGCATTATAATTTTACTAGACACAGAGAATGAAAAATGAGCACCAAACGTGACATATTGAATTTTAACGTACAAATTTTAATTTAAAGGTTAAAGAAATCATCTTATCTTGAACAAAGATTTTAATTTTCTTCATATTCATACACTATCACTCGTATAATCATTATCTATATCAATGAAGGACTATTTTGAAAAGAAAATTAATAATAATATATTAAAAATGAATTCTGAACTTAAAAAAAAATAAACAATATAGCTATCATTCTAACTTAATCCTCACACTTTTAAATATTTCAATTTCATCCCCAAATTATGACCTTCATTCTAAATTAGTCCTCACACTTTTTGAACATTCCAATCTCATCACAAGCTAATCACATCCATTGTTAATAAAATCATTAGGCCAAGTAATATTATTACGTGTTTAAAAAACAAAATTTAGGTTAAATTATGGTTGAAACTGATTACATAATTGGATGAATTTGGGGATAAAGTTAGAATATTCAAAAGTTTGGGGACTAATTTAGAAATAGGGTCATAGTTTAGGGATAAAATTAGAATGCACAAAAGTTTAAGGACTAGTTTAGAATGAGGGGTATAGTTTGGGGATAAAATTAGAATATGCAGAAGTTAAAGGACCAATTTAATATGACAGTTGTAATTTGGGGATATAAGATGCAATTAACTCAAAGTTAAATGACAAAGTGGCCACCTAATCATCACTAAGTCATACACGTCACCTTGACCGTGTACACCAGTTCAAGCATCAATTCCCCTCCATCTCTCTTATATTTATTTATTTCTTCTTTTTCCTCTCTAATATTTTCCCACTTTCTTCCTAAACTTCCAAAATCAGATCGGATTTTCTCCAAAAACTTCCGGTTTATCCTACTCCACGATCGCCGCCGTTCGTCGTCTTCACCGCCAAGTCTCTTAATTCGGGTAAAAAGTAGTTTTTGAATTTTCTTTATATCGTTTCTTTAGTTAGATCCCATTTTTTGATCGGTTTATATACAAAATCAAAGCGGTTGATTTTTTTTAATTATTAAGGGAGAAGCGAAAGATGGGGGCTTTCATATCGAAGTTTTGGTTTATGTTATTTCCGGCGAAGGAATATAAGATTGTGGTGGTCGGGTTGGATAATGCCGGCAAAACGACGACGCTCTACAAGCTTCACCTCGGCGAGGTTGTTACCACCCATCCTACTGTTGGTAGCAACGTTGAAGAGCTTGTTTATAAAAACATCCGCTTCGAGGTAACTTTTTTTTGAGATTTTATTTACGATTTCTCGATGGTTTAATTTCTGGGTTTTCATTGCTTTAATCTTATTCAATTTAATTATGTTAAGTTCTTAGTTTCCCCTAAGGGCTTTGTGTATTAGTTCAATGATTTGAATCTTTTAGATTTGGAAAAGGTTTGAGGGGCTGAATCGAATAGGCCTAAAACTTGGAAATCATTTCTTAGTTTTCATTTTCTGATTATTTAGCCTGTTGAATGTGATACTTTCTGATTCTTGAACCATGGTGAATATCTGTCTAATTATGATCTTTTACGAGCGTGGTGAAATTAACTCATATTTGAAGGGAAGTTAGTTACCACATAGGTTTTGATACTAAGAAAATGGTTTTTTGAATTTGTTTGATGCTTAGAAACTGGCCTTTGGAACTTGTTTAATATGTGTTGAACATATGAGGATCCCTCCGGAAATAAAAACGAAAACATGGTCGAGACACGACTAAACATGTTGCTGGATGCATCGAAGGTTTTCTTTTTATTATTTTTCTCTTAAATATGGAATCAACAACTAGTAATTAGGTTCCAATTGTTTTTTTAAGGTTCATGTTCTTACATACAAAAGTAATATTTTTGTTAATATTTGATTTTTAAAAAATAGCTTTACATTTAACTGTATATTATCATAAGAAGTTGTTTTTATTGTTGTGTCTTGCCATGTTCATGTCTTAATTGTTTAGAAGCTTCCGTTCCCCCCATCTGTGTTCTGTCATGATTGCATGTGCATGTTAGTTAATTATGTGTTATGGTAGCAACAAAATATAAGCAATTTCTAATTATTTTGTTCACATTGAATAATAATGAACACTATCTAATCTAATAAGAAAAATTAACATTACAAAAAAAAACATTTTGTAAACTGCGCCTAGGACCACCTCCTTTCCAATTCCCTCAAATTTCGAAAACCCACACAAGACCGCCTAAAATCTGGTCGTCCTATCCTGTCCTGTTCTGCTGATTCCGACCACCCATCTCTTCCTGCCCTAGTCCTTGACCGGAGTTTATGAGTTTTGACCTTGAAATGTTTTACAAGAAAAGCAAACACCTTTAATAGGAAGTTAAAATAAGGTAAATCTTGACAACCTAAGCTTGAGTTGTAGATATCGGCTTGAGCAACGAGTTCATGAGTTTTGGCCTTGTTTGTATTATCCGGTCACTGCTCTGCATCTCTCCAATGTCTTTTGATATCCTGTTTTTAGTCCTACTACTTGTTACTCTGTCTTACTTCATATTCCGTCCTTCACTTTGTTGAGAACAAGAATGTTTTTAAAGGGTTATCGCAGTTAGTCTCCATTACACTACTCTTTGCATCTGCATTCAACCACTATTATATATATATATATATATATATATATAACACTGCTATTTAGGCTATTATTGGAGGGGGGCAGTGCCTCTACCTTGAAATAGCAGCTGCCGTACTGTTATGCCGCAGCTATTTGAAACCCCGAGCTGTACAACTATGAAACATCGCACATCTGTTTTGCAATTTCCTGTTATTCATGGCCATATGTTTATCTATAAACCAATGGTTCGTCAAGAGCTTTTAAGCTGCCTAGTTACAAGCCTATTAAGCACATTTTACTAGTTCCACTAACAAAGCTCTACAATTCTTTTGAAAGGAAAGATCATTATGTGGCTTGATAAAATATATGTTTGCCCTATATATTGTATTATCCAGTTTTATGTCATAGGTTCTTTTAAGAGACTTCTTGACAGTAGCAGATTATATTGAAACGACACAATTGTTTTCCGTGTATGCCTCTTGAAATATACGATGCATGTTAAATACGATGAAATGGACAAACCATCATTGTTCACTATGCTGCTGATTGGATGGATCTGTACGCGCTCCATTCCTTGTTTACCATCATTTCTAATGTAGTTCAACTGTTCGAGTTGAGTCGCTCTTTCTTTCTCATTTAGTTCTCGAAATTCTATAATGTGAAATAACTTAACTGTTGATTGCCTGTTTAGCTAGATAGCATTGGATTAGATTATTTGCATCACGTCTCAAAATATGACGAGTTTCGTCACGGAATTATGCTAAGCCGAGGAGAGTTGAGATTTTATGTTTGTGCTGGACATCTAATGTTTGTATTTGCCTCAGGTATGGGACCTTGGAGGACAAGATCGACTAAGGACATCGTGGGCTACATACTATCGCGGAACTCATGCTGTTATCGTGGTGATAGACAGCGTGGACAGGGCCAGGATCACCACTATGAAGGAGGAGCTCTTCAGGTTGCTCTCACACGACGACCTACAAAATTCCGTTATACTCGTCTTTGCAAATAAACAAGACCTAAAGGATGCAATGACCCCGGCTGAAATCACCGACGCCCTTTCGCTTCACAGCATAAAAACTCACGATTGGCACATCCAAGCCTGCTCTGCACTCATCGGAGATGGACTGTACGATGGTCTCGGGTGGATCGCAGAGCATGTTACCGGACAATCACCAAGTTAAGAAAGGGAGCTGATCAATGAAAGAAAGCTCCATTCATTCATCATATATTATGGATTCGGATCGCTGAAACAGAGTAAACTTCTTGTGTACCATCCGTCTGCTGTATGAACTTTTCTAGATCGTTTTAAAAATTTCAATTTGGGTCAGGAAATTGATATTTTCTGCCCAATGAAAGCATTTTTAATCATTCATAACTAAACTCTATCAATTCAATATTTAATCATTCATAACTAAACCCTATCAATTCAATATTTATTCTTCTTCTAAATTATTTCTTTATTTTCCCATATATCTTATTATTTTATTAGAATAACAATGATTTAGCAGTAATTTATTACTTTTATGGGGGGAAATGCAGTTATTCAACTGCAACTTCGATCTGATGAATTTACTTGATTTGATAATAGCACAAAACATGACTAAATTAATAAAATTTTAAACATTGATGATTAAATTTATTGAATTATTTGAATTAAGATTAGAATAGTAAAATTTATAAAATTTGAGGACTAACAATGTTATTATTAGACCAGACCACATTGAACGTTTATTTCAATTTTTATTAGAATGACATGTTTGTAACATTATCTTAATAGAGTGAATAAATTGTAATTTAAAAAAAAGAAAATGATCAAATTAAAAAGATTAAATTATGTATTTAGTATATAAATTATCAATTTTGGTCCGTTTTGGTGCCTACACTTTTAGTTTTTTAAAACCATACCTTAAAGTTTAATTTTTGTTTCATTTTAATACCCCATTCAAAATTTATCTTTAAGTTTGAAAAAGATTAAAAATTAGATATTAAAACATATCAAAACTTATAGTTTAAGTACTAAATGCATAATTTACCCAATAAATAATAATGATAAGGCTAATAAACATGACAAGAATAGTCTATATTCAATTCAAAAATCGGTAATAAAGCGGTCGTTGATCGGTGATGTTATTGATAAAGTAAAGGAGGAGTCGTGAGAGAGAGAAGAAGCTCGAGAGAAAGATTAGTAAGAAGTTCTTTTCTACCCGTCATAAGGGTTTTTATACTAACATTTAGTACAAGTATCAAGTGCAGAGTCATGATGACTATTCGTCATAGTAGGTCAAAATGCTCCGTAGTTATAATCAGTTATTAATGAATTTAGCTCATGTATATAATTTGAGATCATCATATATAACATCGCAAACTCATAACTAACCGGAGGATATAAAACTCTATAGATTTTAACTATATACATTTTCAAGTTTTGCTAACGAGGGCGATTCGGACACTCTTTCAAGGTTAATTAACTTACCATTTATATTAACAACATTGAATTAAACGGTCATAAAGTAGCTTAAAAGACTACCCTTGCACCACTTGTTAGCTAAAATCAGTACATAAATTCTGGGTATCCCAAACTTTCCAGCAAAAATAAACTGAAAACAACTCAAGGGCAGGCGTAAGATCACTTCATTGGACGGGTTCAATGTAAGGGCTATCATCGTTGGTAATTTCACGTTAGGAAGACAAGTATTTCTAGATGAGTTTATAAAAGATTCCTGAGTGACGAGATCTTTACTTGCGGATCCCATCGCTGTCCGACCGGCTCGATCTGTGTTCATGTTGACATGTACCGCACATATATCAAGGATCATATCTTTCTCTGGAGAATCCCAGTGATGATAAAGTTCTTCGTCTCCTTTTCGGCGATGATGGGTTTTGAGGGGTTTGTCATTGTCATCAAACTGACATCATTCAATGTCTTAGTGACCAAAATTTAATAAAACGACAACTTTTTATAATTTTGGTGAAAAATATACAAATATAAAAGGTAAATGATCATTTTGATAATTTACCTTCTTATTTTTTTTGCAAAAAATGAAAACATCAAATATCATTAAATAAAAAAAATAAAGCATTGATTCTTTTATTAAATCGCCATCATTATTGGAGGAGAATCAATTGAATTACTCCAAATATATTACATTAGCATGCTTTGATATTATTTTAAGCATACATGATGTATCCTTTATGATGTGGTAACTTCAGCTCAAACCTCCTCTGTAGTTGGTGGTGTCGGTGCCGATGCCGGTGCCGGTGTTGGAGATGAAGATTAAGATGATGATGATGATGATGCAGAAAGAAGATCTTCGATATCATTTGAAATATCGCTGAACATAATTGCACATCATAAGTTATTATACATAAGTTACATATAATAACTAAGAGAATAAAAATAAGACTAAATTGCTTAAGATCCTCAAGCTATTGGCTCAATTTTATTTTAACTATCAAACCAAATATTTTGTCAATTAGGTCACTAAATTTTTGATTTGGTTTCAACCAAACCACTGACGTTAACTGTTAATCATCGTGAACTATCACATAGCATCGTAATAGTCAGCGTTCAATTCGATAATCAAAGGACCATAATGTTTTTTCTCAGTTTAAAGACCAAATAAATTCATGTGCCACGTTAATTTGTTACACACCTGATGTCTCCATTATGAAGTGCTTCTACTTTTGATGGTGTCAATGTCTTTTTATGAAGTGACTCTAGAGTTGCTGGTGTCAATATCGATGTCAACGTCGGAGCCAATGCTGGCGGTGATGAAGAAATAAGGTTCTCAACCTGATTTTGAATACCGCTGGACATAGTTGCACATCACAAGTTATTATACATAAGTTACATATAAAACTAAGAAAATAGAAATACTAATAAATTACTGAAGATCATTAAATTATTGGTTTGATTCTATTTTAACCACATGACCAGAAATTTTACTAATTAAATCACAAAATTTTTAATTTAGTTCAATCAAGCCATCAAAATTAAATGTTAACCACCATGAATTATCACGTAGCATCGTAATGGTCAATGCTTGATTCTATTCTAATATTTTTTTCAGTTTAAGGGTTATATTTTTATAAAAATTTAAGAGCCTCAAATATCATTAAAAAATAATAGTAATTCTCTTGTCAAATCCTCATCGTTATTAGATGAGAACCAATTGAATTACTCTAAATATATTACATTAACATGCTTTGATATAGGGGCGGATGCACTAAGCCCCCTAGGGGTCAAGTGCATCCCCATTCTTTAAAAAAAAAGTGAAATTTAGTATAAAATGTTAAATAAAAATGGAAAAAATAAAAAGTTTTGCACACCCATTATTTTAAAGAAAAGAAAATTAAAATTTTGGACCTCTGTCTATAAATTTTTGGATCCGCCACTACTTTGATAGTTTTTTGCATACCTGATATCTCCTTTATGAAGTGACTCTACAGTTGACGGTGTCAGTTTCGAAGTCAATGTCGGGGCCAATGCTGGTGCCAAAGATGGTGATGAAGATAAAAGGTTATCAAACCTATTCTGAATGCCGCTGAACATAGTTGAACATGACAAATTATCATACATAAGTTACATATAAAACCAAGAAAATAAAAATAAGAGTAAATTACTTAAGACCATTAAGACAAAGAGTTTTACGAATTAGGTCACTAAACTTTTAATTTAGTTTGAATCAAGTTATCGGCATTAATTGTTAATCACCGTGAACTACCACATAGCATCATAATGATCTATATCTAGTTCTATTGACCAAAGGTCCAAAATATTTTTTTCTCAATTTAAAAGTCACATTCAGTGCAAAATAATTGTATTTCTTTTATCATCTCCGTCGATATTGGAAGATAACCAATTGAATTACTCTAAATATATATATTATATTAACATGCTTTGATAATTTGTTGTATATCTTATGTCTCCTTTATGAAGTGACTCTGCAGTTGTCGGTGTCAATGTCGATGTTAATGTCGGAGTCAATGTAGGTTTCAAAGATGGTGACGACAAAAAAATGTTGTTAACCTTATTTTGAATACCACTGAAATAGTTGCAAATCACAAGTTATCATACATAAATTACATATAAAACCAAGAAAATAAAAGTAAGAGTAAACTACTGAAGATCATTAAACTATTGATTCGATTCTATTTTAACCACAATACTGAAAATTTTACCAATTAAGTCATCAAACGTTTAATTTGGTTTCAATGAAGTCATCTACATTAATTATTAACCATCATGAACTACCACGTAGTATCATAACGGTCAATGTTTGGTTTCATTGGTCAAATGGACAATTTTTTTTTCAATTTAAAAGCCGCATTAAATACAAAATAAAGTTAGAAGCCACGTTAGTCTTTTTTTAAAAAAAAACAAAAATTGAAAGTATTAAATATCACTAAACCAAAAATAATTATAATTTCCCTACCAAATTCCTATCGTTATTAGAGGAGAACCAATTGAATTACTTCAAATATATTACACTAATGTGCTTTAATAATTTGTTGCATACCTGATGTCTCCTTTATGAAGTGACTCTACGGTTGTCGGTGTTAGTGTCGGAGCCAATATCGGTGCCAAAGATGATGACGAAGACAAAGGGTTGTCAAGCCTATTTTGAATACCGCTGAACGTAGTTGCACATCACAAATCATCATACGTAAGTTGCATATAAAAGCAAGAAAATAAAAATAAGAGTAAACTACTTAAGATTATTAAAGTATTTGTTCGATTCTATTTTAACCACAATATCAAAATATTTGTCAATTAGATCATTAAACTTTTAATTTTAGTTTCAATGAAGTCATCGGTGTTAATTGTTGACCATTATGAATTATCATGTAGCATCATACCAGAATTGTCCGTCCAGCTCAGTTGGTAGAGCACAAGGCTCTTAACCTTGGGGTCGTGAGATCGAGTCCCATGGGGGCCAATTCATAATTTGGAGGTCTCCACGGAAACTGCTCTCAATCTGGCATTGGGGGCACAACCTACTATCCTACCTCCCCTTATCCCATTACATATGGGAATAAGGGTCAGTTAATTTTTTTTAGCATCATACCAGTCAACACCTGGTTCTATTGGTACAAGAGTTGGAATAAATTTTTTCTCAGTTTGAAGGTCATATTAAATGCAAAATAAATTTAGTGGCCACATTAATTTTCGTTTGACAAAAACATGCTTTGATAACTTGTTGCATACCTGGTGTCTCCTTTATGAAGTGACTCTGCAGTTGTTGGTGCCAATGTCGATGCCAATGTCGGTGCAAATGTCGATGCCAATGTCGGTGCCAATGTCGATGCCAAAGATGACGAAGAAGAAATAAGGTTATCAAACCTATTCTGATCAACGCTGAAGACATATAGTTGTACATCACAAGTTATCATACATAAGTTACATATAAAACCAAGAAAACAAAAATAAGAGTGAACTACTTGAGATCATTAAACTATTAGTTCGATTCTATTTTAACCATAATATCAAAACTTTTGTCAATTAGGTCATTAAACTTTTAACTTGATTTTAATGAAGCCATCGACGTTAACTGCTAACCTCAACATCATAACAATCAACGTCTGATTCCATTGATCAAAGGGCCAGAAACCACATTGAGTGCAAAATAAATTCAACGACCACATTAATTTTTTTTGAGAAATTGGAGAGCCTCAAACATTATTAAGTAAAAAAAATGATTCTCTTGTTCAAATCCCTACCATTATTGGACGAGAACCAAATTGAATTACTCCAAATATATTTCATGAACATGCTTTGATATTTTGTTGCATACCTATTGAATCCTTTATGAAGTGATTCTGCAGTTTTTGGTGTCGGAGCCGATATCAATGTTGGAGCCAGTTTCGGTGCCGGCGTCAACGTCGGTACCAAAGATGGTGATGAAGAAAAAAGGTTCTCAAACCTATTCTGAATACCGCTGAACATAGTTGCACATCTCAAGTTATCATACATAAGTTACATGTAAAACCGAGAAAATAAAATAAGAGTAAACCAATTAAGAACATTAGTATAATAACATATTTAATGCTATTTAGACATTATGTCAATTTATTCATAATTTTAATAAAATTAATTTTTTAATAAGATGATAACACATGGGGTATATGGCCGTGCTTATCCCTGATCAAAGCTCAACATTTGATTTATGGTTGAAGTAAAACCCACATTGATATAATTAGGAATGGCAGAACGACCCGAATCCGACGGAGAAACCCGAAACCCGGCTAAGTTCGGGTCGGGTCGGTTTGTATAATATCGGGTCGGGTATCGGGGTAAAATTCGGGGATTTTTTTGAGTTCGGGGTAAGGTATTCCCGCCCTCCCCGATTATATATATATATATATATATATATAATATTTTATAATTTTTATATTAATTATATATAATATTTTATATTTTTATATTAATTATATATATAATATATATAATATTTATATTTTTTATATTAATTATATAATAAAAACCCTAAACCCTAAACATTTAAACCTAAACCCTAGCTTTTATAATTATTAAAGTGAAATTTGGTTGATTTTTTGATAAATTTCTCAATGTAGGGAGCTACCAAAGAAAGTGACAAAAGTAGCACGACAATTTTGGATGACTTTATTTGACTTAATATTACGTATGCATCTTCGTTGTATGATTTGAATATCGGAACAAGTTTGTATTTAATTATGTATGTGTTTTATTTTGGAGTTTAGACAATTATTTAGAACTGGGTTTGAATTTGTGATTGTATTTTGAATTGTAAATCATGTAGACTAATTTTTCAATTTTTTTTTGATCGCTTTTTCTATTTTTTATGAAAACTACGGTTGCTTGGTTTTTTCTCAGGATCGGGTCGGGTTCGGGTTCTCGGGATCGGGTCGGGGACGGGACAAAAAAAATTTCCGACGGGGCACCCTGATAAAAAACCCGATGGAGAACGGGGCGGGGACGGGGATTTATTTCGGGGATGGGGATAGAGACGGGGACGGGGAGCAAAAGCCGCCCCAAACCTACCTCGTTACCATTCCTAGATATAATATATAAATAGTGCGGAGCAAGTGTGTTATAGTACAAATGTACTTAAATGACATGTCAGCAATTCGATTAATAGCTAATGGTTGATGCCTTGATTAAAACCAAATTAAAGATTTACTAACCTACTTGACAAAATTTTTAGTTGAATAATCAAAATAAAATCGATTCAATAGTTTAGTGACATCGAGTGTAGGTTACCCTAAAAACAAATGCATATATAACTATTTTTTTTAGTTTCCATGATTCTTTTTCTTCACCTGAATGTTGAGGTCCAACCACCCCATGACGAGGATTTTCCCTTCGTGAAGTCCATAGCTGGTCCGGAAACATCCGAACCCGGCACGAAAGCCGCTTCGAAGTCTTTCATTAGGGCGGGCGAAATCGATTTATCGTCGATAAAGGATTGAACTGAAAACATCATGAACATTGAGATCAAAGCAATGACCAAAATATTCTTTGCCATTTTTTCTCTGTTTCTTTGTAATCAAAAGAAAAGAGAAAGTAAATGGGTTTTTTTTTTATTATTATTATTGAATATAAATTTATTCAATGAAATGTGATGGATGAATCAAGTTGAAAACATCACAATTTATAGTCTTTTTGGAGGAGACATATGCGGCGAGTCCATAGGCAAAGGGACTATTTCATTGTTTTTTCTATTG
The DNA here is from genome assembly GCF_006381635.1 of Hibiscus syriacus. Lineage (NCBI taxonomy): Eukaryota > Viridiplantae > Streptophyta > Magnoliopsida > Malvales > Malvaceae > Hibiscus > Hibiscus syriacus. Next base: position 534,000 of record NW_024062797.1, read on the forward strand.
GTTGGGTTTTACACCTAGTTTAGGCTGTTGTTAATAGTTTGGATTGGTCAGATTTTCTTAGATCAAAAAGTACGAGCGGATGAATCGGTATCGATTTTTATTTGAAATTAAAAGATGTTATTTGATTTCGATCGTCTTGATATTTGATGATATTTCATCTGTCTCAAATTATAGGTGAAATAACAATTATGTCTTTACTTATGACATGTTTTTTCTATATCCGCCGGCACTTTCTTTTATTGATATTCCTTGGTTTGGACTATCGCATTGGATTTAGATACGTTGTTTTCATTGACACTTTGTTTTGTGATTGTCGGTACTCTATTAATAGTTTAATCTTTGGTTGTGGTTCGTTTGATGGTGTAGTCAGGTTTTTTTGTATCTATCTTTTGTTCAATATTTTTAGATGAGGTTTTAATTTTTTTTATGGTCTTTATATGATTTCAAGTACCTAGTTTCTTGTGTTAATGATTATAAGGACATGTGTAATTATATCTTTATTTTAATTTTAGGTAATATCTCTTTTTTAATAAATTAATAGCTTCTATATTTATTAAAAAACAACATATAAAATTAAATTAAATTAAATTAAAGCTTATCAAAATTCAATATTTTGACGATCTCTATTTCCCTGAGTATGCTTATTCCAATAAAATATGTTCGAAAGTTGCAATTCTTCCTATTGTAACCATCTGAGTTGATATTCGATTTTGATTTATGATTGTTAGTGATCTATCAATAGTTTAATATTTGGTTGTGGTTCATTTGACGATGTAATCATATATGTTAGTATCAATCTTTTATATGAGTTTTTGATTTTATTTTTGTATGTTCATTATATGATTTTAAGTGGCTACTTTTTAATATTAATAATTATAGGGATATGTATAACCATATGTTTATTGTATTGTTAGAGATTGTCTATTTTTTAATAAATTAAGTAGCTTCTATTTATATTAAAAAAAGCCATCATATGTCTGACCCTAGCGATTTGCTTTCTTTTCTCTATGCCCTTGTCTCTTTTTTCTTTCATTAGCATGCGACGACACTAGTCTTGGTACTGGTAGTCATCACTAATATTTTCTTTTTATTTCACATATTTGTCTTTTTCTTTTAGAATAACCATGTCTTTATGACACGAATTCATCTATTTTCATAGTACGCTTTTTCTCTGCTTTCATAGCACGCTATGACTGATCAAGATGACGCTCATTTGTTATCTCGTTGATCTTTCCTGCTTTGAACTCTTGAATTGGATTTGGATACGTAACCTGCGATCGCATATAATTATGTCGTGATGCTTGGATCTGATTTGTGTTATGTCGATGGTCTTTCAGTAGTTTAAATACCTTATTGTGGTTTGTTTGTTTTAACATTTAGATCTGTTCGTATCTACCCGTTGTTCGAGTTTTTCTAGATGAGATTTTCATATTTTCCTTATATGGTCCTAATATGATATTAAGTGACTAGTTTCTTAATGATTTTAAAAGAATATCTCAATTATATATCTAATTTACGATTTTTATCATAAATTTTATTGTAATTTTGGATTTTTCTTATTTATTAATAAAATTAGATGCTTTTATTAAAAAAACATATAAAAATTAAATTAAAATTCATCAAATTTCAATATTTTGAGCATCTCTATCTACCCGAGTATGCTTATTCCAATAAATATTTTGTTACTTCAGGTGGTAAACAACTTGATATCGCTTAAATAAAGTTTCAAGTTTGAGTCCTTCTATATGCATAAAATCAATACTGGGAGATTCACCCACCAAAGTCATGTTTTTGACACGGGTCGATCCGGATTAGTCAAGGTGAAGCCTTGGAATCAGGAGGGCAACAAAAAAAATATTTTTCTTTATTTAACAAGTCATTTTGTAATTTTAAAAGATTTATAAGTTGCACGAACCATAAGACTCAATGATAAATAAATTATTATTATTCCTTAAGGTTCTGAATTGAATTTAAACACTACATATATAGTACATATATAGAGAAATATATGATAAATGAATTATTGTTATTACTTAAAGTTCCGAACCGAATTTAAACACCACATATATAGAGAGATATGAGCATACAACGTCAAATAAATTCTCGTTTCATATAATACGATAACTTTTGACATATATTAATTGAAAAAATAAAAATTAATAACAGTGATTTTCCAATCAAGTCTCCATCATTATAGGACGAGAAATCAATTGAATTACTCCAAATATATTACATTAACATATTTTGATAATATATGTTAGAACAATGAAAAAAAAGAAATTATTATTTATGAATGTTGATTTATTCAGTGAAATGTGATGGATGATATGAGGTTTCATTCATGCTAATTTATAGCATTTTGGAGGAGAAATATGCGGCGAGTCCATCGGTAGGTCACGCTTTGTTTGAGCGGTTGTAGACAATTTCTTATTTTTAAATTTCCAAATAGATTGTTTAATGTGCTCTAACAATTTATTTGTTTAAAATTATTTTTCTATAAATTATTAATTTTTAAAGATGACAGATGGATACAGTTTCGTGGATTTCATATCGTACCCATTCAATTGGGACGATGATGAATATAAGTTTGATGGGTAATGGGCGGGTGTGGATGTAAAATGTCATACCCTAGTGGGTAGTGGGTAAATGATGAGTTTAAGACTTTACCCGCTATGCATCCTCCCGCCTACTAATTACCCACCATATAAATTTTAAACCATTATGAATTTAGGTATGATTTTTGAGACTATTCTATAAATCTTAAGATTTTATAGGACATGACTTGCAATTTAACCAAATGTTAGGATAAAAACTCAATTAATCCTTGATTTATTTTATTATACTTCTATTTGTTTTATATTTTGTTGATTAAGCAATCTGTGAGATTGCTGCTAGGCTGGTATTGACGATTATAGACAGGTACAAGATGGATGGTGGGTATCAAGTTGGGTAGTGGGTATCAAGTTGGGTAGTGGGTGTGAGGGTGGATTTGAGAATATACTCGCGTGGGTGATTTGGATTTAAAAATTTTACTCGTTGTAAGTGATGGGTAGGTATTGGATATGAAAACATTAAGCGAGTATAAGGATCAGGAAAGAGATATACGTACCCGTCCCACCAATTTGTCATCCCTGTTAATTTGGAATGCTGACAGTTGATAAACATAGTGACGAAAATAAGATAGAGACGAAAATGATAAATTGAGTCTATTACATAGACAAAAGTAACCCTTAATAATTGTGTTTATCCTAAAATTTTATTTGTATTTACTCCATACAAAAAAATGTATTATTAAGATATATATATCCTAAAAAAAATATTTCTAGATTCATCGTTACTGAGACATAAAATTACACTGGTTCAGATATAAGATATTTCTGGATCCATTACTCTAGCTTCTGGTTTCAACCATCAATTACATGAAAAATAAATTATATACTATTATTTTAAAGTATTTCTTACTTAAACATAATTTTTTAGATTAAAAAAATAAAATTATCAGTTGAATCCGATGAACATAAACCAATAATCATATGATGATAGAATGCTTTTTACTCTTAGTTTCATTGATGATGAGCTTATGTCATTTTTTAACTATTTAATAAAAGAAATTATGTATTTAAATATGTTCGAATATGATGACTTTCAACATATCTTAATTGAAAAATAAAATAAAAACAAAAAATAATAATGATTCTCCAGTTAAATCCCCACTATTGTTGGAGGACGACCACTTGGATTATTCCAAATACATTACATCAATGTGCACTGGTATTCTGTTGCATGATATATCCTTTCTGAAGCGACAGTTCCGGCTCAAACCTTTGTTTTCGGTTTCGTTGCCGGTGCCGGAGCAGAGGCCGATCCCGAAGAAGAAGACGACGACGAAGAAAACAGGTTCCCGACACTGCTCTCAATACCACTGAACGTGGATGAACATCACGAGTTATATCATTCATAAGTCACACACAAAACCAAGAAAATGATAACAAAAATGCATATATAATTATTATTATCTTCACCTGATCTTGTCTTTGGTCCAATCGATCCATGACGAGGATTTCTCCTTTGAATCGGCTGCCGGCCCTGCAGCATCCGCTACCGGCGCAGCAGCATCCACTACCGGTCCTGCAGCAACCTTCAAAGGCCCGGAAACTTTTTCGACATCTGCTATCGATGCATGTGAAACGGTCACGATACCGGAGGCGGACTGAACCGAAAGAATCATGAGCATTGAGATCAAAAGAAGGACCAAAGCGATTTTTGTCATCTTTTTTTGTTTGTTTGTTTGTTTAATATGAGCTTATTCAGTGAAATGTGATCGATGATTAGTGGTTGAAATCATGGTAATTTATAGCGTTTTGGAGGAGGCACACGCGGCGAGTCTGTAGGCAGGTGACTAGGACACTGTTGTAAAACAATTTGCTTGGTGAGCTTATGTTGGATCAAATTGGGAAACAAATGAAATTCAAGGGACCAAATCTTCCACAAGCAAAAATCTAAAGCCAAGTCCGACATATTCATACGGTCATCTTTGGGATACGTGCATGTTTTAACATACGAGATTGATAGATCCACTGAAATTTTAGAGAGAAAAAAGGGTCGGATTTAAATTTATCAATTTATCAGTTAGTGATAATAGATATAATTGCTCTAGTGATCATCTAGGTAGGCATAGGAGAGTTCACCTTCAAAGAAGACAAGCAAAACACTGGGTCATTGATAGTATAAAGTGGAATAAAAAAAAAAAGTATGCCACGTGTCAATAAAATAACCGCATAATTTCCATTTTCACGGTCGGTAAATCGGTTATAACGGAACCGACCGTCGAGCCAACCAAAGCCGCATCTGAAAAATTTTAATTTGCTTTAAAAGCAGTTCAAAAACCTTGGAGCGAGCTAAGGTATTGTTTTTAGGGGGGAAATTCTGAAAGTGTTGCCTGGTGCAGGAGAATGTGCATGTACATCTCGAAAAATCTGCTGATAAGTGGGGAAAGAATACTGAAGGTGCTGAGTGGCACGAAAAATGGTGGGAACATTATGGTGCATCCGGAAAATCTGAGAAATGGGCTGACAAGTGTTGCAGCATTGACCCAAACACACCCCTTGAGGCTGGCCATGCTCATGTCTGGCATGAAAGGTAAACTTCATATCTAGTTTTGATATAATTTTGCATCTTTATCCCGAATTTGTTTATGGTTGCAGTCTTGAACTGGTCGTAAATTTCTTACAAAAGAACATCCTTGTTGATCCCTGTAGAAATTTAACACTATCAAGCTCTCCTAGGGAAGTTGCTCTCAACCTAGTGTTGGAGACAGCCTACTATCTTACCCCCCCTTACCCCATTCCATTTGAAAACAAAGGACAACCATTTAAGCTCTCAAAACATCTTGAAAGTTGAAACGCTTAAATCTGTGTCTTGTGTCATCCAAAGTTTGTTAGAGATTTTATTGAACGATTTGTATGGCATTGCTTGGGTCCTCTGGAGGATGGAGATGTGATATTCATCCAGTTTGAGTTTATATGTTTGATCTCAAGTTTTTGCAACTTTGGCAGTTGGGGTGAACAATATGATGGATATGGAGGTAGTGTAAAATACACCGACAAATGGGCGGAGCGTTGCGAAGGCGATGGTTGGGCGAAATGGGGCGACAAGTGGGATGAGCATTTCGACCCCAACGGGCATGGTGGCAAGGGAAGGATGGCGATCAATGGAATCGCACGTGGGGCGAGCAACACAACGGCTCGGGATGGATTCACAAGTACGGGAGCAGCAGCAGCGGGGAGCATTGGGACACACATGTGGAGCAAGAGACTTGGTATGAGAGGTTCCCACACTATGGTTTCTATCACTGCTTTGACAACTCCGTGCAGCTGCGGGAGGTTAAGAAGCCGTCCGAGGTGGCTGAACAGGTCGAGGAACGGTCTGAACGGTAAATGTTCCGTTAGCTTATTTATTTATTAATTAGTTTATTAAATATACATTATGCATACGAGGGTAAAATTTATTAATTAGTCATAGTTCCTTATGGAGAAACTACTGTTTCGATGAAAAAAGATGAACGTTGCTGAGTTTAGGGCTGAGCAACGAAACCGAGAAAATCGAAAAATCGACACGAACCGAGTAAAACGGTTCGGTTCGGTTTGGCTTTAAACGGTTTGGTTTAAAGGTTTCATTTTTTTGATTCGGTTCGGTTCGGATTTTCCATATGGAACCCATTTGTTCCATATTGAACCGAATAGGCAATTTTTGTAAAAAAAATTATAGTTTCAATTGATTTTTTTATTGAAAAACCGATAAACCGAACCGAAAAACCCGAACCGTTAAAAAAATCGAACCGAACCGAAAAAACCGGTTTTGGTTTTTTCGGTTTTTTAACTATTCGGTTTCGGTTTAAATATCGAAAATCCCTTATTTCGGTTCGATTCAATTTTTTGTAAAAAACTGAACCGAACCGAATACACCCCTAACTGAGTTTGTATATAGAAAACAGCTTTCAGTTGAACATGGAGTTGCTTCATAAATAAATTATTTACCTACGATTATAAAAATAATTAATGAAAATTTAATGTAGTTTCTAAAGTTAAAAATTTATTCAACATAGTTTTTTTATCAACAGAAACTATAGTTAATTACTATATTACTTACGTCACAATTTATGATAATCTATGCTCTAAACCCCTTATCTTATAGTTATACATGAAATTTCCGATGATTATAAGATAGTATGTATTCAGAATTTTTGTTATTAATTAGCAATGTATACATATCCTATAAATGTAACTACTTAAATTCAAATTTTTTGAAAAGATAATATTTTTTTTATCATTGAAATCATTTAATATAGAGATGAGGCATGGGATCCGAACATGATAGGTTTGGACCTGATTTGACCTATTGGATTGGAACTTTAAAAAAGAAAATTCAGGTTTGGGTCAGGTCTTTTAGAGATAATGTTCGGGTCAGGTTCAAATTCAGATTTAAGGTGAAAAATATCTGACCTTGTCAAGAAGAAATGTAATTTTACCTTATATTTTTAAAGATAATTGTATTTCAATTAAATCTCTATGTTTATAGAATAAAAATAATGTTTTTTTTATAAATATATTATTTTAGGTCGGGTTAGGTCATATTTTATCTTAAAATGTCAGGTCGGGTTCGAGTCATACGGATTATGTATAATTTTTAGGTCAGATTTTGGATCAAATAGAAGGCACACAATATTTGGGTCGGATTAAATTGATCGAAAACACAACTCAACTCGACTATACCCATCCTAATCTTATAGATCACTTAAAAAGATGAAAGTCGGTTCATATATGCACACACACACTGAAAGCAGGTTTTTGAAGGTTTAATGAATCTGATCTGCCGACCAAGCATGAGCCTATCTCTCTATCTCAACATTTTAATTATTTGTAATTGTAAATTTAGTGTCGACAGGACTCGTTTGCAAAGCATACACTGTTCTATTAACATTTGATAGATACCAAGAGATATAGTTATATTCTTTAAAAAAATTATAAAATTTAAATATTTTTATTGATAATTTAATTTTTATATTTTCCAAAATTTTATAATTTTAAATATTTTTTTAAAAAACATGCATTTATCTACTTCCATCATTTCCTATGTACATTCAGTGGCTAAACCAACCACAATTTTCAAACTTGCCATTATTCAAAAATGTCTATAACTCACTTGTTGGTTTAAGTGATAAATAATTTGATATCGTTTAAATAATATCTCATGTTCGAGTTTTTATGTATATAAAAAAATTCCGTTAAAAAATTTATTCACTAAAATTTAGTGTGCGGCCCGAAACGGTCTAGATTAATTAAGACGAAACGAACGACAACAAAAAAAAAATGTCTAAAACTCTGCTGCGCTACCCAATACCAATAATAACAACGCGTTGACAGCTTTGCACATCTATATTTTTATAATCCTTCCTTTATTTATTTATTCACTTAGCTCCCTACTCTCCTTCAATTAAATTTGGACGGCTAAACCCTAGACTCCATATTAATAAACCCTACGTTTATTAAATAAAGAAAACGATTGCAAATAATGTTCAACATTGAAAATGTATAGCTTGATTAACTCTCTAATATATTATAAAAAAAATATTATTTTAATTAGGATTAATATTAAATATTGAAATTAAGGATTAATCTCCAATAATCTTTCGTCTTTCCCATATAAAGATATTTAAAATAATATAATTAGTGCATCATATTTTAAAATGGATTGAAGGTGTCTGAAGTTTTCAATTTTTTTTCAAATAAGAAATTAAGTTTGTGAACTTTTTTCACTCATTTAAGTCTTAAAAAATTAAGAAATCGGAAAAATTAAGTCTTTAAATTGAAAAATCGGAGCAATTGAGCTGTTTAACGAATTGTAATTATTAAATCTCAATTATTTTTTTCTGAAATATTGTTACTACGTGATATATTATATGATCGTGTCACGTAAAATTTATAGATTAAAAAATAAAATTAAAAATAATAATAATTTTCATGAAAATATCAAACGATAACACTGTTGTATAATCAGTGGTAGATCCAAAAATATCTTTCAGGGTAAACACACTTATGTTTATAACATAAAATTTTTAAATGAGATTGGTACAAATAAAATATCACTGTGGGCACTATCCGTAGAATAAGTAACTGATCGAAGGAAACACATATTTCAGGTGGGTAGGAAAAATTTTAGGGTAGACACTAGGGGTGTGCAAATCCGGGTCGACGATTTCTCGGTCCGTGTCCCGACCCGGATATTACGGGTACCCGGTAATCGGGTACCCGGATTTTGCGGGTACCCGGTAATCGGGTACTTGATACACGGTTTTTAATTTTTTAATTTTAAATTATTAATTTAAAAAAAATATATAAACAAATTTAAATGTTCGAAACTTCGAATTACATACTCTAATATCCGAACATAAAATTTAAAAGTTCAAAATACAAAATATAATAATTTATAATATAAATAATTCATTATATTTTATATAATTATATAAAAAAATAAAAAAAAATAACTAACCGAGTCCAGGTACCCGAAAAAACTAGATTTTGTGACCCGAGCCCGACCCGGGAAATGTCGGGCCGGGTAATTTTTTTTAGAGAATTACCCGGTTTTTTTTAGATTCGAGTCGGCGGGTCGGGTCAACTGGATCGGGTAATTTTTCACACCCCTAGTAAACACCATCAGTAAAATAATTAATTAATCGAAGAAAACTCTTCAAACTATGGCTCCGTCACTCGGTCACTCGATATAATATAGGGTATCAAATAATCTTAAAAATTTGTTAAATTTAAAGGTTAGTATTAATTAAAGGGGTAAGTAGATTAACATTAGTCATTAGATATGTGATTAACAATAATTAAATGAAGGTAGTAGGAAGGATTGGGAACAAGGTACACAACTCCCCATAATTATGTCCCATACTTGTCCTCTAAACGCCAATCTCTTACAGCTGTTTTACAATTTTAATTTCCCATCACTTGCTCCATAAGAAATTTTAATTTACTACTCTTTGTTTGACCTTATCATTAATTTTTACGATAAATTACGTATTTAGTAGCTAAACTATCAATTTTAGTCTGTTTTAGTACTTAAGCTTTTGATTTTTTTAAAACCATACCTAAAATTTAGTTTTGTTTAATTTTAGTACCCCATTGTTAAAATTTTAGTTTTTGTTTATTTTAGTATATCGTTCAAAGCTTAACGTTAAGTTTTGAAAAATTGAAAGTTTAGGCACTAAAACGGATAAAAAAATGAAATGAAAACTAAATATTATGTATGATTTTGAAAAATTAAAAGTTTAAGTACTAAAACATATCAAAATTGATAGTTTAGACACTTAATGCATAATTTACCCTAATTTTTATTATTTTTAATTGAATTTGTAATGGGATAAAGATGTTTTCCTGCATATATATTCATTTGTTTTATATATCTCAACTTAATTTACATTGTGGGGTAATTGCACCATGTATCCTCAAATATGGTATGGATTTTAAATTTGTCTCCCTAACATAAAATTCTAACTGATTCCTTAAACTATTAACATTATATTAATTAGGTCATTTTACTAATTTGATCATTTATTTAAACGTTAAATTGTAACTCATATCTGATTTAAAGCATACTTAAAACACATGCTTATATTGCAAATAAGTACTCAAGTATGTCCACTTTTTCATTTAAGTACCTAAACTATTTTTTGGTCAAAATAAGTACCTAAAGTTATCTTTTTGGTCAAAATAAGTACCTAAAATATTTTATGTCAAAATAGGTGCCTAAACTATTCAAACTTTTTCATCTAAGTTCTAAAAAAGTTGACATGTGACATTAATTAAATAATACTTTAGGTACTTAGATAAAAATAAATAAATAAATACTTTAGGTACCTATTTTGACCAAAAAGATAACTTTAGATACTTATTTTGATCAAAAATATTTTAGGTACTTAAATAAAAAAGGTAATATGCTCTAAGTACTTATTTGTTAAATAAGTCATAAAACACATGCACTAAGGTGTAAATGTGTACTGAAGAAAGATATTATACTTTTAAGTATTTATTTGTTATATAAGAAGTCTAAAACATGCGCACTAAGTTGTAAATATATGTGTACTGAAGCAAGAAACTAATTTACCCGGATCTGGTGGGTGAGTCTCCTAGCGGAGATTTTCTATATACACAAAGATTCGATCCTAAGACCTTGCTTAAACGATATCAAGCTGCTTACCACGTGAACCAACCCTTTGATAATTATAATGGTTTTACCCCTTAGTTAATGGGACACTTTTATATCTAAATTGACGTTTAATATTTAAATTATTAGTTAGATTGATAAAAAAAAGACATGATTGGTATATACTAAAACTTCAAAGATTCAATCATAATGTTATCAAAGTTTAGCGATTGATATAAAATCTGAAAAATAGTTTGAGGATGTTTAATTCAATTAACCGTTAGATATTAGAAATTTTGACAAATCTTCCTTACATTGGAACTCCTACATAAACCCAGTTAAGCTCCGAGTTGTTAACTCAACACACGCTTACTCTCTCCGTCTTTTTCTCTCCTGAGGGTTTTTTTTCCAGGCAACCAAACAAGCGAAGACATGAGTGGTATACTAACTGAAGAACAGGTTACAGAGCTCAAAGAAGCCTTCGATTTCTTCGACAAAGATGGGGATGGTTAGTTCTTCTTTCTTCTTATTTTCAAGCCTCAAAATCTGATGTTTTAATGGCGTTGGTTTGCAAAATGTTGATCAGGTTGCATTACAGTGGAAGAGTTGGCAACAGTGATAAGATCCCTGGATCAAAATCCATCAGACCAAGAGCTTCAAGACACGATAAACGAAGCTGATGCTGATGGAAATGGAACCATCGAGTTCTCGGAGTTCTTGAACTTAATGGCCAAGAAAATGCAGGTAGTTTAGTTCGATCTGTTCATATATATATATATGAAAATGGTTGATTTTGATTGTGCTGAAAACCCAGGAAAGTGATGCGGAGGAGGAGCTTAAGGAGGCTTTCAAGGTGTTTGACAAAGATCTGAATGGCTATATTTCAGCTTCTGAGGTAAATTTTTCTGGGTTGGAAGCACTGGTTTTTCTGGTTCTGAGGTGAATCCGTGAATGGACTTTCAGGGTTTTGTGTTTCGTTTATGTGTGTAGCTGAGGAATGTGATGATGAAGCTTGGTGAGAAATTGAGTGATGAAGAGGTTGAGCAGATGATCAGAGAAGCTGATCTGGACGGTGATGGTCAAGTTAACTATGATGAATTCGTGAAGATGATGACCACCATTGGATGACCGTCGTCATCTACGTATATGTATATAATGTTATTTGTTTTTGTATTTTTACAATCGTTTTGTTCCAAGGACTACTGCTTCTTTCCAAGGAAACAAATTGATGTGATGTCTTTTCTCATAGTATCCATTGGCGTCTAAGAATCAAAACTTACTTTTATGTACGTAAGGGTACAATTAGGGATAGGGTTGGTCGGATTTTAGTCAAACCGACCTAGCTCGAAAATGTATACATTCCACTTAAAACCTTATTCGATTCTAGTTTAGGAGTGACTTCACCTAATCCAAACCCAAACCGATCTTTTGAGATAAAACCCAAATTCAACCGATCTAACCCGATTCGAAATAAATATATTTATAGAAAATATTATATTTATTTAATAAGAATAGAGATTTAATTGAAAAAAATATAGAGAGAGTTATTGTTGCAATTATCCCTAAATATATAAAGTGAATTTATATTATTTTTCAGGTCGGCTTAGATATTTTTCACCCTAAACTTGAACCCGACCCGAACATATTTTCTAAAAAAAATTTACCCCGAACTCAATTTTTTTAAATCGACTCGATCGGGTCGGAGCCCATTGGGTTTAGGTCTTGTGCCCATCCCAAGGTACAATTATAAATGAACATACTAGGGTTAAGTGAACTATTCATAAATCATTCGTATAACGTTCGTTTTTGTTCGTTTATTAAGTCAAATAAAAGAACATCAACAGAATTTTTATATCCATTTAATAAACGGACAAACACAAACATAAATGCGTTTGATTCGTTTATGTTCACAACAAACTCATTTATCATGTTCTCTTTTACTTTTTATTTTTTACATTTTCATTGTCAATGAAAGTATTGACTAAACTAAACATATCATGAACTTTGGAGTTCAAGTTATAAAACTTAATGAGCTTAAGGATTAGTTGTGTGATTTTATCATTTTGGCAAATATATAATATAAATGAATATGTTCTCGAACATTTTGCAAAATTACATTAAATGAATCGAAAACAAAGGTAAAAAAATAAATATAAATACATCCTTATTTGGTCAAGCCTGATTTATTTACACTTTTTCTTACATTAGTTTTTAGGGAGAAGATCTTATAAAACGTTAAATAAATAAAATTTATTGGTCACGTTAAAGGTTATTTAGGGAAAAAACGTGCACTTGTAGATGAAAGGGGAAGATATGGATCAAAATTGATGTCGTTCTTATAATTTATTGTTTTTGGGTGATTTTGTTTAAATAATTAAAAATTATATTGTTTAGATTATTTTTTTATTAAAAAAAATCATGTTTTGTTATAAAGATAACTGAAAAACTAAAAATATTTTTTAGACGGCAATAAAAATATGGGAAAATGTATCAATGGTCCCTGTACTTTTTTGAAAAACCAATGTGGCACTCGTATTATTTTTTCTCTCAATGTGACCTTCCAATTCAGAAAACAAACTCAATGTGACCTTTTGACCGACGTTTTTCGTCGTTTGACTATTACGATGCTGACATGACAATCCATATGTCATGTTTGAGTTATCAATTTAACTAATTTGTCATGTTGTGAGCCACGTTATCAATCACCATAGATTATCATGTCAACACCATGAACCGTAAAATCAGTATCGTAAACTGCTACATCAGCACTTTAACGATATACATATAAAAATATTGGTCAAAGGTTCACATTAGGCTTATTTTCTGAGTTGGAGGACCACATTGAGAAAGAAAATAATACAAGGATAACATTAGTTTTTTTTAAAGCATAGTAACCTGATTTTTACCAATTCGTCCCATGGTTTTATTGCGAAATCTGCAGCACACATTCATGACTAAATAGTGTTTTACAACAAGTTCATCTAAGCCGGAACAGCTTCGTGAATCCTTCCATTTTCCGATGGAGTCAAGCTCTCGTAGTATTCGACCAGCACTTTCCAGCCCCTGGGGCACATGAATCCGTCCGGAGGGTTCTCTTTGTTCTTTGCGACCGAGCTCATCTGTGGAATTGCAGAAAGCATTTTTTCTGATAAACTTCAATGAAAAGAACTAATATTGCAACCTGAAAATTAAACAAATCTATATGAATATGCAACTAGTGGTATCAATGTACCAGAACATAGTGATTGGATTGAATGCTAGTTATACCCTGAACGGAAGGATGTTCAACTGCTCAAGTCCCGGAGCTATGCTCAAAACCTTTTTATCGTGATCGGCGTCATACAGACCTCTCTTCTCGATGGGATGACCCATGCCTGCTGGATCTCTACCGACGATGTAAAAATTAGCTCCAGCGTTGATCCGAGCCTTTGCATGCCACTGCACTTCAGTTGGGCCAGCATAGTGCATAGGAGATGGAAATATTGAAACCACAGTTGTTTCGGGATCAAGAACACCATCCTAGAGCACCTGATGGAACATGTTGTCGTTAAACCGTAAACCGTCTTCATGGTAATCTACACGGCAAATTTAGAAGGTTGTAATGAATACCTTCTCGTGTTGCTTCATTCGCCAACTAAGCGGGACATCATCACCTTTGTGTAGCCTCCCAGAGGATGAAGCAAAAGTATGGGGTTCTTGTACCCCATCTCGAGAAGCCGACGACGAGTATCATTCATTAGCAAAGCATGGTCATTGTGGAGAGGGTTTCTGAGCTGGAACGCAAACACGGCATCAGCTTTGCGCCTTTCGATCTCCTGACGTAATTCCACAGGAGAAAGTCAGAAGCGATCGAGACCATCATGGTACTTGATCGGCTCTATAACCTTCAATTCACCACCAATGAGCCAATTTCCAGCATTTGTTATAGTTTCTTCAGCATAGGGTAGTCCAGGGGCAGTAGTTCCCCATGTCCTCGCTATCCTTTCTTCCCTGGGGTGCTTGTAAATCTCAATGCTGAATCAATCAAGTAATATATCAAACAATAAGGAATAAAATTACTGAATTCAACAAGACACCTATGCTCATAATAAGCAACTTGAAATTCTAACTAACCTTAAAATTTATAGAAATTGACTATAAAATTTATAGAAATTAACTCTATAAAATCAGATCAAATTGAAATCTATTAGGTTTGGATCAAATGCACATACCTAGATATTAGTTTTTTTGGCCCAATAGGGCAAAGTGGTTTATTATTTAGCCCAATAGGGTAAATAAAAGTTTATTTTGAGATCTACGACATTTTACTACAGTGACCGAAACTCACCATGTTGAGGTGATGAGTTCTAATAAAAAATATTTTTATTCAAATTTTTTATCCCGGTGTTATAAAATATAATAAAAAATGGCTTAATACCAAAATAAATGCTCAAACTATAACCATTTTCCCAAATAGGTGCCTAAACTAATTTTTGTCTCATCCTGGTGTGTAACGTTACAAACGTTACACATTTAGGTGCCTAGGCCAGTAACAGTGTTAATGTCTTGTTAAAAGACAGTGTCACACCTGATAATTTTGAAAATTTTATTTAAAATTAAAAAATTAAAATTATATATTTTTAAAAAAACATAAAGCATAAATTTTGAAATAAACACAAAACTTTGAAAACCTTTATTTCAACCCCTAAACCCACATCGGTGACAAATTTTGTTTTGATGTCAAAATAAATTCCTTCTTCCCAATAGAATATAAGAAATACGTAGTAAAGAGAAATAAGGGTCGATCCTCAAGGACTTAGAAAATTCCCAAATTCCAATTTGAATTGCTTAAACCAGGCGATATGTAGTAAAGAGAATGGGGGGTTTTGTATTAAAACAATTGAAAAAAAATAATTTAAAGCAAAAATTAAGAAAGTAAACAAAAATTTGAAAAAAAATATATAGTAAAAAGCAGCCTCAGATCTTTGTTTTTGATCATCGAAATTGGATTTTCACTTCGGAATTCTCGCCGGTTACAGTCTACAAAGCATTATCCATGTAATTGATTTTCTCAAAGTCAATCTTTGGAAATCCAGCTTTTAATTGAACCAACTACGACAATCGTCGTTAGTGCAAAAACAGTTTAGGAAAAGTTCGACTCGGATTATGTTGTCTCTCTGAGAATCGAACCTGATCTCAGTTTCCTTTAGTAGATCGCCGCTAAGTGTGTTCACAGGAAGTTGGATTTGCTATTCGCCAATCTTTCCTCTCAACTTTAAATCAGAACAACATCCAGACCAACATCGATTTTTTGAAATGAAAGTGTTTTGATTTTATAGGATAGGTCGATTACCTATCCAAGTTTCCAGAAAACTGAGAGTGACATCCTGAAGATGTTAAGAGTTTTTCAATTCTCACATATTGAATTGAGTCATTGCTTAGCCTTTTGGCTTATAAGAAAATTAGATAAGCATTAAAAAAGTCATACTTAGCATGTTTAAAAATAAAACTTAAAATAAAATAAAAACGAAAACTTGAAAATAAATAAAAGAATAACTTTATAAAACCAGAAGCAAGAAGAATAATGAAATATGAATTGTTTCTATAGGTTTACCCTGAGAGGGTATTTATACCCTCTAAAATCCTAGAGATAAACATAGAAATTAAAAGAAAAATAATTTTAAATATAATTCAAATGTTTTTCAAATTTAAACATTAAAATTAAAAATAAATCTCCTAAGATATCTCTGTCCATCCACCTTCCAAAAGGTGCTGACTAGATCTTCTAGAAAACTGCTGTTGACTGGACCTTCTAGAAACTGCTGTTGATTGGACCTTCTAGAAACTGCCACGTCAGACCGTATCATGGCCATAGTCGTGCCCATGTCTCTAGCCGTGACCAAATAATAAAAAATGCAGAATGCACCCTTTTTATTGTTAATTTTAGAAAGTAAGATAATGCATGAAAATAAGCATAATATAACCAAATCAACAGCAATAAATTCATATGATCGAAGAATTAACAAGAAAATATTATCAATTTAGAACACTCATTAGTCGGTCGCAGCCTTTTGTTGTCGACGAAGCTCCACCCGACCTCCCCTCACCCCAACCATGAAATTGTGACCAATCGACAACGAATCAAAGTTTTTAAAACGTCCAAACCCTAGGATTAAAATGGCGATTCCGATGGCCAATCGACAGAAAATACGACGGTATATGAGTAGGAGGATGGCATGGACTACGTCTGTGCTGGTGGTCGTGGCAGGAAAGGGCAGCGGCATCATATTAAAGTTAGGATTTGGGATTTTAGGGTTGTTTTATAATATAAGAAAAGTTAGTATATTTTTAAAAATATCATAATATTTTTAATATTTTATTTAAAAAAATAAATTTTAAAATATCATATTGTGACACGTGTCACTTAACGGGATAAATTAACACCATTGACAGCTCGAACACCTAAACAGGTAACGTTTGTAACGTTAAACATATGAATGAGACAAAAATTAGTTTAGGCACCTATTTGAGAAAATGAGTATAGTTTGGACACTTATTTTTGTATTAAGCCTAAAAATATATATTTTATGAGAAAATGGGTAAAGTTTCGGCACTTATTTTGGACTCTAAACAAAATATATATATATATCAATTAAGTCATTGACCTTATATTTTTATTCTATTTTAATCATTCGATCATTAAAAGTTTAATGAAGATAATAACATAACCTAGTATAATGATAGTTTTAGTCCTTAAAACTTATAGGTTCCATGAATATAATTTTTCCATCCGTGGCTTTTACTTTTTTTCATTATCGTCCCCACATGATGATACTAGATAGAATGGGGCACATATTATATGTACTTTCTTGTTGGCATCAATTAATGGAAATAAAAAGTAAGAACAATAATGAGATGATTTCTAGTCTTACATTGGTATGATTGCATCAAGCAATAATTTGGAGTTGATTTGAGAAAGGGATAGAGAAGGATAGAAACCACCAACAAATATTCATTTGTAATGATGATGATTTCATGATCATTTAGCTCACCTTTCCCCCCTCCTCATTTGGTGGTTCCACCACATTAATTGACATGGCATCCATTGTGGAAGCTAGTATTAATCTACTAACCATTTCAATCCATTATGGTCCCTCATTTAGACTTGATTTTACCTTCTACTTTTGGGTTTAACCCCAAACCATACCACTAAAATTAAAATTAGAATTGAGATCAAGAAAAAGTTTGTCATGTTTGATCATGTGATCTTTTGATTCAATAATGAACTATTCTCTCTTCCTTCATGAAATATACCAAAATTCAATCTTGGTAGATAAATTTTGAATGGGATATTAAGTTTAGACCTAAAAGAATAATGAGAGCTTAGGAACAATAAGTTAATTAAATGAAGTAGAGTTTAACTATGACATGGGTGGGCACAAATAAATTTCAGGTTGGACAGCCATAGTAAAAAGAACAACTATAAAGAAATTCGAATTCTATGGTGGACACATACCCACCCTGGATATACTTTGCATCGGCCACTGGACATGAGGATCCAATGTCATATTTGTATCAAATAAGTTCGAACACATTGTTAAATTAATTGTAAATCTCAAACATAAATCGTAAAATAAAAATAAAATATATCAAAATTTAATCTCGAGAATGAAATTTTGAACAGAGTATCAAGTTTAGGTCTAAAAGGATAATGAGAATTTTAGGGACAATAAGTTAAATTAAATAAAGTGGAATTTAGCCATGGCATGGGGATACAATAACTTGGATCCTTTTAGATTCATAGTATTAAAAGACAAAATAAAAAAGGAAAAAAAAAGATGGAAAGATTTGTAAAAGAAGGGATAATGCAATGGCAGTCAAAGTAAAGAAAAGCAAAAGGGTGATGTTTGGCTCTCTCTTATCAAGTTTTTGTTGTGTGTTGGCCCCAACAGCAATCACCTTTTGTCATCTCCAATAAATTTATCAAATTTAAAGTTAAATCTTTTCATTTTTTAAAATTTAATTTAATTGTCTAAACAATTAAAAAATATTAATTTATTTGCAATTATTAAGTATGCGATTACCCCAATTCACTAGTCATTATTTTTCTATTTTAGGGTTTTCTCTCTCTATTCAATCTTAATTTGTGGGTTTGTAAATTTTAATGTTGAGCTTGGGATTGTAAAGATAAGTTTGAAGAATAAGGTCTAATTTATTTAATATTTAAATTTATAAAATCCTTTTTTTGAATAAAAATTTAATAAGAGTCTTAAATATTAAAATTTGATTTTGTTTTTAAATAATTTAAGGTGATTATAAGGCGATATCTGTTTAAAATCTTTCAACTATTGACAATAAACAATGTAGACGTAACTATTCAAAGTCAGGATCTTCAAAATTAATATTTTTTAGCTATTAAAATCGCTTGATGAATTCTTTAAATCTAATAAATTATCCGTATTATTTCGAATACTAAAAATGAATCTAAAATAAATTTAATTACAAATAATTTGGCAACTGCCGACCAGCCCATTTCAATGTACAAACGGCTATGGGTTCTGAAAGGACTGCATATATATGATGGGCCCCTCCCATTAGCCATTAAAAGTAAGTTAAATTTTATTTTGGGCTATACGGTAATTTTTACGGAGTTATTAGAATTCGTCATCTCGATGTGACGAATTTCATGTCACTGTAAAAAAATTATAGATCCCAAAATAAATTTTGATTTGTCTTAATGGACTAAATAAAAAACCTCATATACTTTGCTGGGCCAATTTTACCTCTTCGTGGAGTCCAATTTGACAAAAATAAAATACTATTTATTTAATTTTTAATTTAAAATCAATTCTTTATTTTTAAAATATTTTTTTGTAATAAAAAAATCCATACATACCAGTTTAGAACTTTTTATATTAAGTTTTCATCATACCTTACAAAAAAAATATGTCAAAAAAATATATTTTCTATTAGTAATAATGTGACTTACTAATCAAACATTAAATATTAAATTATTTGAATTTTAGTTTAATCGAAATAATTATTACAGCACGACATAAATGATTATAAGTTTGAACATGATGAATCTTAATTAAAAATAATATTAGAAAAAATTCATACGATTCGTACCATTTTACCAATTTTCTTCTTTAAATTTCAAAGTTTTCTTTATTAATATATGGGTGTCCGTCCTGAAATTCGATCGTATCAAAAAATTTATATTATTAATATATGTGTTAACTCTACAAAAATTCTAGATCGATCCGTCTCTGTATATATATGTAATCACAATATTATCATGAGTTGGTCAGATCAGAGATTTTTCATCCTAACATCAAACTCGATCCAAATCAACCTCAAACTTCATAGAATTCCATTCAAATTCGATTAAAAATAGATCATGTCGGGTCAATTGAGTCGAAACTCAGCAGACTCAAATCAAATTGTAATCCCTAACTATGAGTGCTTTGTCCCCACATTCGCCATAAATCTTCACTTTTCTCTCAATTTATCTCTCGTCAAATTAATCATATCGTAAACTTTTTCAAATTAAGTCAAACGAAATTGAAAATAAAAATTCTAACAAACAATAATAATCGTGGGTAAACTATGCATTTAACACTTAAACTATAGGTTTTGAATCGTTTTAATACTTAAACTTTCATTTTTTTAAAAATCATACTTAACGTTTAGTTTTCTTTTCATTTTAGTACATCACCATTAAAAAATTAACGCGTTTACTACCTAAACTATCATTTTTTTCCATCTTGATACCTAAACTTTCAATTTTTTCAAAATTTAATGTTAAATTTTGAATGATGATACTAAAATAAAACAAAAACTAAAGTTTTTAATGATGTGGTATTAAAATGAAATAAAACTAAACTTTAGGTACGTTTTTAAAAAATTGAAAGTTTAGGTGTTTAGGCACTACAATAGAGCAAAACTAATATTTCATGTACTAAACGCATAATTTACCCAATAATCTTTCGATGATCAAACCTAAATGAAATATATAAACGTCAAGGATAATCATGCAAAGCGTGAAACATTTATAGTTTTGACCCAATGCTCATATTTGTTTTCAAGAATCAATCAACCAATTTAAAAACATTGCTTGCATGCATCTTTGGCAGGTTGGTAGCATTAGTTAAAGCTTCCAGTAGCCGTTTTTGATAAATCGATCGAATACGTTTAAATATAATCATCTTCGGTTCATAAATATCGATCAACATTCGAGATTCGAATTCTGATATCAGAACTTATCATCCGAATACGACTCGAACTCGATTAAATCGGAGCCGTAAACATGCAATGTTGTTGAGATGTGTGCTTTGTTTGTAACCCTAGTATGGAGGTTGGACCCCCACCACAAGCACTCTTCCATGTCTCATTGCATCTGGTTTAGGTCATTAAAAAAATACAAAAAGAAAGTACTTTGGGAAACTACCCCACTTCCTCTATTTATACCTCTTTTTTGTCCACAAGCTTATAAACCCTATATGCCCTTCACTTGGTAGACTATATGTTTGGTGACAAAAACAAATTCCAATCTCAAAAAAGAACAAAATTTGCCCATCTACATTCACATATATGTCACAACAAAACAAGCCCATACCTCAAAGTTAAAACAATAATTTTTCACATATATAAATTTTTGAAAAAAATAAATCTTAAAAGTAAATTTTCTAAATTTTCAATTCAAGCATAAAATATCCTTTTTTTGTTTTTTAATCCTAAAAATCAATATTAACGTAAGCACATAATCATTTCAAAAGAGCAAAACAATCTTGAAAATGGCTCAACAAAACAATGACACTTCAATGCAGTTGCAGCTCAGCAATAATGGAGTGGGAAGCATCCAAAATATAATGAGTGAAGTGAGTGGGCATTGCCTTTGCACCAAATGAAAATTTGAATAAAGAAACCAAGGTCAAATTATGTTAACAGTCCTTGTACCATGTTGTGAGTTACAGATTCGTCTTTACATTTTAATTTAGTTAATTAATGTGGCACTTGTACTATTTTTTTTCTTCTTTCAATGTGGCCTACAACTCTAAAAATAACTCGATGTGGCATTTTGACCAACAACATTAGTGTAAGCCACTCGCCGTTAGGATGCTCTAAGTTAACCATAAATTTCTGTAAAAACTATATCTATGATTCATTTCCTTTCCCTTCAACAATTGTCCATGCAACATTAAACTGATTATTTCTATCTCTACCAATAGCCACAAATAGTATTCTCTTTGTAACAAATTTGAGAAAGCATCTACGTGAGTAGGAATTAACAAAGCCTTCGTTCAACGACGAAAAACGTCAGTTAAAGTGTCACATTGGGTTTTTTTTAGTTAGAGGACCATATTAAGATAAAAATAATATGAGAGCCACATTGATTTTTTTTAAAAGACAGGAGCTTCGCATACCCTTTTACCTCTTTAAAATTTCAATCATAACTCAAATATGTAAGAAAAATATGACTAAAGTATAATATCAAAATGATAACATGAACCAAATTTAACATTGATATTAGAACTAATAATATAATCTTTGAGTTAAGACCGTAATTCCAAAGTTAAAAAGTGAAAAACTGAAAGTATAGAAACTAAATGTACAAGTTGTGTATAATACATGGACTAATAATTGGAATTTAACCAAAAACTTGTTATGGACATGTATGGGTGGCAGCGGGACGGAGATGGTTTTGCATTACTCATTCTGTCCCCAATATTTGAGGGTACGATTTTAAAGAATCTTCATTATATGTTTTGGGGATTTTTTTGTCCCTCATGCCCATCCCTTATGGATCTCTGCGGGTTTCGATTAACCACTACCCTAAAAAATAAACAAACATTTTTTAAATTAATGTAACACCTAAAACTTGTAAAATATATCAGATTGTCTCAAATTGGTCTCTATCTATAATATGAAAGTTTAAAACGTTAATATTCATCTAACACTCAATGTAAATGTACAATCTTAACTATTTTCAATATCAACAAATCAATGCATATTAAGTGAGAAAAGATCTAAACTTCAATTTTAGTTCCTTTAATATGTAACAGTGACAACACGAAATCTTATAGATATTTTTCGATGATCCTTACAGTTATTTTTATAAAATATTGGGGATTTTTAAGATTATTTTTTGAGAACCCTCACAGTTATTCACACATATACAATTTGATTATTCATACGATTTGAATATAACAATTTCCGTCCTAATCCCAATTTAAATTTAGGGGATAAAACTTCCTCCATCCCTATACATAAGTGAAGAATTTTAGTTATTTCTCATCCCGTAAGTTTAGATCCCACGGTCAGCTGTATGGGACGGACCCATAAATCTCAATTGAAGTCCATAATGTTGGTGAGGAATATATGTTCTAAATACTCTGAACCATTTGGTAAGGAACGCTCAATCACCCTACTGCAATCGTTGGTGTTCAAACTTGTGACCTCTAGAAACAACAACGATTCCTTTAACAACTAAAATAAGTTGCTTAGTACGGTCCATTTTAATGCCTGAATTTTCATTTTTTGAAAAAAAACTTAATGTTAAATTTTCAACGAGATACTAAAATGAAACAAAAATAAAAAAATTATACATAGTTCTGAAAAAATTAAAAAAAATAAATATTAAAATAAATAAAAAATGATAGTTTCAAAACTAAACGTAATTTATTTGAAAATATATATGAATTTGAATCATAAACTTTTAACAAAGGCATAATGAAGAATTATGGTATATGATATTTCTTTCTCAATAATGAAAATGGTGAATTATTTTAGGATTTGGAGAGAGAGAGAGAGAAGCAGCATTTAAAGCATTACATAGGGGCTAGAGAGAGAGAGAGAAAAGCAGCATGCAAAGCATTACATAGGGGCTAGAGAGAGGAGAGAGGGACTGCAAATTCTTCTTCTTCTCTGGATGTTTGCCTCCACATTTATTAATTATTTGGATTATTTACCATTGCTCCTAGTTTCCACAACATGTTTAAAATTTTATGTTTATATATATATTAGTTAATTTTATTTCTCCATCCATAATATTCATCTAACAAAGCCACCGTTCAACGACGAAAAAAGTCAATTAAAGTGTCACATTGTGTTTTTTTTAGTTAGAGAACCATATTAAGATAAAAATAATATGAGAGCCACATTGATTTTTTTAAAAGACAAGAGCTTCGCATACCCTTTTACCTCTTTAAAATTTCAATCATAACTCAAATATGTAAGAAAAATATGACTAAAGTATAATATCAAAATGATAACATGAACCAAATTTAACATTGATATTAGAACTAATAATATAATCTTTGAGTTAAGACCGTAATTTCAAAGTTAAAAAGTGAAAAATTGAAAGTATAGAAACTAAATGTACAAGTTGTGTATAATACAGGGACTAATAATTGGAATTTAACCAAAAACTTGTTATGGACATGTATGGGTGGAACGGGATGGAGATGGTTTTGCATTACTGATTCTGTCCCCAATATAAATGTATCATTTTCAATATCAACAAATCAATGTATATTAAATGAGAAAATATCTAAACTTCAATTTTAGTTCATTTAAGATGTAACAGTGACAACACGAAATCTTAACCATTTTCAATATCAACAAATCAATGTATATTAAATGAGAAAAGATCTAAACTTCAATTTTAGTTCTTTTAAGATATAACAGTGACAACACGAAATCTTATAGATATTTTTCGATGATCCTTACAGTTATTTTTATAAAATATTGTGGATCCTTAAGATTATTTTTTGGGAATTCTCACAGTTATTCACACATACAATTCGATTATTCATACGATTTGAATATAACAATTTCCGTCCTAATCCCAATTTAAATTTAGAGGATAAAACTTCCTCCATCCCTATACATAAGTGAAGAATTTTAGTTATTTCTCATCCCGTAAGTTTAGATCCCACGGTTAGATGTATGGGACGGACCCAGAAATCTCAATTGAAGTCCATAATGTTGGTGAGGAATATTTGTTCTAAATACTCTCAACCATTTGGTAAGGAACGCTCAATCACCCTACTGCAATCGCTGGTGTTCAAACTTGTGACCTCTAGGAACAACAACGATTCCTTTAACAACTAAAGTAAGTTGCTTAGTACGGTCCATTTTAATGCCTGAATTTTCATTTTTTGAAAAAACTTAATGTTAAATTTTCTACGAGTTACTAAAATGAAATAAAAAAAAATTATACATAGTTTTGAAAAAATTAAAATAAACAAATACTAAAATAAACAAAAATCGATAGTTTCAAAACTAAACGTAATTTATCTGAAAATATATATGAATTTGAATCATAAACTTTTAACAAAGGCATAATGAAGAATTATGATAAATGATATTTCTTTCTCAATAATGAAAATGGTGAAATTTTGAAGGATTTGGAGAGAGAGAGAGAGAGAGTGAAAAGCAGCATGCAAAGCATTACATAGGGGCTAGAGAGAGGAGAGAGGGACTGTAAATTCTTCTTCTTCTTCTTCTCTGGATGTTTGCCTCCACATTTATTAATTATTTGGATTATTTACCATTGCTCCTAGTTAATTTTATTTCTCCATCCATCCACCATCACTTCCCCCCCACTTTCTCAGCGTATATAATATTATATTATGTATACTCAATGTATGTGCCTTTTAGAGACAAGGTTGTTTTTTACATTTATTTTCATCGTTTCTTTAAGCCAAAATGAGGCGTTTTTGTACGTCCCCGAGGCTACTGCCCCCATCAGTTCAGAACCGAGAACAAAGAGAGAAAAAAAAAGAGCTTTAAACTAAGTGCTAATGCTAATCCAAGGCCGAGCCCCCGTAGCTGCTTTATTTAAGGTTCGTTTGGTTCACGAAATGTAATATTATTAGTGAAAATATAAGATTATCAAGAAATATGATTACTGATAATGTTGTATTTTGTGTTTGGTTGGTTTAACAGGAATGTAAGATTACCGTGTTTGGTTAAAGAAATAAAAGATTATTAGAATGTATATTTGACAAAATTATCGTTATTATATATTTATTTTTTTAACAAGTTAGAAAATATTTATATATTTTTTTAAAAAATTTAAATTCATAAAATTTATATTTTTTTTACAAAATTAAAAATATAAAAAAGTTTAATAAAATGGTAAAATTTTAGTTTAACCCCTGAACTTTATATAAAATTTTAATTGTAGATTTTTTTTTAAATCTAAAATAGTTTAAGGATAAATTTGTAATTTAACCTTTGTAGAATTTTTATTATTTTATGACAGAATGATACTTTTGGAAAAAAAAATTAAATACATTTTAGTCCAAAACGCTGGTAATCTAACAATATCTAAAGAAAGAAATGTAATGACATTCCCAATAATATATCCAAAAAAATCTAAAATCAGTAATAAAACATTACCAAAAATAAAATTCTCGATAAACCAAACGTAAAAATATAAATTTTATTCTCTCACATTCCTTAAATCATACTACCCCTCAAATCAAAGGAGAGAGATGAGGCCCACAATGGCTTTAACACGTGATAAAGAAACACCAAAGCTCTTTGCATGCGTCTATAAAATTTCATCATCATCTCCGTCATCTCTCTCCCACTCTCACTTTCTCTCCCTTTGAATCGTCTTTAAAAACCCATCTTTTTGATCTCCCACTTTGCCACTTCTGCTTTGAATCGTCTTCAAAAACACATCTTTCCCCGTTGTTGTTGTTGTTCTTCTTCTTCAAAGCTCATTGCTTTTGTATTTGTTTTCCTCCAAGTGGGTGACTGGTCAGTTATTTGTATATGTGCTGTAACATCTTGTGGTGGTAATTTAATAGTGGTTCATATTTTTTTCCACTGCTAAGCATTAAATACTTTGAATTTTCATTTTCCATTTTTTTTGGGATATTGATTTCATTGCCCTTTTTTCAAAGTTTATTCCTTCTCTTTGTATACATGCTCTTGGTGTTTTGTTTTCTTCTAGACTGTTTTTATTCTTCCAATATACCAAGCCTCGTGCTTTCAAAAGTCTGTTCTTTGCATAAATATAAATAGAATAAATCAACTTTCTTTAATGCTGCTGCTATGTTTATCTGTCTGGGCTTATATTCGTTTCTGGACTGATTTTTTTTTCTTTCTGTTTCCTTTTAAAGTTTCAGATTTTGGTAGATACAGACAAACTTAGGGGAATGGTTTTTGTCTTCTGGGTATATCCATTTTCTGGGGTTTTTTTAAAAGTTATTATTACATGATTTTCTTCATGTTTTCCATCTCATGATGTTATGGACATTGGTTTCATATATGTAATTGATTTTCCCTATGTTCTTGTGCATCAGCTTCAGTGGGGTATAAACGAAGCTAACCAGTATGCCTATAAGGAAAATGAAAGAGAGCTCTGAGCAACATCTTGTGATTAAAAATCACTTGCAAAACACCATGAACACAGCCCAAAGATCACCAAAAACTGCACAAAATGGCAAAGGCCCACCACCATCTCATGAACCCCACAACACAAAACAACCCCATAACCAAGCCTCACCTCCTACATCAAAGAATAGAGGAAGAAGAAGAGGGAGAGGTGGTAAAAAATCTGATCAACTAGATGTATGTATGAGACCAAGTTCAAGGCCTTGTACTGTAGCACACAAACCAGTGAATCAAGCTTCAAATGGGTCTATTCAGAATAGTCATGGCTCTAGTGGCATGGAAATGGGGTTCCCTACTTCAAGCAAGTCTTTGAATTTTGCACCTAGGCCTGGTTATGGCCAGGTTGGGACAAAGTGTATTGTGAAGGCTAACCATTTCATTGCAGAGTTACCAGACAAGGACTTGAACCAGTATGATGTAAGCTCTGTTGTCTGTTTCTTCTTTTCTTGTATTGGATTTCTTGCATAAAAAATGCTTCATGGTATTACTGCTTCAAAACAAAAGCCCCATGTGGTAGTGTCTAATTTTTTTTCTTTCATGGCAATATTTGGGGTGGGCCCTTAATCTGATTGTATTCATCATGTGTATGCTGCTATGGTTTTTTCATATTTGATGATACATTGAAGATGAAATTGAATAAGATGGTTCTTTTTCCCTCGCCATGACCTTTACTTTTAATGGCATTTATGGGGTTTAAATTTTGTTCTTGTTGTTCTTTTCCTTTTGGCAATTTTTTGCAGGTCACAATAACTCCTGATGTGGCATCCAGAATGGTTAACCGAGCTATTATTGCGGAACTCGTGAGACTCTACAAAGAATCCGACTTGGGAATGAGATTGCCGGCTTACGACGGTAGAAAGAGTCTGTACACGGCCGGTGAACTTGCTTTTGCATGGAAGGAGTTTACAATCAAGCTTGTTAGTGAGGATGATGGCATCAATGGCCCCAAGTGAGTTCAATTTTTATACACACACGTGTATATATATTTGATTTAATTAAGTAGTATAATTTATGTAATACTTTTGAATTCATCTTGAAAGATGTATGTACGATTTTGCAGAAGAGAAAGAGAATACAAAGTGGTACTAAAGTTTGTTGCCCGAGCAAACATGCATCATTTAGGCCAATTTCTAGCTGGTAAGCGCGCCGATGCTCCACAAGAAGCATTACAAATTCTTGACATTGTATTACGAGAGTTATCTTCAAAGAGGTACGAGTCCAAGTGTTCATGATTATAGGGAAAAAAAAACAATTCTGCTTATCAATATTTTTGTTCTATTCATCTCACTCTGTCTGATGCTGTGAAGGTACTGTCCTATTGGGAGATCATTCTTTTCGCCCGATATTAGAGCACCACAAAGGCTTGGCGATGGTTTGGAGTCATGGTGTGGTTTTTACCAGAGTATTAGGCCTACTCAGATGGGCTTGTCTTTGAATATCGGTATATGAATTATGATCAAATTTACAATAGTTCTCAGCCTTTACTTTGATTGGTGTTTCTCATTTCTGTTTTTACCTGTATTTTACCCTTCCATAATAGATATGGCTTCAGCTGCATTCATTGAGCCGCTTCCCGTGATAGAGTTTGTTGCTCAGCTTCTAGGCAAGGATGTACTGTCTAGGCCATTGTCTGATTCTGATCGAGTGAAGGTATCTTTTCGTTTTACAGCTTGGTTTCATTCTTGGAACTTGATTTAATCATAATTAACTTCGAAATAACCGGCAGATTAAAAAGGCACTCAGAGGAGTTAAAGTTGAAGTGACACATAGAGGGAATGTACGAAGAAAATACCGTGTCTCAGGATTGACATCTCAGCCTACTAGAGAACTGGCGTAAGCTTCAGCCCTTTGTTTTCTGATTTGTGCTTTTTCTTATCTAACAAATGTTTCATCGATAAAGATCTTTGATGTTAAGGCATCTACGAGTGCAGTAATGAGTGTTTTTATACTGTTTTTATTACTTGTGTTGCTTTGTTCAGGTTTCCCGTTGACGACAACTCAACCATGAAGTCCGTTGTTGAATACTTCCAAGAGATGTATAGCTTCACAATTCAACATGCACATCTACCTTGCCTTCAAGTAGGAAACCAGAAGAAGG
This sequence comes from Hibiscus syriacus, assembly GCF_006381635.1. Taxonomy (NCBI): domain Eukaryota; kingdom Viridiplantae; phylum Streptophyta; class Magnoliopsida; order Malvales; family Malvaceae; genus Hibiscus; species Hibiscus syriacus. The sequence continues at coordinate 563,194 of NW_024062797.1, forward strand.
CAAATTATTTACCTATGGAGGTTAGAATATGTCGCTGAAAGTTTCTATCGATTTCTCAGTAATTCACCTTTATTTTTACAAATCTGAAGAGAAATCTCGACTTTTTGACTTGATAGGCATGCAAAATTGTTGAGGGACAGAGATATACAAAACGATTGAATGAGAGGCAAATTACTGCCCTCTTAAAAGTCACATGCCAAAGACCACGGGATAGGGAAAATGATATTTTGCAGGTACATTTTTTATAGTAATCTTGTAGGCATATCAACTATCGATCTTCATTTGCTTATAAGGAGGTAAATGAATGAAAAAAAACTCCAGAGAAACTCTTATTTCCGCATCACAAAGTATGTTAATGAAAGGATGAAATGAAAGCCATGACTATGCATTAATTTGTAGACGTATAAACGCTACCATATGAAATAAAATTTATCATTTCGCTGTCTTGGGAGCATGTTTGAGTTATTATTCGGTTTATCTATAATGACAAGTTGTCTTTGTTGCCTGCATATTGAACACATGCAGACAGTTCAACATAATGCTTATGATCAAGATCCTTATGCAAAGGAGTTTGGGATCAAAATTAGTGAAAAGCTCGCGTCGGTTGAGGCTCGTATCCTTCCTGCCCCTTGGGTAATATATCTAAAAATTTGTGCATAGTATGAAAAAAAAGGATGATTGTTAAATTGACCGTCTAATTGGCTCCTTGCAGCTGAAATATCATGAAACCGGAAAAGAAAAAGATTGTTTGCCTCAAGTTGGGCAGTGGAATATGATGAACAAGGTAATATTCTTTTCTAAAAAAAGACATTCTAATTGCTCTACCAAGATAGATATATTCTTATTTGAGCTTGGTTTGCTAATATGTTGGCTTCTTGTTTTTATGTGATCTAGAAAATGATCAATGGAATGACCGTAAGCCGATGGGCGTGTATCAACTTCTCACGGAGTGTGCAAGAGAGTGTGCTAGGGGGTTTTGCAATGAACTTGCTCAAATGTGCCAAGTTTCTGGCATGGTAGTTTTCTATGTCTTAGTATCTTCGACACTCGAGATCTGCGTTCTAGTTTCTTTTCCATATATCTTTTCTATTTAATAATGGAGTGTAACTTTATTGGTCATTGCTGTTTCGTAGGAATTCAATTCCGAGCCTGTTATTCCGATCTACAGCGCCAGGCCTGAGCAAGTGGAAAAAGCTTTGAAGCATGTTTATCATGCATCAATGAATAGAACTAAGGGAAAAGAACTAGAACTTCTATTAGCTATACTGCCTGACAACAACGGCTCGCTTTATGGTATGTTATATCATATGATCATTTGCTGTTCCAATTCTAAGATACATACGGTATTGGTGGCTTCTTAAACCGTACACCTTGAATGATCTTGTCATGGTAGTAGTGTACGGAATCGTGACATTGTTCTACCCTTTCAGGTGATCTCAAGCGAATTTGTGAAACCGATCTAGGATTAATATCACAATGTTGTCTGACAAAGCATGTCTTCAAGATCAGTAAACAGTATTTGGCTAATGTGTCCCTTAAGATCAATGTTAAGGTTAAATAATTTCTCCCAGTTATATACGACTTCAAATAATTTTGTTCCCCTAAATGATTTCTTTCGAACTTTATACTAACATTACGATCATTATATGTGCTTTCTGAATCCTTTTTCACAATACATATTAAATATCGCCTATTAAATGACTGCCTTTTCGTTGTCGCAGATGGGTGGCCGAAACACGGTTCTTTTGGATGCTATCAGCTGCAGAATACCATTAGTTAGTGATATACCAACCATAATATTCGGAGCAGATGTGACTCACCCCGAAAATGGAGAAGACTCGAGCCCCTCTATTGCAGCAGTATAGTTCTTTTTCCTAGCTTATTTTCCTCGAACATGTATCTATCCTGGTGCTAATTTTAACTCTTTCTGAAATATGTCGGTTCTTTAGGTAGTAGCTTCACAAGACTGGCCGGAAGTGACAAAATATGCCGGACTAGTTTGCGCTCAAGCTCATAGACAGGAACTCATACAGGACTTATACAAAACGTGGCAGGACCCTGTACGTGGCCCCCTCAGTGGCGGCATGATCAGGTATGCTGATGTTGATTCTGTTGCACATGTACCTTTAGCTTCGAAGTTGCACGCACTTTCTTTCTAATTTCGGTTTTTAGTGTAGGGATCTTCTCATATCTTTTCGGAAGGCAACCGGACAGAAGCCGCTGAGAATAATATTTTACAGGTTTGCGATGTAAAATATATCGGCTAATATTTCTGACACGCTACTCGAATTCGACATTCAATCATGAGTTGCATCCACTGCTCATGCATATGTATAAGTTGTAGGCCTCTCTTATACTAATTGGCTAATAATTATTCGAGCAGAGATGGTGTGAGCGAAGGACAATTTTATCAAGTTCTACTCTACGAGTTAGATGCAATCCGGAAGGTGTTGTATCGACGTATTTTCTTTTGGGATCGAATTCAGTATATACAAATTCGGAATGTTTATGATTCTGATAAATTATTTATTATAGGCCTGTGCCTCTCTAGAGCCGAACTATCAACCACTGGTGACTTTCATCGTTGTACAAAAACGACACCACACTCGATTGTTTGCTAATAATCACAGGGACAGAAGTAGCACTGACAAGAGTGGAAACATTTTGCCTGGTAAAAGATTAGATTATCGTGATACTCCGACTTCGGATAGCTTGAGCATCATTAATCGTTCTCATGATTGTGCATTTTGTACTTGTTTTCAGGCACCGTTGTTGATTCGAAAATCTGTCATCCAACAGAATTCGACTTCTATCTTTGCAGCCATGCCGGTATTCAGGTAAAACATTAATATCCTATAAACTTTTTTCAGTTTCTTTAGGCTTTGCAAGCACCGATATCATCTCATTCCTTGTGTTATCGACATGCCTAGTGTAAGCGTTCTTCGTTAACTTTTGGCAGGGAACGAGTCGACCGGCACACTACCATGTTCTTTGGGACGAAAACAATTTCACGGCCGATGGAATCCAGTCTTTAACAAACAACCTTTGCTACACATACGCAAGGTGCACACGCTCGGTCTCCGTCGGTTAGTTTTTCGTATACTTTGGGGACCAAATTCTGTCATTCATTTGGACAACAATGTGGATGTTATAGCCAGCCATTTGATCAATGATTAGCAGTAATCTAATCAGCTGGTTTGCGGTTTCGATTGCAGTTCCTCCTGCATATTATGCACATTTAGCCGCATTCCGAGCACGGTTCTACATGGAACCGGAGATGCAAGACAATAGCTCGATGGGCGGCGGTACGAAGGCGGGAGGAGAATCCGGGGTGCGGCCGTTGCCGGCTTTGAAGGAGAACGTGAAGAGAGTAATGTTCTACTGCTAGACAACAGCTTTTCATGTCAATTTTTATGTGTACAGTTAACGGTTCGTGAATGGTTTAGGTAGTTCTGTTTTCCTAGATAAAGAAAATGTAGAAAAAGGGATAATGGCACAGTGCCCCCCTGTACTTTAATGAAACCTCCATATGATGTTTTAACTTTCAAAATGTTTAATATGTTCCCTGTATTTTATTTTCGTGTTCTACTATGCTCTTGATTTTATCGGCAGTAAAATATTTTGGGAATTGATTTGGTACGACATTTTAAATTTTATCCTTATTTGATTTTAATCTGATCTAAAATCCAATATATTTTGATCATGAATTGTTTCATATTTTATAATAATTAATTTTGATTATTATTATTATTCAAATGTGTAATAAGATAAAAATTAAATCTTTCAAATATTCAAATGTGTATTATTATTATTTTTATTATTTTTATTATTATTATAATTTTTGTGAGAAAAAATTAATCTTAAAAATCAAAATACAAGATTGTAATCTTCTATAATATAAATTTTGTTAAATCTACAATGTGAACACGTGAAAGCATGTATTAAGATAATTTTATTTGGATTCTGGTGGTGAGTGATATATATTTGAGAAGTTTTTCCCCAAAATAATTTAGGGTTTATATTTTCTTTAATTAATTTGAGTATTTTTTTTAATTTGGGTTTTAAAATATTAATAAGTTTAAGATTAAAATTTATTAAGTCTTAATATTTTAAACGGGCTTGGAGATTGAGATGAATTTAAACGAGAGAACATAAATGAACGAACATAAACGAATGGATTAACGAATATTCACAAACGTAGATGAACGAATGAACCCTTTGCCCATGTTCGTTCATTTAATTAAATGAATATAAAATCTTGTTCATATTCATTCATTCAATAAATAAATGAACATAACGAACTTCCCGCCAAGCGACGTTCGGTTCATTTACAGGCCTATCCAACTCATATTGTCATCAACTTTTTAACAAAAAAGGATAAGTTTGAGACATACGAATAGTCGAGTGAGTATTTTATAACTTTTAATAATAGATGAACTCAATAAAATAACACCCTATATATATACACACAAACTAGTGGATAGTATCCAATTATATCATGTATTTTTTTTTAAATTTTACATAGATTTGAGATGGTTGTACAAGTGAAAATAGATTAATGAAATTAATAATTATGGGTGTTCATTGTTCGGTTAAAACCGAATTAACCGAACGAACTGAAATTTCAGTTAATTAATCAATCGATTAATTTTGGATTCGATATGTTAACGGTTAATAGTTTTGGTCAAATTTCGGTTTCGGATAATTCGGTTCGAAATCAGTTAATTAACCGAATCAACCTAAATTATTAAATACTTAATATATTATATATATTATTTAGCTTTAGGAGTGTTTGAACTCGGTTTTTACCGAATTAACCGACCAAATTAACCGAAAAAAATATTTAATATTTAATATTTAATATATATTATTTAAAAAAAATTTGTTAACCGATCAATTAATCAAACTTAGTTCGGTTCAGTTAAATTTTTTTGACAAAATCAAGTTAGGTTAACGATTAATAGAGAAAAAAATTCAATTAATAAAGTTCAGTTAAATTAACCGACCAAATTAATCGAATTACTTATTTGAACACCCCTATCAATAATGTAAATGAGCGGAAAAATTTAACTTGAAAATTAAAATAATAAAATTAAAAAAAAAAGTCGCAAATTGGGTTGTCAATCAACGTTCAAAGTGACCCTACAATGGTTGGTGTGGAAGAAAATTAACTTATGCCAAGTAAAGTTCAAAGAACATGGTTGGTAAAGGAATACATACATCAATATTATATAATATATGATATTATTGGTATTCAAATTGTAAAGTAGCATCTTCAACCAAGCTCAGGATCCACTGAAAATGGAGAAGGAAACCCTAGTTCAGATTCCAAGGGTGAAGCTGGGAACTCAAGGGTTGGAGGTAAGATTCAATGGCTATCCTTTTCTTTTATTATATATATATATACATATATATTAAGAATTAGGAATTATGTTATTGTATTATAAACTATATGAAATAAATCAAATTTGTTGTTGGAGAATCAAACCCCTAATTCATCCACCATAATCTTTTATTATCCCAGATTGTTTTGAGTTCCCAGTTCTGCATATTGGGGTTCGATTTGAATCACTAAATTTGTTAGATACGATAGCATTAACCCAATTGAGCTAAGTTTCCAATTCGAGTTCATTTGAATTCTGTTTAGCTTCTGGAAACAAGGGTAGGCAAGGGATGATTTTCTGGACAAGAAGATATGGATGAATTGATGATTAAATCACCACTTCTTTGTTATGTTGTCTAGAGTTAGTGTCGGATTCAGATATGTGTATCGGTATAAATTTGTTCCGAAAATGTGTTGATTGAATACAAGTACTCGGGAGAAATTTCGGATTCGAGTAACATAGCTTCTATATATCTCTGTTTTCAGGTCTCTAAACTGGGATATGGTTGTGCAGCCCTCTCCGGGTTGTACAATGCTCCTCTATCCCATGAAGAAGGGTGTTCGGTCATAAAGGTGGTTTTTTCTAGGGGCATCACATTCTTCGACACATCCGATCTTTACGGTGATGAACCTTATGATAACGAGATCTTGGTTGGGAAGGTATACAAGTCTCGATGCGAAGTTACGATAGTTATTCTGTGGTTTCATCCTTCTCGTGTGTCGATGTTTCGTTTCAAAGCTCATCTTCATTCATGAACACACATGTTGATGCATGTACATATATGTATTTCCCATTTCTCAGGCTTTGAAGCAGCTTCCGCGAGATAAAGTGCAATTAGCTTCAAAATTTGGGATCTTTAGGAAAGAGGGATTTAACTTTGGGGTGAAAGGGACCCCTGAATACGTGCGGAAATGCTGCGAAGCTAGCCTCGAGCGACTCGGCGTGGACTATATCGATCTTTACTACCAGCATCGTGTAGATACTTCGGTCCCGATAGAAGAAACTGTAAGCATATATCATCTAAAAGACCACTTCTTTTGTTAATGACTTCTGTTCAATGCATCAAACATTTCGAAATGGGACAGATGGGGGAGCTCAAGAAGCTTGTGGAAGAGGGAAAGATCAAATACATTGGCCTATCTGAACCTAGTGTTGACACCCTTAGAAGAGCTCATGCTGTTCATCCGATATCGGCCTTGGAAATGGAATATTCCCTCTGGTCTCGTGAGATCGAAGATGATATAATTCCGGTCTGCAGGTTTGTTAGCATTTGGCTATGATGTTATATTCGGTACTCGAACTTTTCGTGTTAGATACTCAATTCCATCTTTCTCAGAGAGCTCGGTATTGGGATAGTAGCATATAGTCCGCTCGGTCGAGGTTTCTTCGGTGGGAAGGCAGCTGTGGAGAGCTTGCCTACTCAAAGTCTTCTGGTACATCAAATCCATAAGAGTTTCTTTTCCATAAAAAAAAACTATACTTCTTACATATTTGATCCTTCTTATCACAGAAATTCCATCCAAGATTCACAGGGGATAATCTGGAGAAGAACAAACTCGTATACGCCCGTATTGAAAACTTGGCGAAAAAGCATGGATGCAGCCCTCCTCAGTTGGCTCTGGCGTGGCTACTACATCAGGGGGAAGACATCATTCCGATCCCGGGTAAGTTCGGTAAGCCATATGTTATTCTAATTCGAGTGCAGTGATGAATACGGGTTTCGAATCGTGTTTTTACAGCTACAACAAAGATTAAAAACCTCGAAAGCAACATCGGATCGTTGGCCGTGAAGCTGACACAAGATGATTTGAAAGAAATCCGCGATGCGGTGCCGGTCGAAGAAGTTGGTGGCGACAGAGAGTATGATGCTTTTACTGATTATTGCTATAAGTTGGCAAATACACCGGAGAAGTGATTGTAAATGGAAGCACCATTACCAATATTGAAGCCCTCTGTGCAAGCGTCTGGTTTTCTTCTGTGCTTGGTGATTTTCTTAATAGCGGGAGCGGAATGAGTTGTCCAAAAATCGAATTTAATATATTATATTAATCCGAATGAGTTGTTCGAAACTCGATCTAATACGAGGATAAATCATATCATTTACTGCTTAACTATTTAGCTCTTTTATTTTTATCATCCATCTTCCTACTTAGTCATACTTTTAGTAAATAAAAATAAATTAAAAGTAAGATTAAATTGAGAGAATATTTAAATAATAGGGATTAAATTATAATTATATCAAAATACTTAACTGTTAGATCTCTCACCTAATTTGTTAACCGTTAACCAAGAACAATTAAATAATTTAGTGGTCTGATTGACAAAATTAAAAAATTAATAGTAAAATAAAAAGATTAATAGTAAAAGGACGAAATAATTAAATGATTAACGGTATAATTTCCCCTTATATTAATCGGAATGAGTTGTCTGAAATTCGAATATAATACAATTATATTAATCGGAACGAGTGGTCTGGAAACTCTCCTTTCATTTTATATTGCAAGTTGATATGCATTAATATTAGGATGAAATATAAAAATAGTCAGTCAATTATAGTATACCTTTTTATTGAACCTCTAAATTATGAAAAGTTACAAAATTGTCACTAAACTTAGAAAACTGCTAATAAATTACGTTTTCTTATAAAAAGAAACGAAAAATAGCATGATAATTAATAAAATTAATATTATAATATATTTAATTCTAATTTTAAAAATTAATTCTCAATATTTATTTATCTACCAAGTTAACCCCTAAGCAAATTTCATCTCTATTATAAAAACAGCAATTGAAAAAAATTAATAAACGTCCACCACTACCGCCATCAACACTGCAGCGGCAGCCGCAGCTATTAGCCACAAACTTCTCCACCTCTTTTTAATGATTGCTATGGATCTAAAAATTTAAAGGTTAAACTACGCATTTAGTGCTTAAACTATTAGTTTTAGTATTTAAACTATTTTTTTTTTCAAAATCATATCTAATGTTTTTTTTGTTTCATTTTATTATTCCCGTTAAAAACTTAACGCGTTTAGTACCTAAACTTTAGATATAATTTTGAAAAAATTAAAAATTTAGGTACTAAAACAAACTAAAATTGATAGTTTAAGTACTAAAAACATAATTTACCCAAAACTAAAAGTTGATCTAAAATTTTATTTTTTTTAAAAAATATTCTCTTTAATATATCAAATTAAATTTAAGAATTTTCTCAAACTAATAACTATGTAATTGCTCTCATTTTAATTGTTGGATGGACATAAGTTTATTTAGAGATTAAATTGATGAATATATTAAAATATATTTTTTATAAATAAAATAAATTAAAATAATATATAAATATGAAATACCATAATGTTCTGTCGAGAATCCAGCAGCGGCCACGTTTACGGTGAACGACATGAATAGTCCTTTGTTGTGTTTAGGGTTTGTTGCATTGTAGATGGTATAAGTATTTTAACCATCAAAATTCAAAATGATAAGAATCCAAATTAAAGAGAGACCGAGTAGAGAAGGACAGAGCTTTGTGCATAATTACAATGGGAAAATCAGACAAGTTCAAAAGATGGACACTTGGGCTTCTGTCGGTGGGTATGTCGTTATATAATCCCTTTGAGGCTAGACTTGGCTGGGTTGCTTTCTACACACTATTGAGCGAGTCTCTCTCAATGAAACCCTATTGGCCCTCAAGCTTTTGCTAGGATGGCAACTCAACCCGATTCCGACGGGTTCCGACTCGACCCGAAAAATATATATAATTTTACCTATATATTTAAGGTTAATTACAATATTACCCCTCTATATATAATTTTTTTAATTAAGTCACTATTTTTATTAAATAAAAATATTTTTTTTAATTATTTCGGGTCGGGTCAGGTCGGATTTCTAAGTCATATATTCGGGTCGGGTGAAACCTTAATTTCTTCGGATCGGGTCGGATCACGGGTGGATGACTCTTTCTTCTCGAGTCGGGTCGGATGACCCAAAAACCCCGACCCGACCCATTGCCATCCCTAGCTTTTGTGTATGCTTCAATATGCTTGTTTGATGGCTGCACTTTATTTTTTATAATCATCAATATTCTATACGTTAGTTTGATTGATTGTGATCAAATAGTATAAAAAATTATTATGAAAATGATATTCTTAAAAGAATATTAAATTTTATCTTATTAAATCAATTAATTATGGGTATCAAACATTTGAGCACTAGCATTAGCAAATAGAGGTGTTTAAATGCGTTCATTATCAAATTATTTAGAATCTTTAGGACATATATTACCTTATAATTTATTTTTATAATTTTTATGCAAATTATCAAAATTAAAATTGATATCCTTTTAAAATTATTATATATTAATATTTTTAAAATTATGAAGTCACAATTTAAAATTTATGGCTGTTGAACTATGTTTCGATATAACAATTTAAGGCAAAATGGTTTTTGGACTTGAATTGAATTTACAAAATGTTTTTGGACTTAATTGAATTTATTCAAAGTTTTTAAAAGGTTTCAAAAATAATTCAAAATCAATTAAAATTCGGATTTGAGCCAAAAATATTTTAAGGGGTTTCAAGATTGCCCAGGGGGTACAGATACCCCCCAGGGGGTACAGATACCCCCTGCAGGTTTTTGCCTCCGAGAAAAACAGAATGTCCAGGGAGTACCGATTCCCCCCCCAGGGGGGTACCGATTCCCCCCCTGTTCAACAGCCCAACGATCATAATATTTGAATATTATGAAGGGGTATCGATTCCCTATGAAGGGGTACCGATTCCCTCTATTCTGGGCAACCTTTTTGAGTATAAAAATCATCCCCAAACGGCTCCAAAACATCCCCAACGGCTATATACGACTTCAAACTCATTCCAAGCTATAAATACAAGCTGAGGACACTTGAAGAAGCAAGAGAACAATTATCCAAGCAATCAAACACAAGAGAAGAGTTTTTCAATCTTATTTCATCTTTCTCTTGTAAATATTTTGTTCTTGAGAGCTCAATCTTGTAAACACCTACCTTAGAGAGGTTTTCTTGTTTACATTTCTTATCCTTTTGTAAAGGGGAAAGGTTCTAGCTTAGCCCGTGTAAAAGCTAGGGAAAGGTTCTAGTTTAGCCCGGAAAAACTAGGGAGTTTGTAAGGTTACTCTTTATCCTCAAAAGAAAGAACAAATTAGTGAATTTGTTGGAAAATCCTTGGTGAGGAGCTAAGGTAGTGGACGTAGACTTTGATTGAGAAAGTCGAACCACTCTAAATCGCTGTGCAATTTTCTATCTTTCAATCTCCTTACTCCCTAAACACAAAACCGTTCCGACCCCTCTTTGCAAACCGTTCCGGTTGTCGATTCGAGCTTCCGAAAATCCTAACGCTGGCCTATTGATATCAAGAATGTTTATGAAAATTGAAGTTTTAGGTTTTCTACCAAATGTAATGCTTACTAGTATGCATCTTAGGGTGTGTTTGATAGCTGAAAAATATTTTACGTAAAATATTTTCCAGTGTTTGATAGTTGCAATTGGTTTTACGAAAAAATATTTTTCAGTGTTTGATAATTGTAATTGATTTTCTCAATATAATTCATTTTCCTAATTCTTTTGTATTCTCTGTAAATTATTTTACCATCTGATTTTTCGTAAAATATTTTCTTAACTTTTTCACTTTAGTGTGTGTTTGATAGCAGATTTTTCGGAAAATGTTTTCCTCATTTTCCCGTGTTTGATAGCTAGAAAATATTTTCTGAAAAATGTTTTCTAATGTTTGATAACTACAATTGATTTTAAGAAAAATATTTTCCAGTGTTTGATAGTTGTAATTGATTTTCATAATGTAATTCATTTTCTTAGTTCCTTTATATTTTCTTAAAATTGTTTTACCTTATGATTTTTCGTAAAATATTTTCCTAATTTTTCACTTTAGAGTATAATCACTCAAAAAATGGATATTAATATTTTAATATCATTTTAATAAAAATAATTATTAAAATATGCATAATATAATTTTAAGAATATTATATTAATATATACTCAAATATATTATAATAATATATGATATTATATTTTTAATTTAGTAATATATAATAAATTATTAATATTTATTTATTATTTTTATAAATATAACATTATTAAATTATTAATCATGAGTAATATTAATTTATATATTTAATATTAATATAATAATTTAATATTATGTTAATAAAATACTAATAATTAAAATTAAAGGTGTTCAAATGGTTAATCCAACCACCAAGCAAATTGAATTACCATTAACCGAATAAACCAACTTTTTTCTTTAATCATTAATTGAATCAATTTTTTTTTTTAAATATTAATCTAACCGAACTTTATTCATTTTATGTAAATCATTTTCTATAAAATTAATTATAGTGTATCAAACAATTAGTGAAATTGATTTACACAATATCATCAAAACACCGTAAAATAGTTTCCGAAAATTATTTCCCAAAAAATGTAATTCATTTTACATAAATTACTTTCCAGAAAACAGTTTTCATGTAATTTATTTTGCATAAAACAGTTTTCAGGTAATTCATTTTACATAAATTACTTTCCATAAAACCAATTATAATATATCAAACAGACCCTACATTTAAAGTATATATCCATCAATCCATCGATTTAAATATCTTTTTATTAATCTAGGATAAGTATAAAGCAATATATATTCAAAGATAACCTTTAACTTCTTGACACTGAACGACTCGTATTCTCGGTACTCGAATTCAGATCTTTAAAAAATAACAACAATTACTTTACCACATAAACCATTTGATTCGTGCAAATAAATTTAAATTTTATTTCTGTTAATTTTTTATGTCTCAGCTTATTTTTAAATCAGAACGACATATATCCATTAAAATATAGAGGAAACATATTAACTATACATGAATTATCGCGTGAGATGTCATGTTGAAAATTTAACACTTCGGTATTTTTGTTTTTAAGGTATTTATAATTTTTTATTTATTGAGAGTTAAATTAAATTAATTTTTTCAAAGACTGAGAGATAAATCTAATTAAAAAATAATAAAAATCGAAATGGCCGGATTTGTAAAGATTAAAATTTACATTATTAGAGTATCTAGAATTGATTAATCGAAAGAAAAAAAAAGATATATTTGAGTGATATATTATTTTATCTAATTATATTTGGGTTTTTATTTATTTTTTATTGAAAGAAAGTGCACATTTATTAAGGATTCCGAGGTATATTTGGGTTTTTAAATTAATTCTAGTTTTAGTTTGAATAAATTTAATTTAATATTTATAATGATTAATTTTAAGGGTAAATTATAAGTTTAGTACTTAAACTATCAATTTTGTTCCATTTTAGTACCTAACTTTCAGTTTTTTTCAGAATCATACCTAAAGTTCAATTTTTGTTTCATTTTAGTACTCCGCCATTCAAAACTTTAGTTTTTGTTTCATTTTATTTTCACGTGCAAAATTTAACGTTATGTTTCGGGAAAATTGAAAGTGTAAGTACTAAAACGGACCAAAACTAATAGTTTAGGTACTAAACTCGTTAAGTTTTTTAACGGCGGAGAACTAAATGAAATGAAAACTAAACATTCGGTATGATTTTGAGAAGAAAAAAAAATTAAAAGTTTAGCTACTTAAACGGACCAAAATATATAATTTAATTTGTTTACCCTAATTTTAATTATAACTAGGTATTTATAGAATATAAGGATGGGAACTAAAGAAAATAAAAGCTAGGGCATTCCCAAGTTCCACCAATGGGTTTTGCTAGTATTTTTCCCACACAAATTAACACGTTTTCTTTCTCTTAACATGAAAATCTACAGCTTTTAAGTTCTAATATTAAAGAAACATAGTAATTTGTCATTTTTGTGACCTCAAAGGCCACATTGAACTTGATACAGATACGATAAACTAAACGACTTTAATAATTAAGACCGGATTGTTGTTATGTTTTAATGTCTCAAATTCGAGCACGTTATCTTATTCGAGTAGATAAGAAATTCAACGACAGTGAGCTTAATTACCTGCAAATTCTACTTAGGATTAGAACCTAAGAATCCCAGATGCTCAACCAGAACATCAACATCTACAATATCATGATCTTCATCCTGCAAAACTGGTATTTCTTCCTCCATATCATCATTCAACAAATCATTCCAAAACCCTTCACCGATTCTCCTATCTTCATCATGATAGCTAATTCCAGGTTCTTCAATCCCCTCTACATGCTCCAAAACCGGCTGCAAGCCCATTGCAATTTGATCAAACTCTGGAACTTCAAATGCATCAACATTTTCGTGCCTTTGGTTATCGATCTGCCTTCTTCTTTTCGTGCAGATAGCTTCTTCAAGCTCTTTTCTCTTATCTTTCTTCTGTATCAGTTGCTGAACAAAGCTGGGATTCTTCATTGCTTTGGCCAAAAACCCCATCATCTGTTGCTGTTTCATCTCGGTTCTCTTCAGTTTTTCTTCCGTTGCCTGCAAACAAGCCCTGGTGCTGTGCATTTGCTGTCTGAGTTTCACTAGCTCCGCCATTAAAACCTGCTTGTCACGCTTTAAGCTGTCGATATCTCCTTCAACCCCGAATCTCCCAACTTCAACACAAGGATCTAACAGGAGCTGCTGTTTTTTTCTCCTCCTGATACACTTGAGCAAATGCCTTTGCCCTCTAAGGAAACTCTCATTAGCAAACTCCCATCTATCTGGATCAACCTTCCTAAACCCCTACACAAAAACACTAACTTGAATCACATCTAGAGATACATAAACACTGATCTATTGTTACTTACATATGTATTGAGCTGCCTGACAAAGCTGGAGAAGTTGCTGTGCTTGAAGTATTTAGGCAAAAGGGTCATGGAAAATGCTTGGGGATCCCACACAATGAAGCTGTTGTTTCCTCTACTCCAAGAGATGATCCGATTGGTGCTTGAATCATCCACGATTTCATATGTTTTTGTGAGGAAAGGAGGAGGACCTGCATCGTGGAGTCCTTCCATTGGTTGAGGTGCAGCCATGTAATCAGCAGCAGCATAGGCTGAGCTTGAAGCTCCTGGAAACTCTTGTTTAACTCGTCCATAAGGATTCATCTCTTTGCTCAGAACAAATGAAAAGCTGATCTGGGTGAGAAGAGCTTTCAAAAACGGGGGTTGATTTGCAGATTCAGGCCACGGATGGATCCCAGAAGCTCACTAGTCTTGAAAAACAAGGGAACAGTAAAAGAAAACACACATGGAAGAGTTGAGAAACAAGATAGTATGAACATGGGCGTCATTAGGTTAAATGAATATGATTCCAATATAAAAAAATTGCTATTCGTCTTTATATATATATATATATATATATATTGCAGTTATCATTTCTTTTGATTTTGGTTGGGCGGGAGACCGGCTGATGATGCAAAAAAAGTAAGAAAATAAATGGAATGGTTACTCCTTTTAGAAAGTTATTTCTTTCTTTTTATTACCGGCTTGGCTTTTTCATTATTTTATACTTAGGATAAATTATGTGTTTAGTGCTTAAACTATCAGTCTTAGTCCGTTTTAGTAATTAAACTTTAATTTTTTTCAAAATCATAATTAACATTTAGATTTTGTTTCATTTTAGTACCTACCATTTAAAAATTTAACTGACGGGCTCGCTGACCATAGCTTCTACAGTCGTCGGTGGTCTCATCTATCGGCCAATGAAGCTCAAACTTTCTAGCCTACACCTTTTTGACCCCTTGAACGTGATTTCGATCTCCGTTTCACCGAAAAATGCCTTAATATCCCCAAATCGACAATTGACTCTTCGACTTCTTCATCATTCGATCTCCGTCGTCAACTGTCCGATGGGTTTGAACTGGACTATGTTGGTCTGCTCATCATTCTCTTGTGGTCCACTTTCGGATTGGTCGTTCGTCCACAGGAGCTATGTCTCATTAGCCTGTCCGTTAAGCTTTTAGCTACGAGGTACTAAAATAAAACAAAAACTAAATGTTAGGTATGATTTTGAGAAAAATTAAAAGTTTAAGTACTAAGACAGACCAAAACTGATAGTTTAGGTAATAAATACATATTTTCCCTTGTAATTATTATTTATTGATCGACTCATTTAGATCATATATTATATATGTTTATTATTATAGGAGTTATCCTTCCCATCCAATTTATTTCATTCACATTATTCAAATTCGTAACATCATTTAAAGGATATAGTATCACACTTTATTAAATCAATTAGTTGTTGGCTTAATTTTTAAAAAGAATTTAAAAGAATGAAGAACTTTAAAAAAGGAAATGGTGGGCAAAACCCCATTTGCTAGATTGGGACCAAAGAGAAAAGAAAAACTACCTTTGCAAAATGTTATGTTGTATCCAATTGCATTTATGATGATAGTTTAAGAATCAACATAGAATGCTTTAAAGTATAATTAAGAACTAATTTAAAATATGAATTATATAGTTTGAGGATTTCAGGACCAATTTAGAATAGATGTAATATTTAAGAAGTCCACGTGCAATTATTTCTTTTTTTCTTCTCCAAGCGTAATGATGGTATTAAACTTAATACAATATTAGAAGATTGTAGAATTGAGTCTTAAAGAGAAATAATACCCACTTTAGGAAGAAGGGTTTGGACAAATATCTAGCAAATAGTTCTTACTTTATTTGAAAATATCTAAGCATTTAATTAATATTATATGCACTAATCAAAGTGGATTTATGTTTGTTGTCTACCTTTGAACCGATCTAAAAAAATGGTTGTCCCTTGTTCCCATATGTAATGGGGTAAGGGGAGGTAAGATAGTAGGCTGCCCCCAACACCAGGTTGAGAGCAACTTCCGTAGAAGACCTCCGAATTATGAAATGCCCTCCGTGGGACTCGATCCCCACAATCTCAAGGTTAAGAACCTTGTACTCTACCAACTGAGCTGGATAATCATCTCATCTTTGAACCGATCTAGCTTCTTTTATATATTATAGTTTTTGTTTTTTGTTTTCATGCTAACATAGGTTTGGGCGTTTGGCTATTGATATTTTGTATGATCTTACAAACTAATAATTATTAGATTTTATGGTACCGAAATGGTAGTTGAAAGGGAAAAAAACTATATACATATATATAGTTATTAAGAAAAACATTTCAGAATTTCAATTTTCATAACACTTAACCATTTGAAATTTTATAAATACCATTTTATATAAAATATTTTCATTTATGTAGTGAGTAGGCCTGTAAACGAAATGAACGAACACGAATGAGAGTATGTTTATATATGTTCGTTTAACTTTAACGAACAATTAAAGAAACAAAATTCTCCGTTCATGTTCTTTCATTGAGAAATGCAACTTGTTCGTGTCCGTTCATTTAAATGATAAACGAACACAAAGGAAAGAACGTAAATAGACACAAATGAACGAACATAAACAAACATAAATGAGCGAACATAAAATTAATTAGGTTTATATTTGAGAATAGTTTTATTATTTCCGAATAATTTTAGGATTTATATTTTCTTTAATTTATTTGAGTATTTTTTTATTTGGGTTTAAAATTAACTGAATTTTAAAATATTAATGGATTTAAGGTTAAAATTTATTAGGTATTAATATTTCAAACATGTCTGGAGATTAGGTTAAACATAAACGAATGAACATAAACAAACGAACGAGCCATTTTTTCGTGTTCATTCATTTAATTAAACGAACATACAATCTTGTTTATGATTGTTCGTTTAATAAATAAAAGAACAAAAACAAACTTCCCATCAAACGATTCACGAACAACTCGTTCAATATTTAGTTCATTTACGGGCCTAAATTCGTGAGTGTAATTCAATTTTATAAAATATTTTAGAGCTTTCTCGGTCTTTGGTAATATAATGGTAAAAATGAGTTGTTCTTGGAAATTAGGGTTTTGTAATTTAGAGATTGTACAAATTCAAATTTTAAAATTTAAGATTTAAAATTAAAAAAATTATATAAATAAATTCCAGACCCTCTCTTTATCAAATACTAATACAAACTTATAAGATAATACCTTTAAACACTATCGACTGTAGTAGGATAATTAAGCGTTCAACGACAAATAGTTAAGAATATTTAAAACAGATACTGCTTTATAAACACCTTAGCTTAATAAAAAAAATAGTACCTTTACATAGTAGTTAAATTTTAAATGTTGTAGATAGAGGAAATAATATTAAAAGAATATACCTCAAATTTAATCAATTATTTTAAGGATAAACTATGTGTTTAGTATCTAAAGTATCAATTTTGATTCATTTTAATACCTAAACTTTTAATTTTTTAAAACCATACATAAAGTTTAGTTTTCATTTTTATTTAAAATTTAACATTAAGTTTTGAAAACAATTGAAACTTTAAGTATTAAAACGGATCAAAACTGATAATTTAGATACTAAATGCGTTAAGTTTTTTTTTTTTAACTGTGAGGTTTTAAAATGAAACAAAAATTAAACTTTAAGTATAGTTTTGAAAAAATTGACAATTTAGATATTAAAACAGATCAAAATTAATATTTTAGGTACTAAATGTAAATTTACCCTTATATTTTAATTATAGGTAAGATATTGAAATAATCATTATTTTAATTATATAAAGATAATTATATAAAGATAAGTGTTGGACCCACTGTCTCCCATTATTGTAACCAAAAGATTCCCACCCTCCAAAATGGGGAACTCTCTTGAGCCTTCTCACATCAGCAACACTAATTTTTTATTGCAAGTTGGGATTATTTTAATTATTTTATCTTCAAATCCTTTAATTGTGTCGAATAAATAAATTATTTGCATATTAATTATTTTAATTTATTTTATAAAATTTATAGATTTTATTATATTTATGTTGTAGGTAAAAAAATACTACATTAAAGATTATATATATTTAGAATTTTACTAAAATATAGTGAAATCAGCAAGTAATAGAAGAAAATAAATTCAAAAAATATATATTTTTTAATAAAAATAAGATAGTTTGATTAATTTGCCTTTACTTAATTCTATTATTATGACTACAGCTTACTTACATGGTATTGAAGATAATGAGGTACATTGATCGGATAAGGTAAAAAAAAAACGAATCGAGTTTTACTCCTCTCTAATCATATAAGGAAAGAAAAACGAAAAATAAAATGAAAGGTTTGCCACACTTTAGAGCAAGGGTGAACAAAATTCGATTCGACTAGATCGAACGCTCACTGTATATGAGAGTAAATGATAATTAAGTGCACTGGAACATATAATTAGATGGGAGTTTCAATGTTTGGCATACGTCTACATCAAGTTCAGCCCTCGAGAGACTTATGAAACTAAAGAGATGTACATATAAGGACTGCAAATGATAAAATACCTCTAATGAGCAGCTAATGGAACCTCAACATTCTCAGTCAAGCTTTTTATGTACTCTTTCCTTGCAGGATGATCCTCTTGCGGCCGATTATATGCCGTCCAAACCGGTTCTCCCACGAACAACCTCATCAACTGCACATTGTGAAAGGAACACGAATTCGATCGAGGCGATCGGAACTCGCACGTAAATTAAGTTCCCCTGTGCATTCTAACCAAAGCAATTCCACACATTTTCTCACCTTGATATAGTTGCTGGTGTCAAGAGTGAACCTGTGATAGATTCCGGCTGGCAATATAATGAGATCACCCGCTTTGATCCAAATCCGGACCCATCGGTCATCCTTGTCCCTGACATCGAAATATCCGCCGCCTTCCAAGCAGTAGCGTATCTCTTCATCGGCATGTATGTGCTCGGTGTAAAAGTTCCTCAGCTTCTCCTCATAGTTAGCAACTTTCTCCGGGCATAAATCAAGCAAATCCTATACATACAATATAACATGACTCTGTCAAACCGATTATACTCGGTTTCGATTTTCTTTATACGTTCTTCCATGTATTTAGACGATCTTTAGAGGGTCGTATCCCGTACAGGGATCTTCCGAATAGGCACCGGACTTGGTATCAGACATAATATTGACTACAAGAAACAGAACTCCTGGTCTAGGGGATGTTGTCACTCTAAATATAGTCCTATCTAGATTCAAATAGGTCAAGGTAAAAAAGAAAGTGGCTGCTATGATATTGATCTCGAAAAGCAATATCTCAATGGTTTGCTTTGCTTCAGGAGTTACCTCCGACATTAGCCGGGCCTAGGTTTTAGTGTCGGACATAGATAAATGTCCGACATGATACACATGCCTGAATAAGACATGGGTCAGCCACAAGTACATAGGGAAAATGAAAAATCAAGATAACATAGGTTCTTGTACACAAACCAAATTCATCTGTAACCTCTAGAATGTGCAGCCAACTTTTCAAGCCGGTTATAGGTCAAAAACTCTAAAATTAACACCAAATTTGTTTTAACACGGCTAAAATGTATATAAGAAAGGGCTAGAAGAAACAAAATTACCATTTATCTGTAACCTCTAGCTTCTCGGATTTTCTTCAGACAAAAAACTTTAAAATTAATTCTTATTACCAAAATCAACTATACATTTTTTTATGAATAGGCGCCTAAAGTATTTTTGATTCATCTTGGTGTCTAACGCTACAAACGTTACTATTTTAGGTGTCCGGTCCATAACGGCCGTTAAAAATCTCCGTTAAAAGACACATGTCACGTTCATGTAATTTTAAAAAAATTATTTAAATTAAAAACATAATATATATATATATATTTTAAAAAACCATTTTTTTCTGAAATTACAGAGAAAGTCCTAAAATTCTAAAATAGTTTATTCCAAAGTCGCCGCCGTTGAACCACTAACCCATCACCAAACATTATAATTTTGTCGTCGTTCAACAACACATTAAGAACAGATGACTCAAAGCCACGGAGACCGTTGGATACCATCTGCTTGACAACCTCCGTCATTTTCCCTTTCTGTCATTCACCTCTCATCGACTTCATCGACAACCTCTCACCGTTGTTTCCCCTCCAAAAACAACTAAATAATCTAATATATTTGGGATAAGGGTGAGAGATTTGCGGATTAAGGTTAGGGATTTATGTTCAAGGATTTAGGGGGAGTGAGACAACGACATGAGGGATGGTCTGCAGTAGAGGACTGATGATGGGTGGACGGCTGTTCGATGATGCCAAAGGCAGCTGGTGATGACCGACGATGGTTGGTATAGGGTTGGAATAAAGAATTTTAGGGTTTCAAGGTTCTTTTTGTATTTTCAATTTTTTTTAATTTAATAGTATTTTATTTTTTAATTTAAATAAAAAAATAAAATTATCAACATGTGTCACTTAGCGGAGAAATTAATATCATTGACAATTTGAACACCTAAAGCAGTAAGCCGATAATGTTTGTAACATTAGGCACAGGAAAAATAAAAGATACTTTAGACAAGGGGCGGATGTATATGGCTCGATAGGGGAACCATTACACACCCATTATTTTGAGAAAGTGTTAAATTTAGTTTAGTTTACTAATGAGAATAGGAAAAAATTAAGAAAATTTGCGCTCCCAATTTTTTTTAAAATCGAGTATTAAAATTTTGACCCTCATTTTTTAATTTCTAGATCAACCACTGCTTTAGACACCTATTCGTAAAAATATGTATAATATGAGATTTTTTTTTGTATTAAGCGTAAAATTAACACTAAATTTGTTTAAACAAAGTTAAAAATGATAAGAAAGGTGAAAAGAAACAAAATTACCATGTAATTGTAACCTCTAGCTTCTCTGATCTTCTTCAACTCCTCATCGTTCTCGTAATCCTTGGGGTTCAAATTCCAATACAACACTCCAATCTCTGCCATTTATTCAAACCCCATCATTTTCATTAACCCAATAACCCAGAAAAATATAACCGAAGAACGATTAGATCTCACCTGCCAAGTGGTCTAACGAAACAGGCTCGTTGGGATTGCGCTTGTGAGGAAGCCTTTGATCTTCATTGCTTTCATCCATAAACCAAGCCTTTTTTTGTATTTCAAAACAAAAACCAATATCAGATCAATCCCCGAATCAATTGAACTTAGAATGAAAGTGGTAGCGATTAGCGAAGAAACTTACCTCGATAGCCATGGTTGTTGTTGATGACTCGTTAAATGTAACACCCACAGATCGATACAGATGACCCGATCCGATCCAAGGTATCACATTAGGGCTACAGGAGCAACCACATTAAAAATCTTTGAAAATTTTAAAATTTCTTTTAAAACGTGTAAAATTATAAAACAATTTATAATTAAAATAAAAGTTCGGAAAACCATTCAAATATTATAGACAGGACTAAAATCATACACGTTTCAAACTCGGATATAAAAACAGAATACCACCTACATGCCACCTAAACACATACACCGTACTCCACAATTAACGTCGATAGAACTCCTTTACTATTGTCGATAGTTGCATTGGTTCAATCCTTTTAACCTGAAATAGTGAGTAACAAAGTGAGTTTTGGAAAGCTCAGTAATATAATACTACCAAGAGATGTTGAAGGACATGTAGATAATGGGTAAGCATAATTTTCCTTATTAATTCAGACATCTACAGATTTTTATGCTGAGCTGAGGTCCCACTGATATCTCAGGTAGTAAAAGACAGAAAGCTTTCAGTTCAGAGGAAATGTTTCGGATGACTGGGTTCAGGGAGATCAGAATAGGTTGTCTAGTGTGCTCTTACAAAACCAGTGAAAATGTACAGATCCTTTTTAAAACAGTAGCAGTTTAAAACATATCTTTAAAAATCATAGTAAAACCCTCCAACTGAACACCAATATGCAGTTCCGCATAACTGCATCTATAAGGACTTACCCTAGGTCCATAGGGCATAGGTGTCAACCTAAGGGAGCACCTTGGGTCCATAAGGTCTTACCCTAGCCGAAGCGTAGGTGCCCACCTGAGGGGAGTGCCCTCAGGCCCATAAGGACTTACCCAACGCACACAGCAGAAGAGCCACCCTAAGGGAGTGTCTTAGGGTCCATAAGGTCTTGCCACTAGGCCCATTAGGCCCAAGAGCCCACATAAGAGTCGCTTTAGGTCCATAAGGAATTACCAGTCAGTGTTGAACCTATACAAGGAATTACCAGCAGCGACTGAATCTGCCAGAGTCTTCAGTCATACCAGAGACCTAAAGTACCCCGTATAAAAATAATTTCAGTCAGTAAATAGAGATATCAGAACGAAAATCAGAGATCAGAACAGATATCAAAGTTCAGAACATAAATCAGAGGCCAAACTGCATTTTAGATAACAGAGACATACTTTTAAAATCAGAGAAAACATCCGTGTGATCAGGGAACACACTAGAGGTTTTAGATATTATTCGGAGGTGATTGTTATTTATCAGATAGGGAGTCATGAAACTTCTGTAAGCTGATTAAATTCAGAGATGATATCCCCATAAAAGGGTTTGATAGCTAACAGATTCTTTAGTTATTCAGAATGTGATTTTTCAGGATTATGTAATATTCAGATATTTTCCGGAGGCACTATTAAATCAGAAAGGTATTCAAAATCCTTTGCATCAGAGTTACTCGTTTTTTCAGATATGAAGGAGTGATTCCATTATTCAGGAAATCAGAGGCATTTTGGGCATTAAGTTCTTGGAGAATTCTTAGTGATTTGAGCTAATAAGGGAGAAACGAAGATTCAGGGAATTTACAATTTGTGTCGATCTATCGGACTATCGAGTTAACACGAACTACACAAATTCCAGCAATGATATGTGTCAACCGGTAAAATCGTTGCACTTCAAGGGTATTCACTCCTTAATACAAACAACTCTTGTCAATTGATCATCTTCTGGATAATCGCTGAATGAATCTTAGGAAGACGAACAGATATTCCACTGGTCTTTATTTCATTTCTACATTTAAATGATATCAGGAAATGTCGACGTGCTTGATTCGTGGTTCAAAACCCTTATGAACAGTACAATATATAAGATCATCAGTATTTCCAGACTTACCCAAATTATTCGCTTAATTCAAGGTCATTGGGGTACTTAAATCAATTAGTATTCAAGTTTATCCCGATCACTTCGGAGTTTCCAGAGTAATTCTATCGTTTTAACAACTCGAATACTTACAATACTTCTATTCAGTTCAACTTTGTCTTTTCGATCAATTCAAACATGTAAGATATTTTCGGTAATTTAGCCTCCGGGTGTTTGTTCAAGAAAAACTAGAAATTTTTAAGTCTTTTACCATCTCAAAGATTATGATCGATTAACATGATTATTTCCACTTTCCTGGGAAATCCTTATCTTTATATCATACCGGTATTTTCGTAGTTTCATATCTAAGTATTTCCGACATTTAACCTTTAAAGAAATAAATATGAATTTAATACTTTAAATAAATCAAAATTTTCTCAAATTTTACGATATTTTAAATTTTAAAATTTTAATCATTAATATGACATGAGATAAATAATGTCATGTTATTATGAAATATATATATAGATTAAAAATTTAATACTTTTTGAATTCATCAAATGATTTAAATTGTTAAAGAAAGTGTTTATTCTTTTTTGAGATCTGAATTCAAGCAACTATATCAATAGAGTATTTGTATTATCAATAATTAAAAAAATTGAATAGATATTATTTTTGTAAATTATAATAATCCCAAACTATTAAAAAATGTTAATATTTTAATTAAAAATGAATTTTTATTTATTTCTTATATTTACTATTTTTATTGATAAATCAATTCAATAAAATTTTATTATAAACCAATTCTTTAAATTTAATTTCTTTTTACAATATCAATTTTTTTATAGTCAATCTCTGGATAATATATATGCCCTTCTCTTTCTTATGATTTTGTGAATTGTCTTCGACTTGGGACACGCACGCAAAACCAAAAAAAAAAAAACTTTAGTAATAGCACTCTCTTGAGCTGAGTTTGATAACCTTCTCCGCCAGCTCCTTCACGGCATGGGCGTATTCCGCCAACACTACCGCCGCCGCCGCCTCCACCTCCATCACCACATCGTAGCTGCCTTAACTTTTCTCTTATTTGCTTCCGCTTCAGCCAGAAGTCTTTCTCAACTCGGTAACTCCTTTAAAATTCCTTTTCAACTTGAATACTCATGCAGCAATCCAGCCATTGACTCGGT
This sequence comes from Hibiscus syriacus, assembly GCF_006381635.1. Classification (NCBI taxonomy): domain Eukaryota; kingdom Viridiplantae; phylum Streptophyta; class Magnoliopsida; order Malvales; family Malvaceae; genus Hibiscus; species Hibiscus syriacus. The sequence continues at coordinate 587,681 of NW_024062797.1, forward strand.
CGAAACTCAGTACAGTTTTGCTCTTACTCGTGCAGAAAGCGAGTTCCGGGTGAGAGAAGGGAGCAAGAAGAGAAGTGGGTCGGAGGTGACGGACCGGTTCTTGTCTCAGAAACAACACAGCGGTCCGGGTTCTCAGCCACCTTCTTGTAGATCCAGCTGTGGGAGTTGCTCGCCCTGTAAACCGGTTCACGTCCCGATTCAACCGAGCTTGATGATGCCGCTCGAGTACTACCCTGAAGCTTGGCGTTGCAAGTGTGGCAACAAGATTTTCATGCCCTAAAAACATATGGCAACATGATAATAAGAGGGTATATTAAAATATCAGTTTTGGTTTATTTTAGTATTTAAATTTTTAATTTTTTTAAAATCATGTCTTACGTCTCGTTTTCATTTCAGTACTCAACCGTTAAAAATTTAATATTTTTAGTAATTAAATTATTAATTTTGATATGTTTTAGTGCTTAAATTTTTAATTTTCTCAAATTTTGAACGGTATATTAAAATGAAACAAAAATTAATTTTTTTAACGAATGATACTAAAACTAAATAAAAACTAAATTTTAAATATAATTTTTTTAAAAATAAAAATTTAAATACTAAAACAAATTAAAATTAATAATTTAAATATTAAACAAAAAATTTAGCCTTAATAATAATACACTGAAATCTAAGACGAAAGCTTTGGGAATGTAAGTTAATTATAATGGGAGATTATCAAGAGGGGTGCTTCATCTCTTTTGGCCTTTGCTCTCTTGTTCTTTTATCTTTCTCCTTTGCTAACGAACTTCTTTTCTCAATTGCATTCGACTAAGCCTGTATGAGAAAATCGTTAATTGAGTTTTACTTTGATTGAAATCGTCATCGTTGTATTAATTTGAATGTTGTAATTTTTGAGTTTGAACATGTTTATGTTATCGGTTTGTTATATTTTGATCATTAACTCGTTAATTTTTGTTGTCCTATTAACTGGTATCTTACATTATGCCGTTTGATCATCAAATGTTTTTAATCAACTAATATCATTTAATAAGATGATGATAAGTGTCGTCATTTTATGATTTGTATTTTGTTTTTTTAACTTTCTCGTCAACACATTTCCAAAAAAAAACTTAATTAGGACACTAATTGTTAGAATTCAGTTGATATCAGATGAATCATTGAAAAAATTAAAACGCAATTAAGAAAATATCATTTTTTTTCTAGATATTTTGAGTTCAAACAGCTACATGTGTACAATTCATTATTAATTAACTAAAAAAAGCTCGAACAAAAATAATCTTATAATTACCATCCTTTGATATGGGACATTGTGGTAGTTATATAGTTTTACTACAATATTTATATTTAAAACAATTAATTTCTATACCACTCACGTTATAACTAAAGCAATAATTTCATCCAGTTAGAGCAATGTATCATAATAGGTCAAATTCTATTATCAGTACTTGTACCGTTGCATCAGTTGTGCATTTTAATATCAGTATGAATTAACTGGAAATGCCCAGATCCTTCTTCAGCAAGTCGATTACTTCCACGGGAGCCTCGGCTCTGCTCATTGTAGCCAGCTTGTCTGCAACGCAATTGGTCTCTCTCTTTACATGTGCCGTTCTTGTGATCCAATCCCGATCCCGTATCTCGTTCGATGCATCCACCAAAGCATTGCCAGCATTGTATCCCGTATCATTTTTGAACTTTTATCGATGATACTCATGTTCGACATTTGTGTTTGACGGCGTTTTGAGAACTGATGAACTTGGTTCATTTTAGTTCGTTTACCTATAAAAAAAAACTCTCTTTTTTCAAGAAAATTACAAGCTAATCAACAATACCTACTGAATACAAAATTGATTGAAACCAGAAAGAAAGTCCCAGATCAACAGTTCAAATTGCAGCATCTAAGTTGAAAATTTCCATAGGAACCAAATAAGAGCAAGCTACACAAAATCGAACAAGAAAATGAATGTAAAAGCCATGAACTTTACCTTGGGGTTTTCAAAAATTCCCCTTAAGCCATGGCATCCCCTAAAACCAATTCCAAAACAATGAATCAGCAATGTTTCCAAAAATTCAAAAAAATAAAATAAAATAAAGAATTAACCATTTAGCAAAGAAATAAAAAAGGAAAAATAGAGAATTTTACCTTCGGGTTTTCAAAAGGGTCGGCTCCGATAATCGGACAACAAATCTGAATGGTGAGAAGTGGCCTTGTGACGGAGGGACCAATATATGCGTTAACATCGGGGCATATTTAAACGAAACTAAGGGTGTATTCGTGTTCATGAGGTAAAAAATGTTCGGACTAAAAAGTTTGAAGCTCAATGGCCAACGAAGACCACCGCGACAACCGCCACCGACGACTCTAAACCAACGCTACGGTTGAAGCGTGAATGTGAGGGTGAGAATTTTAGTTTTAGGTTTTGGGGTATATTTTAATATTTTTTAAATTTATTTTTTATTATAACCCTAAATAATATTAAAATATTAATAAAAATATGTGTTATATAAAAAATAATAAAATAATCCATATCATCAATAAGTGAATAAAAAAATTTAATGTCTAAAATTTAGTGGGCAAATTAAAAAATTGAAAATATGATGAGTAAAACAAGAGAGATAGTAAAGTTTAATGATAAGCGTATAATTTACCCATATATAAATTGAAATCTAAGTATGTAAAGTCAGTTTGGCCATATCTCCCTTCAGCAATCTATCAGTGTTCACATCACATTTGGTTGTGATGTGATGTATGATTTGACAGCATTTGTTAGGATGTCGCTGGACTACCCTCTACTCATTATAATTTTTCTATTTAGTAATACATAATATTATTTTAAAATATTTTTAAAATATTTATATATAAAATACGTGTTATCTAATGATTTTTTTAATTATAACTATAAAAAATATATATCGGAACAAGAATAATTGGTTTTTTACTAAGATTTTTTAAATATCAAAAATCAATTTTAAATATAATTTATGTATTTATTTTAATATTAAACCAATAAAAAATAATAAAGCACAAAGACAAAGGGCCAGTTGGGTGACTTTAAATCTTTTTATCAAATCCAACGTTTTATGCCTTCGTCTGGTTCGATTTTAAAAATGATTACGTGTGACTCTTAATAAAAAAGATATTATTGATTTTATTATTATTTAAATAATAAAATCAGTAAAAAATTATCGAAAACATTATTATTTTTATCGATTTTGTTATTATTAGATACTTTATTGATTTTGTTAATAAAATTAGTAAAACGCTATCGATTTTATTATTTTTTATACCGATTTTATTATTGTTAAGTACTTTATTAAAAATATTAAAAAACATTGATATTTTAAATAAAAATAAAAATATTTTAAATAATTTTACCAATTTTTTTATTTAAATAATAATAAAACTGATATCATTTTTTTTAATTATATATTAAAGGTCTCGTTATCACTTTCCCTTCCTTTTTTTTTCTTCTCTCTTTTTGACCATCTCTTCAGTCCAATACAAAAACAATAAACTTTAAATCACATCAATTTAGGTAAAAATTGAACCTGTCTAATAATTTTAATAATTAAATTTTTTTAAGTAATTATATTTATACGTTATATGTTATCAATAAATTTTAAATAAATTATCTTATAATTATCTTATACTAATAAAAAACATTTTTCTATTTTAAATTAACTTTCTTTTAAGAAGAGCAAATTTATTTACCTGATCAAATTATCTTATAATTATCTTATGCAGATGATATTCATCGCCCTATTATCAGATTTTGGTCCCCTCCAGCTCCTTTGGGATTAGTCAAGGTAAACTTTGATGGCTCTTTCAACCCAAGCTTGGGTAGGGGTAGAGTCGGTTGTGTACTTCGAAACTCTGTTGGTCAGTTCTTGTCGGCTTGCCCTCGGTGTATCATCTACGCCATGGATGTGTTTCATGTTGAATCATTGGCCTGTCACGAAGGACTCTTGTTAGCTGTGTCTTTGGGCTGTCAACGGATTATTGTGGAAGGTGACTCATGTTCCGTCATTTGTAGGGCATCCACATCTATGAGGGATGACTCCTACGGGAGTCTTATTCTGGACCATATTCGAGCTCTTTCGCAGCCTTTTGATATATGTTCTTTCCAGCATATTGGACGCTTTGGGAATGCGGTTGCGGATGCGGTTGCGCGTGAGGGTCTTTCTTCCGGATCATCTTTGCACTGGAACAACAGTCCCCTTCCCTTAGTGATCTCTTTGATTGCCGCTGATATGGTTTCTTGATGTCATATCCTGGCTAGGTTACATGCCGCTTGACGCTTTGGATGTTTTAATATGATTGTACGTACTTTTGCATGGCACTAAAATTGTGTGTTTATCCCAAAAAAAAATTCTAAAATTATTCTAAATGAACTTAAACTAAGGTATCTATCATCGATAAATCTCTCTATCCCATAAAAACTGTACATTATTAATTTTTTTAAATTTTGACTAATTATTATTTATAATTTATAATTGATACAAATATATAAAAATATATTTTAAAACCTTCAATTAGTTTTCAAATATATATTTTATAAAATTTAATTATTTAAAATATTTAAATAATCAAAGTCAAAATTTTAAAAATTTGACGTTAAAAGTCAACAAGAGACATTTTTTATGGGACGGTGGGAGTAATAATTTATCTTTTTATCATAGTACTTTTGTTTTTGAATAATCTTATGATGAATTATAAAGTAATATCTATTTATAAATTATTTTTTAATTAGTGACAACACACATTTTACAAACATAATTACTCGAATTCAAAACTTTAAAGAGAGAACATCACTCTCTTTAATCATTAAATTATCTTACCCTATTCCCATATGTAATGGGGTAAGGGAGAGGTAGGGTAGTTGGCTGCCCCCAACGCTAGGTTGAGAGCAACTTCCGTGAAAGACCTCCAGCAATTATGAATTGCCCACCGTAGAATTCGATCCTACAATCTCAAGGTCAAAAACCTTGTGCTCTACCAACTGAGCTGTACATGACTCTCTTTAATCATTAAAACCTCTTAAATCATCGTGTATATACTAAGAATAAACAACTAATTATGAAATGAAATGCTATGATATATACTTACAAATTTCAATTTTTGTTGAATTAAGAAACATAAAAAAAACCCATAAAACATTACAAATGATCTTATATATACCTTGAAATATCTAAAATCCCATACCCAGTAAACCCTAATATCTGTTGTTCATCTCCGCAGCAATGGAGAGCAGCCTCGACACACCCTGAGTACAAAGATCATGCTCACTCTTGTTCTTGCACTCGAACTCCACCACGCCGCGCATCACCGTCTTCAGCCCGAAGTATCTCCGGTTCTCTCTTCGGGAAGAAGTTCGCCGCTAAAGTCGCCGTTAGAGAGCTACCATTACTGCCATTAGCACCACCTTTATCCAAGGGAATAACAGCTGCTAATGAACTATCAAGATTTCCCTTGCACAACATCATCAAATTAAGGCCAAATTCAGAGAGGATTTCGTGATTTCGAGTATATATACATTTAGAGAAACCATAAACAATAGACAAAATAATTAAATATGAAAAGAAATTGAACTTTACAGTCGGGGAAAATGCAAGGGAGGAACTTGGGATGATCATCATCATTGTCAGCAGCAGTTTGCTTCCAGCCAGCATCACATTCACAGATATAATAAGGGAGCGTTCCTTTTGAAGAAGGCTTGCACTTCCCTTTTCCACATCCCACTTCTTTGCATACATCATCTGCAACGAGAACAAATACCCAAATCAACAAAAGAACCCAAAGGTCCCAAAACAAATCGACCAACAACGAAAGATGAAGAAAAGGGAAAGTGATAAACCAAAGAAGGGTTGCAGAAGAGGGGATAAAAAGTCTGTTTTTGCAAGGTTGAAGTGCATAGCAAGGAATATGGCCAGAAAGGCAAGGGAGTTTAGAGAAGCCACGAGTTGAACTTTCGTTTGAAAAAACTGCGAGTGGCGTGCTTAAATGGGCGGCGACCTGAGCCGTGGAACGTGTTGTTAAATTGGGTCGATGGTGGTTGGGAGTTTCAGTGAGGCTAGTTAATGTTTGTTAGTTGCATTAAATTCTAAGGGGGCGAAAGTCTACTCTTTTAAAGTATTCTAAGGTACCTGTAGTTTTCACCAATGGCTCTGACGTGTGAAGATGATCGGTTCATCCTTACCGCCTTCCGGACATGATTTCGGCCTTCCATCGGCGTCCTTCGCCTGTTGCTCGGTTGCCTCTCGATCGAATCCGGCCTCGACTTTGGTCCGCTTGGTGACCTCACTTTAGCTCTTGAAGATTCTATGTAATTATACTCGAAATAATATTTATCTTTTCAATATTTTTCAATCATATTTTTATTTTATTAAATAATATATATATATATATATATATATCCGCTTACACTATGTAAAATTAATAAGTTTTACACTAATTTATAACTGCTAGATTAATTAAATAAATAGATTAGATTTAATTAAAATTTATAACTCATAAATAAATATATTTTAACTTATAGTAAAACAATATCTCTTTTTATCTTAATTCTAAATCCCAAACCCCAAACCCATAATCTCAAACCATTAAACCTTTACCTCAAATCTTAAACCCTAAACTCAAATATTAAACCCCAAACCATAAACTTTGAACCTTAAAGCTTAAATATTAAACCCTAAATTCCAAACCTTAACTCTACAAAATATTATTTTGGTATGAGTTAAAGAAATATTTATTTATGACCTGTAAATTTTAATTAAATCTAAGTATTTTATTTATTTATTTATTTATTTACATATAATGAATATAAATTAGTGCAAAACTTATCAATTACATAGTGTATTTGAATCCTAACCCTATATATATTTGATAAATCTGGAGTAAGTACAATATAATATATTTCAGAGATAATTCTCAATCATTTGATATTGAACGCTTTTACCCTTGACATTCATAATAAGAAAAAATATATATACACTCAGGTTGTTCATATATAAGGCTAGGATCCAATTATATATTGAATCTTTTTAAATCCATATAAGTTGAATGATAGGAAAAATGGTATAACAATCGAGTTGAACTTGGATAGGTAAAAAATCGATAGCAAAACAGGTTTTTAGTGGCGTTTTTTAGTCCTATAGCGTCGTTTATAAGCACTGTAGAAAATAATATCGGCGCTAGTAAGAGCGCCGCTAAAACGAGCGTCTAAAGTTAGCAGCGTTTGTGAACCTAAAATGTCGCAAAAGGTTAAGTTATATAGCGGCGTTTGTTTTTTCAAATGCATTATATGTTATGATTTATAGTGGCGTTTTTGGAAAAAAAAAGCCTCTAATTATCCTGTATTTAGTGGCGTTTTTTTTCCAAAAACGCCGCTAATTCTCTTGTCTTTAGTGGTGCTTTTTGTCACAAATGATGCTAATTCTCTTGTCTTTAGTGGCGTTTATTGCCACAAACGCCGCTAATTATCTTGTCTTTAGTCGCATGTTTGGCCACAAACGCTCTGCTTGTCATCGTTGGTACCAACACCCTTTGTTGCCCAGTAACAACGAATCTGTTGACTGCCAAGCCACTTCCTTATAAAAATAAATCAAAGAACCTATGTATTTTAATGCAATGTCAACTAACAAAAATCTATGCAAGTGGCAGTCTGTTTAAAAATTAGTGCTACCTACAATTCTTCCAGCTCAGCCGCAATAATATAATGAATTGATACTATAAACATGGTGCAATTAATGACGAAAGAAAGGAAAATCTTTTTTCAGATAACTCTTTCAGCAACTATTAATACTTCAAAGCAGGAAAGAAATGAAATCACATTTTGACACTAAAGTTCACAGCTTTATTGATAGGCTAAAGCAGTGGTTAATGAAGATAAGCCATGTATTGCATTAAAAGCATTAATCTTACCATTTAAGTCATTAATTGCACTTTGTGCATCCTGAACATATAAAAGGAGTCGGTATCAATAGATAAAGCAACATTATAATGGAAGAGAAACACGGCTTAACCAAGAAACAATACCTGCTGGTTGCGAAAGGAAACAAACCCAAATCCTCTTGAACGCCCAGTTTTCTGATCCCACATAAATTATGCATCCCTGAAATCAGTAAAGGCATCAGTTTCTTCATTCATAGATCACTGTGAAAACAACGTGAAAAAACATTATTTGAGGTTTACTGATAAATGAATTTACACTTTGCGGATAATTTATGCATTTAGCTTTAATAAGTTACAACACATGCACATTTACTGGTATCAAGAACAAAGGAAACAATGCTTACGAACAACTGGAATAGACAGAAAAGCAGGCGAACAACATTGCATCAGTAACCTCAGGACTGAGATCCCCAACAAAAATGTTAAAATGGCCTGCACCAATTATGATAATATCAAAAAGTAGATTAAAAAATCCAACTCACCATGAATATTTCAGAGAAATTATTTTTGCAAACTAAAACATGCACAAACCCGATGTATCCTCTCTCTGACCACTAGCATATGCCCAATTGACCTTGATAGGCTGTCCAAATCTGCAGATTACATGACGTGAGGTAAAATCACACTCAAAATATAGTGAGGGGGAAAATTAAATGTTAACACTTACAAATGCCTTCCATTAAGAGATAATATAGTAAGGGCAGCTGATCTACGATCGAAGTAGTGGATAAATCCGTATGACGACTGCTAAATGAGAGAGAGAAAAGAAAAGGCATATCAATCATATGACAACCAATTGGAAAAAGGAAAAGAGAGAAAGACTAGTAAAGAAAGTTAACCATAGAAAAGGGAAAATAGAGATGGGGAACAAATAAATGATGTACAAAATGTCTCTTCCCACTTAACCCAATTCTAAAGAATTTGAATCAAAGAAAGAAGATGAATTTTTGAAGGTATCCAACACTAGCTAAAAAAACAAGATGATAACTACAACCATCAGAAACCAGACAACTTCTCCAACCTCAATGAAAAACACTTTCAACTTAAACCCAAAAACTACTGTGTCTGCTTGCTTAGTCACGAAATGAAATTCAGGAACCATGTTTTACGTTCTTGTCTTAATAAAAATACTTGTCTTAATAAAGAGAGAAATAAATAAATAGATAGCAATTTTCATGGGATAAAGTTATAGTACATGTAAGCATGAAGAAACAGAAGATTGGTTGTACAAGAGAGATAGTATAGAGTATAGGGTGCTAAAACACATCCAATCATTTCTCAACATTTGAAAAACAAGAAGATTGGGATCACAAGTTAAACAAAACCAAAGTAGGAAAAACAGCAGTAAATGAGAATGAAAACACCTATTGGCTTTCCAATGGCAACTTGAAATAAGATAAATAATATTGGGGCTTAATTCAATAATGAAAATATAAAAATATTAAGAAACATAACAACCTCTAATCAAATTCCAAACCGAAAATGATGAGTCTTCGCTTACGAAAGACAAATACTTGCTCATTTAAAAAAAATGCAACAAAAAATCAACTTTCCAATCGATAAAGCATGTCAGAGCGCTGAAAGCAACAAAACTGAAATAAAATCCATTCAATTCAAGCTAAACCCATAGAAAAAGCTTATTTTCAAAAGCTAAATCATCGCCACATAAATTCCCAAACAAACCCTAGCTCCAGTAATCAATTACAAACAAGAAACAAAAACACGAGCTCAAAGACAAAAATCGCAGATTCAAAGACGCGTTCATTGAATTGAAAGAAACAAAGAAAGCACAAAAAAGGAACATAAAAGCTCACTTTTTCGATCGTTCATTTCAAAGGAAACCATTTTGCTGATTCTTCAGATACCGATTACCTTCAAAGAGCAAAACAAATAAAAAAACAAAATCATGAGAGAATCAGAAAACATAAGTAAATAATTAAATACAGATGTAACGTTAAACTTGTCCAGAGGGAAGAGAGAAGATGAAACTTTTTATTTTTCAAAAAGGGAGGGAGTGGGACTTAGAAACTTTAAACTTTCGCACGAGTCTATAGCGGCGTTTGTATAAAAACACCATTAAAGTACTACTCTGTCACAGCGTTTGTTGAAAAAACGCCACTATAGATGAACCTACTGCGACGTTTGTATAAAAACGCCGCTAAAGTACTACTCTGTTGTGTCGTTTTGTATAAAAACGCCAATAAAGTTACCATTTTGTGGCGTTTGAAATATAAACACCACTATATATTTAAAGTTAGTGACGTTTACTCTCAAAACGCCGCTAAAAACACCGTTGTAGAACAGTTTTGCTGTAGAGTTGATTCATATTTATCCGTAAATGTAAATTAATAAGAATACATAGGGGTATACTATGTAAAATTAATAAATTTTACATTAATTTATAGCTATTAGATTTAAATAAACAAATGGATTAGATTTAATTAAATTTATGACCCATAAATAAATATTTTTAACTTACAATAAAACAATATCTCTTTTTTACTTTAGTTCCAAATCTCAAACCATAAAACCCTTATCTCAAATCTCAAATCCTAAACCCAAACCTTACACCATAAACCATAAACTTTAAACCTTAAAGCTTAAATATTAAACCCTAAATTCCAAACCTTAACCCTAAAAATAAAATATCATTTACTGCAAGTTAAAATTTTGATTAAATTCAAGTCTTTTATTTATTTATTTTTAATGACTATAAATTAGTGTAAAACTTATTAGTTTTACATAGTGTAAGTGAATGACAACCCTATATATATATGTGTGTGTGATTAATTTGGAGTACAAATTAGTATATGTTCAGAGATAATTCTCAATCATTCGATTTTAAACGCTCATACTCATGGTATTCACTGACATTCATAATAGGAAAAATATATATACTCAGGTTGTTCATATACAAGGCTAGATGAATCCTTTTAAATCCATATAAGGTGAATGACAGGAAAAGGGTATAATACTCGGGTCGAACTTGGGTAGGTAAACAAATCAAACTAACTTGATTGATATTTATCCCTAAATGTAAATTACAATTCAGACATAAGAAGATGCCACTTTTAAACATTTTGAAATTTAGGACCAAATTAAAAGACCACGCTATAGTTTGGGTTGAATTGATGTAATTAACCCTAAAAGTAGTATAGTCCGGGAGAGCCTTCCGTGCATATAATAAACGACTAGAATTAGGGTTTTCGAGCCTCTCTCCACTATAACACTTCAACAAGGTGCCGACTGCTCTGCCCTTCGTAGCTAATAGCTAACAAGCCAAGTTTGAAGCATGGCCGTCGGGTGCTCATTTCTCTCTCTTCATCTCTCAGCCATTCACGAGTTTTGCTTTCTTTTCTAAAATCTGATCTGTTTTCTGGATTATCTCTTTGTTCTTTAATGCAGGAAGAACAAGAGGATTTCCAAGGGGAAGAAGGGAGGAAAGAAGAAGGCGTGAGTAGTCCTTTCTTTTTCAATCGAATTTAGCTTTAATTAAGTCTTTGGTTATTTTATAAGAAAATGTGTTGGTTAAATGTTGATTTTTTGTTGGGTTTCTTTAGAGCGGATCCCTTTGCTAAGAAGGATTGGTACGATATCAAGGCTCCATCAGTTTTCACTACCAGAAACGTGGGAAAAACACTCGTCACCCGTACTCAGGGTACCAAGGTTTGTTTTTTATTTTCATTTTGTATATCGTTCTGTGTTGAAATGCTTGGTTTTTATTGAATGTTAGATTTTTGGACGTTTTGAATCTTAGAGGATACTGGGAATCTCTCAGATTCTTTGTAATTGCTTTATCTAGCTTAAGATTGGACCCTTTTTAGCTTTTACAGGAGGAGATACAGAAGCTTAATGCTATATATTAATTTGGAATTGCATTTCAATTCGAACCATATGCTTATATTACAGGTTGTTTTATATGACCCTGATGTTATTTTTGTCTGTTTCCTGTTCTTTTTTTATCCGTTGAGCTGAGTCTTAATTTCTGACTTTAAAACCGGTTTCCTTATTTTTTCCGTCTTGCATGTTAATTTTAGTCGGCTTTAGTTATTTAGCCACTTAAGTGACTACTTTTAGTATGCTGTGACTCTGGGAAAGTGTTATTGATATCTAAGTTTGCTATACGTGAAGCATAATGAACTTAGACCCACTTGGTACATTCACTTAACATATAGCTATAGTTTGATTTCTAAGTGTGTTAATGGTTTGAACTTTGAACTTGGCTATTCTTTTGGCAGATTGCTTCAGAAGGACTCAAGCACCGTGTGTTTGAGGTTTCACTGGCTGATCTTCAAGGTGGTGATGAGGATCATGCTTACAGAAAGATCCGTTTGAGAGCTGAAGATGTTCAAGGAAAAAATGTTTTGACCAA